>NC_044035.1:340988198-341320187 GCF_901765095.1 Microcaecilia unicolor | reverse complement strand
ATTATGGAATTTAAAAAATACATTTTTAAAAAATATGCACATGATGCTTTCGATTGATTTTTACGTTGGTCAACGGTATCACAGCATTTCAGTCTGCAGTTAAGCAAAATCAAAGCAAAACTAAGTAGTCAGGAATGCAAGAAATAAATGGACTGAATGACAGAAAATACCCAATGGACTTCTGGGGGACCTCAATAATATGATTTATTTATTTACTAGTAGAAAAGGCCCGTTTCAGACACAAATGAAACGGGCGCTAGCAAAGTTTTCCTCGGAGTCTGTATGTTTGAGAGTGTGTGTGACAGTGACCGTGTGAGAGAGAGTGAATTTGCGTGTGTGTGTGACAGAGTGAGTGAGACTGGGGCCCCTCCCTTCCACCCAGTTCCAGTGTCCCCCCTTCCTCCGTGTTCCAGGGTCATTGTCCCACCCTCCCTCCGTGTTCCAGGGTCATTGTCCGCTGGGTCCGCCCCGTTTTGTGCTGATTTGCTGCTTCCTGCATTGCAGCTCCTCCCCTCTCCCTTCTATTGGCCAATCTGATGTCTCTTCTCTTTTCTCTCCTTCCCCTGCTCCTTTCCTGTTGGCCACTGATTTCTGTTCCTTCTCGACCTCCCCCTCCGAGTTCCAGACCCCACCTCCCTGGCTCCTTCCTTCCGATTTGCAGACTGTTGTCTTCGCCCCGCAGCCATTTAGGCTGTGTCTTTGGAGCTCCAAGTGTCACGGTCATCCCCTCCCTCCCCTCTTCCAAATGCTCCCTGCTGCCTTTCTTTCTTTTCGGCCGGCACCGCGATCCGGCTCACCACTTCCGGTTTTGCTGCGGTGCCGCCGACGCCTCTCCTCGCGCTCCACGTTTTCATCCCGGAGCTCCTTCAGCAGCGGAGGGAGCCGCAACTGTTGTCTCCCACCACTGCTACTGTTGTCTTTGCACCCGGACTGCCCGCCTGTAGTGCTGCGGCCTGGGAGGCTGGTTGGTATCGGCTTTGGTGACGGCCTCGGAAGGGGTGCGACACGTTCAGTGAGTTGCTTTTTTTTTTTTTAATCCACTGGTTGCTTGTCTCGGGCCTTTTGCTGATTTGGGGGTTGGATCAGCTGTGAGTTTTTTTTTTCTCACCCGGGATTACGTCATAGTGCGGCCAATGACGTCAGTCTGATCTACGGAGCCTAGCAGACCAACTCCGAGGGAGCCACGGTCCCAGGCAAGACAGAACGCTGGAGGTGAGAATTATTATATAGGATTATTTGTGACATTTATATCCCACATTATCCCAAACAAGTTTGAGTTCAAAGTGGCTTACAATAAACAGTATAGTATATGATCCCACAGGAAGGGAGGGGGAAGTATCTGATAGATACGTGAATAGAGAAAATTCCTGCATGCTTTATCTACACATTACACTGAAGTGGAAAAGTTGTGTCTCTGCACAGACTGAGCAATCATGTAGGCGGCAGATTCAGAAACCAAAATTTGTGACTCTCTTATCCTGGGCAATAAGGACGGAAGGGATGGTGGCATTTGCATCATTTGCTCAGGATCTCCTGGCAACAGTTTGGAGAGATTGCTAGTTACAGACTCACAAAGTACTTTCTGACACAGAAAGCCACAGGCTAAATAAGGTGGACAGGCCTCCAAAGGAGAACCTCGGCACAGCTACCAATTAAATCTGATCACGAGAAAGAGCCATCTTTTGATTCAATACCCACGCACATAAGTATTGCCATACTGAGACAGACCAAAGGTCCATCAAGCCCAGCATCCTGTTTCCAACAGTGGCCAATCCAGGTCACAAATACCTGGTAAGATCCCGAAAAAGTTCAATACACTTTATGCTGCTTATCCCAGAAATAAGCAGTGGATTTTCCCCAAGTCATTTTAATAATGGTCTGCGGACTTTTCCTTTAGGAAGCCGCCCAAACCTTTTTTTAAACCCCACTAAGCTAACCTCCTTTACCACATTCTCTGGCAACGAATTCCAGAGTGTAATTACATTCTGAATGAAGAAAAATGTCCTCCAATTAATATTAAACTTACTACTTTGAAGCTTCATTGCATGACCCCCAAGTCCTAGTATTTTTGGAAAGAGTAAACAAATGATTCATGTCTACCCGTTCCACTCCCCTCATTATTTTACAGACCTCTATCATCTCCCCTCAGCCGTCTTTTCTCCAAGCACACGTATCTACGGTTCAGTACATTAAAACAGCTCCTCTAGTTCATTCCAATGCGATGAAGATATAATGCACATCTTGCTGTAAGCGACTGTCTAATTTTGGCAATACACCATAAGAACATAAGTATTGCCATACTGGGAAAGACCAAAGGTCCATCGAGCCCAGCATCCTGTTTCCAACAGTGGCCAATCCAGATCACAAATACCTGGCAAGATCCCAAAAAAGTACAAAACATTTTATACTGCTTATCCCAGAAATAGTGGATTTTCCCCAAGCCCATTTAATAACGGTCTATGGACTTTTCCTTTAGGAAGCTGTCCAAACCTTTTTAAAACTCCGCTAAGCTAACTTCCTTTACCACATTCTCTGGCAATGAATTCCAGAGTTTAATTACATGTTGGGTGTAGAAAAATGTTCTCCGATTCGTTTTAAATTTACTACATTGTAGCTTCATCGCATGCCCCCTAGTCCTAGTATTTTTGGAAAGAGTAAACGAACGATTCACATCTACCCGTTCAACTCCACTCATTATTTTATAGACCTCTATCATATCTCCCCTCAGCCGCCTTTTCTCCAAGCTGAAGAGCCCTAGCCGCTTTAGCCTTTCCTCGTAGGGAAGTTGTCCCATCCCCTTTATCATTTTCGTCGCCCTTCTCTGCACCTTTTCTAATTCCACTATATCTTTTTTGAGATACGGCGACCAGAATTGAACACAGTATTCGAGGTGCGGTCACACCATGGCGCGATACAAAGGCATTATAACATCCTCATTTTTGTTTTCCATTCCTTTCCTAATAATACCTAACATTCTATTTGCTTTCCTAGCCAGCAGTGGAGTGATGAACACATTTCGCCCGCAGAATACCAGAGTGATCGTTCACATAACTGGAGTCCTCAGAGAAAAGACAAACCCAAGTTACCAACAGGAAACACAGATCATCAGCTGAGAGAACCAAGCCAGCTGTTTCTCAGAAAAATGAAGCTTTTATGCTTACGATATTATGACTCAAAACAAGGAATGCATGCTTCAAGGTCACAAAGATGTACTACTGCCAGTCAGCTTCATTGATGAAGACGTTACTTGAAAGGAATTAGAAGCTTGATAGGAATACTCCATAGATTCTGCGCTTGTTGTCTGGGAAACAAGACGCTTAGCTGAGATACAAGCACACAAGTGCATGCCAGGGCGAATGAAACAGAAAGATCAAGAGGAACACTTGAGATTACATTGGAAAGAATACCTAGCTCCTCTCACTAATATCTCTTCCCCACAGGCAAAGAAAGGTGCTTAAAGGAAGCACTGCAGGATGGTTGCTGGTGAACGTGGAAGGGGATAATCGAACGCGAACGCCCATCTCCACGGGCGTCTATCTCCGAGAACGGGTATGTGAAGGGGCGGGACAAACAGTATTTTCGGAAAAAATGGGCGTCCATCTTTTTTCCGATAATACGGTTTGTGCCAGCCAAATGCATCAGATTTGTGCGGATTTGAGCTGGGCGGTTTCGTTTTTCAGCAATAATGGAAACCGAAGGCGCCCAGCTCAAAAACGACCAAATCCAAGGCATTGGGTCGTGGGAGGGGCCAGGATTCCTAGTGCACTGGTCCCCCTGACATGCCAGGACACCAACCGGGCACCTTAGGGAGCACTTGTAACAATTAAAAAAACAAAGCAAACTACCTCTGAAGTCCATAGCTCCCTTCCCTTGGGTGCTGAGCCCCTCCAAATCCCCCCCAAAACCCACTCCCCACAACTCTATACCATTACCATTGCACTTATGGCTGAAGGGGGGCACCTAGATGTGGGTACAGTGGGTTTGGGGGGGGGGGGTTGGAGCGCTCCCATTTACCAGCACAAGTGTAACAGGTAGGGGGGGATGGGCCTGGGTCCACCTGCCTGAAGTCCACTGCACCCATTAACAACTGCTCCAGGGACCTGCATACTGCTGTGATGGAGCTTGGTATGACATGTGAGGCTAGCATACAGGCTGGAAAAAAAAAAGGTTTTAAAGTTGTTTTTTTTTTTTGGGGTGGGAGGGAGTTAGTGACCACTGGGGGAGTCAGGGGTGGTCATCCCCGATTCCCTCAGGTGGTCATCTGGTCATTTAGGGCACTTTTTTGGGACTTGTTCGTGAAAAAAAAAGGTCCAAAAAAAGTGACCCAAATTTGCGCTAAAAACGCCTTTCTTTTTTCGATTATCGGCCGATAAACACTCCCCAGTCCCGCCTTCACCACGCCTCCGACACGCCCCCGTCAACTTTAGCCGTTTCCGCGACAGATTGCAGTTGAAGACGCCCAAAATCGGCTTTCGATTATACCGATTTGGACGCCCATGGGAGAAAGACACCCATCTCCCGATTTGGGTCAAAATATGGGCGTCTTTCTCTTTCGAAAATAAGCTGGATAGTAACATAGTAGATGACGGCAGAGAAAGACCTGCACGGTCCATCCAGTCTGCCCAACAAGATAACTCATATGTGCTACTTTTTGTGTATACCTGACCTTGATTAGTATCTGCCATTTTCACGGCACAGGCCGTAGAAGTCTGCCCAGCACTAGCCCCGCCTCCCAACCACCAGCTCTGCCACCCAATCGCCGCTAAGCTTCTGAGGATCCATTCCTTCTGAACAGGATTCCTGTTCACCATACACCAACACCTGAACTGGATACTCCTGGAATATCGTTTACCACGTCCTGCAGCTGCCTTAAAATGACAGCCCAATACAATTGGCTGCCTATTTACCACAAGATTTACGTGGAGGGAGGGGCATTATCGATACCACGTCTAAGTCCGATTTTGAACGTTTTCCAGGAAGAGTCATGTCCTTTCCCACACACTGCTATTGGAATCCAACAGGAGCAGCCAACAGTGCTGGATTACAAACGCATTAACACATTTACGGGTGTAATTATCAAAGTAGGCTACTGTTAAGACAGGCTATTTAACCACTAACTTGTGCTATTTTAGCACTGGCCTCATTTTATACAGTGAGAACAAGTTAAGAATAAATGGGGCTAACAGTAAAATAACACCTTAATGGTAGCCCACATTGATAACATTCCACTTTAAAGAAAAAAGAAATGTCTGCTACATGTAATAAAAGCGAGCTAAGTATAGGACAATCAAACCATTGTGACATCACTGATGAAGCTGGCTCTTAGGCTCTGGTGGAATGAAGCATTATGACATCACAATATCCGCTCTGGTTACCAGAGACTGAAAACTTCACGTTTAAGACAGGTTCCATTTTGTGCAATGAGATCTAGTTACTAACCAATCTTAACAGTCGCCCATGTTCATAAATTCCCCCCTTCGGGGGAAATCTTAGAAGCATCTCCATGGATAAACAGCAATTTTAGATTGGATTTATTATTTTTAAATATGCAAAATTATACTTGTGTTTACTAAGCGGCGCTATGGGCAAGTTAGTGTTTTTAATGGGCGTAAATGGTTTAAGCACGTTAAATGCTAACGCGCCCATAGAAATGTATAGGTGCGTTAGAATTTAACGTGCCTTAAAATTTACAGGCGCGTTAAAAACGCTAACACACCTTAGTAAACCAACCCCTTAGTATCAAATCGGTTTACAATCAACAGTTTCAAAAGAAATAAATTGTTACAAACATACAATGCCATTAAAATAAAATCTCCAACATCATGCAGAGATTTTAAGGGAAAATGGAGGGGGAGTGGCCTGTATACATGCCCCTTCACAAAGAGAATAATTAGATTTTATACCGGTTCAGAGCTATGCATTTTTTTAAAAGGTGCTTATTTTGGCCAGAGCTTTACAAGTTTCCCCTCTCCCTTGTTTATTTCTGCCTCCAAAATCAAAACTTACACAGGCAACACATCAAACACCACAAAGTTAACCAGTCAGAAATACTAAAATAAAAATTCAAAACAAGAGTTCTGAAGCTAAAATGATGAAATATTTTGACAACCACCAGGCTGGACTTAACAAAGGTCTAACTTCCTATCATATTATAAATCATTAGATTATACTGATTTGTCACCTTCTGATCCCATCCGTCTCTCCCTGTTTCTCAACCCCATCCCCACCCCTACCTTTCCACCCGAGACTGGAAAGCTTTTATGTTTCACTATATATATTCTGGTATTTGTCATCTTTTGCTCATTTCTTATTGCCTCCGAATGTTAGTCAAAAATGTCTTTTGTCCAATAAAAACAATATCATTTTATCTTTTTTTTGTTTGTTTTATTTCTATTTATTGCCTGCACAATGAAACCAACTTTAAACTGTAGCCTCACTACTTAACTGGCAGAACTTATACGTATGTAAAATGGGACAGTTACACACGGAAGTTGTGAAATTGATGCTGTGTCACTCATTTTATTCACAAGTACATGCATGAGCACACCTGCAGGTATTTTACAAAAGGCTCGGTATTTTCTAAAATACGCTGGTACTCAGTGCATCCCTCTCGATTCCGACCTCAAAGTTCTCTGTACACTGAATCTTCCCATTCTTGACCAATACACCAAAGTGCTGCTGCATGTAAATTTATAACCTTTTAAAAAAAAATCATTTTTGTCATGTTTGATACACAAACTATTTCACATTCAAAGCGAAATTTTAGCCCATGGACAGTAGACTTTGGTAGCACAGCCATAGCATACAGAGAAAAAGATATTTCTCCTCTGCGTCAGCCTTCTGGGCTGGACATCGGATAGACCTATCCACCTGAACCTCAGAGGCTTTAATTAACCGAAGTCCACAGAGCCAAGCACATGGAACAATCTGCAAACCAATGTCCAGTTTTATAAGCAGCATACGATGAAAACATCATGCACCGCTCGTAACACAATCTGTCTGACCTAAGATTCTACAACAGTAAATTCTTAGATCAGAATGCGATATACACGCATATTCTGATGTGTCGATGATTGACAGCCCATACATAACCTTGCATTCTCCCAAGTCATGCAAGATTTAAGTAAGAGGACACCAGATATTCAACTAAGGATTCTGCTCTAAAAACAAAATTCCCTTGATTTAAAAACAGCACCACCACCAGTCAACAGACACGTTGCCATGATGGACATCATGACATCAGAGAGATGACTGCTGACATCAGAGAACCAGTTTCTCTGTATTTCTTTTTTGCATCATCATACGTAGTACATTTCTTCTTTTTCAGCAAGGAGGTGGGACTAGAGGTGGGTAAGTGCAGTTTTCTCAGCTCAAGTGATTTTCAGATCTATAAAGGGCCCAATAGCCAGAAATGAGCAGGTGGGCTCTTCTTCAAAGGTGACCTTTGACATAATTTATTTTATTTATTAGGATTTATTTACCGCCTCTCAAGCGCTATTCTATAAATATGTGTGGATCTTATATAGCATGTATTTCACAGGTAGGCATACATACGGGTGGAATCTGGGGAGTTCTCACATAAGTGTAACTCATTCCCTTCCAGGTCTGCCCAAACTCTGTCCCCAGACCGCTCTGGCACTAGCCTGAGAATGCTGCAGCAATCAGAGTGGACGGTCAGCAGCACTGTCTGTTTAAATGCCACTGGATCTTCTGCTTCGGACCTGCTCAGCGCTATCTGACCGGTTAAATAGTGCTGAATATCGACCCCTTGGAATTTACAAGTCCATAAACCGCTACTAAATGGACTTGGGAAAAATCCACAATTCCAGGAATAACACGTATAGAATGTTTGTACATTTGGGAAGCTCGCCAGGTGCCCTTGGCCTGGATTGGCCACTGTCGTGGACAGGATGCTGGGCTCGATGGACCCTTGGTCTTTTCCCAGTGTGGCATTACTTATGTACTTATATTACATTTTATCATAGGTCAACGTATTATCAAAATTATTTAAAATCAATCTAGCTAACTTGAAAAATAAAAATAAAAGGTTTGAGGTGTATGTGAATTAATTAGGCAGAACTCTTTTTAAATGAAAACTGAAGAAACGATCAAACCGTCTGAAACAAACACAAATGTCCCTGTTTACTAGACTGCGCTAGAGGTGTCGGCATTGCCACGCGGCTTAGCAAACTGGGGGGGGGGGAGGGGGAAGCAACTTAAAGCAAAGACACCAAGCTCCTCATCCCCTACCCGACCTTGTCTCATCTTAGCTGTAAACTCTGCTGTTTCTTTTCGTTTCTCACTTTTCATCTTCCCACCCCCCCTCCCCTTAACCTTTTACTTTATAACTCATTATGAAATGCAACCTGTAATTTACCCACACATTTGGGAAACCTCAACCTGAGTTTAAGCAGCACTGACCTGATGAAAGCTGCAGAGCCTTCAAAAAATTGGTACGCATATTACCCTGTTTCCCTGAAAGTAAGACAACCCCCGAAAATAAGACCTAGTAGAGGTTTTCCTGAATTGGTAGATATAAGGCCTCCCCCAAAAGTAAGACCTAGCAAATTTTTATTTGAAAGCAGGGCCGCCGAGAGCCGGACAAGGCCGCCCCTGGGCCGCCCCACCCACCCTCCGTCGCTCCCAGAACTAACCTTAAACGCCTCCTTTCACCCTCGCAGCAAGCAGCAGCAGGGCAGACCTCTCCTTCCTTCCATGCCCCGCCCTCGTGGACGTTACGTCAGGCGAGGGCAGGACACGGAAGGAAGGAGTGGCTTGCCCTGCTGCTGCTTGCTGCGAGGGTGAAAGGAGGCGTTTAAGGTTAGTTCCAGGAGCGACGGGGGGGGGGGGGGGGGCAGGCCAACCCCGATGTGTCCCCGAAAAATAAGACAGCCCCTGAAAATAAGACCTAGTGCATTTTCGGGGGCAAAAATTAATATAAGACAGTGTCTTATTTTCGGGGAAACACGGTACGTTAGTCCAATAAAAAGATTATCACCCAAGGCCTGTTTGTTGACCTTTGTCTACATGTAAAGGGAAACCAACATAATACGTCATAAAAGTAACAGTGAGTAAGTGATGGCTGTTCAACTGGAACTATTTTCTAACACTGTGAAATGGAAGCTCTGTCTCAAAGTGATGACTAACTTCAACTAGCAAGTTTGTCCGCTGTAAGCACTGCCTCCCCAGGGAAAACAGGGCGGGATCACTCAATTATGCTGACTACAAAAAAAAAAAAAAATCTTCCCTATTCAACATTGTTGGTGCATCACCTCCCTTCCTTCCTTCCTTCCGGACAGTCCCTACTCCACTTCATTCTAGATGTATGAAGCATGTCCCCCCCCCCCCCCCCCCCACCACCACCACGCTCAGAAAATAGGAGAACTCCTCCACCTTGCTTCCCCACCCTCTAAGTGCATCTGGGCCTGTATTTCTCCAGCTTAACAAAAATCCCAGGAACAAATGCTGAGCACTAACGGAGCTGCCCTGCCAGTGAATGAGTCTTCAAGGCAAACCTAGTCTGGGAACAAATCAAACTATGTAAAAAAAAAAAAAAAAAAATCCTTTAATTACAACGGATCGTGGCTTCAAACATTTTGTCCTGCAAAAACTCTTTTTGCAAGCTGCTTCCAGCGGATTGTCTAAGCTCAAAATGAAATCACAAAGGGCCTAATTCAGTAAACTCCCCCCCCCCCCCCCCCCCCCAATAAGGTCCATACTTCAAGATCTGGTTAAAAAGAGAGCGGCGGCTGGTGCAAACCCACTGCTCAAAGATCATCACTCTTGTCTTTCAAGAGCAGTGTAAAATTGGTTGGCTAAACACCTCTGAACGCCATCCGCCATCCTAAATAAACAAACGGGACAATGTGGAGACCAGCAAAAGGAGTGATCTCATGGCTTCCTTCTATTTTAACATATGCTCAGCTGGACAGAAAAGGATCTTGATAAGCCATGAAATAAAGAAGTCAGTCTACCGGATGTCAAGCGTTTTAAAACAAAACAGTTTCCCTGCTGACCTGTCAGATTTTAAAAACAAGCAGAAATGTGCTAATCAACTATAGCAATCCTTTGAAAACAGCCATCTACAAGACAGAGACAGGGCTATACAGAGGAAGTATTCCATTGCGTCCATCAGTGGCGTACCAAGGGGGGGGGGGGCGGACCGCCCCGGGTGCATGCTGCTGGGGGGTGCCATGGCGCGCGCCTGTTGCCCTGTCTCCGAGTTTGCAATTCACTTGTGTTCACTCCTCCCTCTGAGTCTGCCCCGGAACAGGTTACTTCCTGTTCCGGGGCAGACTCAGAGGGAGCAGTGAACACATGCGAATTGCGAACTCGGAGGCAGGGCAACAGGCGCGTGCCGCAGCACCCCCCCCCCCCAGCGGCGTGCACCCGGGGGGAGGGGGTGTCATTTCGCCGGGGGAGGGGTCGCGCTACACCCCGGGGGGGGGGGCGCATCGGCGATCCGCCCGGGTGTCAGCTATGGTCGGAATGCCACTGGCGTTCATACATACGAAAACTGCACAAAACTTTCTCGCTCCCCATCCCATCCTCTCCCCCAGCACATGCACCTTTCTCCAATGCCAGAGACAACTGAGAGCCTTACACTCTGGTCCACAATCAACCCAAGGACTCTGGTTTCTAGGATTAAGACATGCCAGAGGCAGGGCTGCCGAGAGGCAAAGCTGGGACCAGGGCAAACAATCTTTAGGGCACCCCCCCCCCCCCACCTGCAATCTTTCCCCTCCCCCCCACTACCGCCAACAAACATTCACTCTTATGGGCTAACAGAAAAGACAGCTGCCAGCCACAAGCTAGATACAGATACTCAAGCCCTATCAGGAACAGGAAGGGGAAAAATACATAAGGCCATATACTGTATATTTTCCCTTACTGTTACAGAAGTCAAAGCTGGATTCCATACAATATAGGCCAGAAACCAGATGTGCTAAGTTAGTTCAAGGAAGGAGACTTTTTAACCAATCCTGGTTTTGAACTTGCACCTCAAATCAGTGTGAGATTTATAGGTCATAAAAACATAAGAATAGCCATATTGGGTCAGACCAATGGTCCATCCAGCCCACTATCCCATTTCCAACAGTGGGCAATCCAGGTCACAAGTACCTGGCAGAAGCCCAAATAGTACAAACACTGCATGCTACCAATCTCAGGGCAAGCAGTAGCTTTCCCATGTCTGTCTCAATAGCAGATTATGGACTTTTCCTCCAGGAACTTGTCCAAACTTTTTAAAACCCAGATGCACTAACCGCTATTACTACATCCTCCGGTAAAGAGTTCCAGAGCTTAACTATTTGTTGAGTGAAAAAATATTTCTTCCTATTGTTTTAAAAGCATTTCCATGTAACTTCATTGAGTGTCCCCTAGTCTTTGTACTTCTTGAAAGGAGTACAAATTGATTCACTTCTACTCATTCTACATCACTCAAGAGTTTGTAGACCTCAATCATATCTCCCCTCAGCTGTCTCTTTTCCAAGCTGAAGAGCCCTAACCTCTTTAGCCTTTCCTCATATGAAAGGAATTCCATCCCCTTGATCATTTTGATCGCTCTTCTTTGAACCTTTACTAACTTTGATATAACTTTTTTGAGATATGGCGAAAAGAACTGAATGCACTACTTAAGGTGAAGTTGAACCATAGAGCGATACAGAGGCATTATAGAATTCTAGATCTCTTTACCATCCATTTCCTAATAATTCCTAGCATCCTGTTTGCTTTTTTGACCGCCGCCGCACACTGGACAGAAGATTTCAGTGTATTGTCTACAACAAAATCTAGACCTTTTTCTTGGGTGCTGACCCCCAAGGTGGACCCAAGCATCAAGTAACTGTGATTCGAATTATTCTTCTCAATGTGCATCACTTTGCATATGTCCATATTAAATTTCATCGGATGCTCAGTCTTCCAATTTCCTAAGGTCTTCCTGTAATTTTTCACAGTCCACATATGTTTTAACAACCTTGAATAGTTTTGTGTCATCTACAAATCTAATCATGCTCACTCGTCATTCCGATTTCCAGATAATTTATAAATATGTTAAATAGCACCGGTCCCAGTACAGATCCCTGTGGTACTCCACTATTCACCCTTCTTCATTCAGAGAAATGGCCATTTAACCCTATCCTCTGCTTTCTGTCCAATAATCAATTCTTAATCCACAACAGAACATTGCCTCCTAGCCCCCATGACTCTTTCATTTTCTCAGGAGTCTCTCATGAGGAACTTTGTTTAAAGATTTCTGAAAATCTAGATACACTACGTCAACTGGATCACCTTCATCCGCATGTTTATGCACATCTTCAAAGAAATGAAGCAAACCGGTGAGTCAAGACTTCCCTTGGCTGAAACCATGCTGACTGTCCCATTGAATCATGTTTATTTAGGTGTTCCATTTCCCCATTAGCGCGTGGCCCTTACCGTCATCTATTTAGGAGGCAGTAAGGGCTCCCGCGTTACTCCCAAGCTAATCGGGTAGCACGTGGTAATGTACCTGTGCTGCCTGATTAGCAAAAGCACGCCTACTCTCCACCCATGGGCACACGTCCTGCGTTGGAAAATAAAAAATATTTTCCAGAGTGGGATTAGCGCACACTGATCAGGAAACTACCACAGGATGCTCAGCACGTCCCGCGGTAGCGCTCTTTTAGCGTGCGGTAGGCCCCCTTAGTAAAAGGGCCCCCAAGTTTCCAAATGTGGGACCCCCCTTCCCCCCATGTGGAAGACAACGGTTCACCTGAAAATTTAAGGTGACGTCCTGATTCCTGACCAGCAGAAACACAAGTAAAGGCAGCTACAGCGTGTCCTGTGTCTAACAATGCAACAAAAGGTCAAAAGGAAGAACATTTTATTGTCCAAACCTAAGATGTGGGGGACTAACGTTTAAGCATTCCAGGCGTGGCCTACAGCTTGTTTGCTGAGCTCCCTTCCTATGCGGCTAAGTGAGAACCTGACACGGCAAGCATACTGCTAAATCCGATACACTTAACACAAGAAGCTTTCCAGCAAGGATTCGCTGGGTCGATAATATACAATATTCCGTCTTAAAAACAAATTTCTCCCTCTGGCCTAGTTTTGGATTTCAGTTCCAAAAACAATAGTCTCCAGCAAATCAATGGTATTCTTTGAAGCAGAAAGAAAAAAAAAACTATTTATCCAAAGGCTTCAGAACAGCAACAATTCACATTAACCTAAAACTGGTCGCAAATAACAGATGTTACTCCCAGGTAACTACACTGTGCTGAAGAGCATATTGTGATTTTCACTTCTCAGCAGCACACTCTAATTTCAATATAGACAATCAACAATTAGGTTGTCCACTCGGTTTTCAGAGGAGCCTAGCAGGATTGGGGCTTTTTTTCTCTTGGGTTGTAGGGGTTGCATTCCCTTTTCTCTACAGATCACTGAAATAAAAGCAAAAATATTGAAGTCCGATTTATCAAGGTCATTTTCCCACTATTCTTTATTCACGTGCACTATTCTTAATCCAGAAAGAAGATGCCTCTTGCATTTGACCTATGGTTCTATGTGCCTATGAAAGAATTCTGATGCTTTTGGTACATTTTTATTTTTTTTAATATAAGGACTATCCAAAAGGGTAAAAACAATTCTCTACTGACTCAAAAGTCTAGGGCTCCAAAGTAACTCTATACATGGGGGACCCAGCTTACTGCATGGATGGCAAGACGGCAAAGTTCCCTCTAAGGACTGAGATGGCACGGGCAAAAATCTTTTCTTCACGAGTAAAGGACTGAATTGATGTCAGGAAAAAATTTTCCGTTACGTTACCCTGTGAATACTTCTTACAGATACAAACACAGACGTATCACATGCACGCGTTTACACACACACAAACACTCGCAGGGAGGTTGGAAAGAATTCCATGAGCATTGTTTAATTATATGCTTACAGCAACTCTGGAATTTTACTCAGTTACTGGATGTTTAGCACAGCTTAAAGGAACACTGCTCCCTCTGTACGAGCACCACTCCTTAAAAAAAAAAAAAATGAGTGTGAAGGGGCACTTTTGAACACAGCAGAGAAGGACCCCTTCATTGTCTACCAGCTGCCTCCCCCAGTGCCTCTGCTACTGATGGTATTATGCACTCTGTACACATTCCAGTGAAGGCAAAATTAGTTCTTACCTGATCATTTTCTTTCCATTAGTCCCTACAGATCAATCCAGAGACTTGTGAGTTATGTCCCTCAACCAGCAGATGGAGACAGAGAGAACTCCGAGATTGCTATATGTGGTCCTGTGCAGCCAGCTCAATCTCAGTATGATCGATATCAAAGCAGTAAAAGGAATCCCTTCAACCAACTCGACACACTCTCCTGCCTCTCCCGGGAGAACGTCATCAGAGGGAAACCACTTGTACTGCTATCCTGCAGAAAATTTCTTCTTCTTCTACTTTTTTTTTTTTTAAACTGTCCCATAGACTAAACAGAAAAACCTGAACGGAAGCAAAACAGAACGTCCAGAACCAGAACTACAAAATCAGAAAATAATAAATCCAGGGAGGGCCTCTGGATTGATCTGCAGGGACTAATGGAAAGAAAATGATCAGGTAAGAACTAATTTTACCCTCACTGGAATGTACGTGCGTTATGCGCGCCCAAAAGTATTTTTCAGATGCACGTATTGGACACACACCAAAAATGAAATTACCGCAAGAGCCACACGGTAGTCGGGCATTAGCTCCATTTTGGCACATGTAGACGCTTATGCGGCTTAATAAAATGACCCCTTAGTGTTTTTAGCTCCCCTACACTTAGCACGAGCGTTAACCATGTTGGCGCCTATAGGGATATTGTAGGAACCTAAGTCTGTCAGTTTTCAGCTTTTCAAAATACAACAAGGCAAGCAATCTGCAAGATCCAACTTGGAGAATAAACGAGCAGATCAAAGTGACATCCAAAGGATTTCATTAGAGATATCGTATATAAGAAAGTTGCCCGACACAGGCCGTGTTTCGCCCACAGAGGGCTGCGTCAGGGGCTACAACAAACAAACAAACAAATCAAATCATAAAATATCAAATTCATAAAAACTATACAATATACAAAATTTTAAAACATAAGATATTGCTATTGCTTTTAAAACATAGACATAGATTAACAACAATAAAATTTCTTGTGAAATATTAATAAATATAATAATAAGCACAACAAACATAACACAGAAAAATATAAAATATATTAATATAATGTACAAACGAATCATCACATCTCTAGTACCACTGATAGACACGGCCTGTGTCGGGCAACTTTCTTATATACGATATCTCCAATAAAATCCTTTGGATGTCACTTTGATCTGCTCGTTAGTTTTCAGCTTTTGCCATCATAGGTTTTTGACACATTTTCCATCAATATATATTGACCATGCAATGACTTGTCTTTCCAGTTATTGATCCTTCCTTCCTTCCTTTTTATGTTCCATTTGTGACTTTGATGGGTATTTTATTTTGCAAACTTCAGTTAACATGGACTCTTTGCTTTTTAAAATATAATCAGTCATACAAGAATAAAAGTGAATACGAGTATGGCAGAATACTCTTTATTGGTAGATCATCTCATACATTAAAACCTGCATCGGGGGAGTGAAAATATCACTGATTTACTTATTTACTATATTTATAGCCCACCTTTCACCTAGGCGGGGTAAATGTAAACATACGTAATAAAACACAGAAACCACGAAAGTGGAAAATAAAAAAACAAAATCCTACAGGAAAACACAACAGAAAAAAAAGAGAGTGGGACACGGATGACGGCACTTCACAAACAAACCGTGGAACACGAAACTGTAGAAATAACAGTCTTTATTGACTGTCGTTTCTACAATTTCATGTTCCACGGTTTGTTTGTGAAGTGCCGTCATCCGTGTCCCACTCTCTTTTTCTAACATACATAGTAAAAAAAAACATACATAGTGCCAATTAACATCCCTCTTGTCATCATTTCCTCATCAGTATTATGAAATGACGAAAACCCTAAAGCTGCCACGTAGCATTAAATTCCTGTGTCAGCATCGAAGTAGCATAAAGCAAACTGGAAGACGCCATATTGAAACAAAATGGCAGGTAGTCTTTAATGCATGAGATGATTCATCAGTAAAGCAGATTCTGCCATACCGGTGTTCTCTTCTATTCCTGGTTTGGACGCGATTCTTCTTTCGTTCACCTGCGGTGCCATCTGCCTCTCATCTTTTCTCCATATAGAGTGGCGTAGCTAAGTGGGGCCTGAGGGGGCCTGGCCCCCCGTAGATTTCAGTCGGGACCCCCCCTCCCGGCGAACCCGCCCCCGCCTACCTTCGGTTTTGCTGGCGGGGGACCCCAATCCCCGCCAGCCGACGTCCTCTCCGACCGTTCTGCTGAGGTCAGACTCAGAAAAGTCTTCTTCCTTCAACAGTTGAATGCTGACGTCCTGCACGTTGTACGTGCAGGACGTCAGACTCAGAGAACAGTTCTGTTCTCCTGTACAACGTGCAGGACGTCAGCATTCAACTGTTGAAGGAAGAAGACTTTTCTGAGTCTGACTGCAGCAGAACGGTCGGAGAGGACGTCGGCTGGCGGGGATTGGGGTCCCCCGCCAGCAAAACCGAAGGTAGGCGGCGGCGGGGGAGGGTTCGCGGCGGGAGGGGGTGGCAGAGACGGGGGGCGGCACCGGGGGGGGGGGGGCTAAAATGCGCCCCCTCCCCTCGAGCTCTGGACCCCCCTCCCACGGAAGTCTGGCTACGCCCCTGCCATATAGTCATTCCAGTTACGTTCTTCTTCTTCCACAGTTTGATTTACTTGTAATAGGCCTCTTCCTCTTTTAATTCTTGGTATATGTGGAGGGGCATAATTGAACAAAAACGTCTATCTCCATGGGCGTTTATCTCCGAGAACGGGTCCGTGAAGGGGCGGACCGAACCGTATTTTTGAAAAAAATAGACGTCCATGTTTTATTCGACAATTTGTGAGCTGGGCGTTTTTGTTTTTCAGTGATAATGGAAAATGAAAGCGCCCAGCTCAAAAACGAATAAATCCAAGGCATTTGTTCGTGGGAGGGGCCAGGAGTCGTAGTGCACTGGTCCCCCTCACATGCCAGGACACCAACCGGGCACCCTAGGGGGCACTTTTACAAAAAAAACAAAAAAGTTAAAGAGCTCCCAGGTGCATAGCACCCTTCCCTTGTGTGTTGAGCCCCCCAAATCCCCCTCAAAACCCACTGCCCACGTCTACACCATTACTATAGCCCTAAGGGGTGAAGAGGGGCACCTACATGTGGGTACAGTGGGTTTGGGGGGGTTGAACGACTAATAAGCATTAAGCAGCACAATTGTAACAGGTAGGGGGGGATGAGCCTGGGTCCACCTGCCTGAAGTCCACTGCACCCCCTAACAACTGCTCCAGGGACCTGCATACTGCTGCCAGGGAGGTGGGTATGACATTTGAGGGTGAAAATAAAAAGTTGTGAAACATCATGTTTTGTGGTGGGAGGGGGTTAGTAACCACTGGGGGAGTCAGGGGAGGTCATCCCTGATTCCCTCCAGTGGTCATCTGGTCATTTAGGGCCCTTTTTGGGGCCTTATTCGTGGAAAAACAGGGTCCAGGAAAAGTGCCCTAAATTCTCGCTAAAAACGCATATTTTTCTTCCATTATCGGCGAAAGGCGCCCATCTCTGATCGCCCGATAACCACGCCCCAGTTCCGCCTTCACCACGCCTTCGACACGCCCCCATCAACGTTGTCCGCATCCGTGACGGAGTGCAGTTGAAAACGTCCAAATTCGGCTTTCGATTATACCGCTTTATTCGTTTTTGTGAGATAAACGTCTATCTCCCGATTTGGGTTGCAATATAGGCGTTTTTCTATTTCGATTATAAGCTGGAGAATCTATCACTGTCCCTGTGGGTGTTGGGCATGGTTTATTGTTATCAATTTCCTGATACTTCGATCCAGTTTATCTAAATCAGCCTGTGTCCAAGTCTACAGTTCCAGCAGTATATCTGATGTATGGAGTTGCCCAAATATTAATAGCTTTAATTTCACTACCTCCACTTAACTTGTGACTTCAGAATTTTCTGAACCTGTGTGATATAGTTTGAGCTTGTGTTCATTTTGGTTGGGTTATGTAGCAAATGTGAGGCTTCTAACCATCCTAGTCCCTTACGTCCTTTTTCTGGTGCCGTTTCCATTCATTAGCTGTAAACCATCTTGTTCTATGATTTTGCCTCCTCTAATTCTATGTCTAAGCAGGGCTTTTTTTGAGGGGGTATTTGAGGGTATGGAGCACCAGCACCTTTTCCATTGTCTGCTAAAATTGACCCATGATCCCCAAGCTTTAATGAAAGAGCTCAGGCTCTACACAACCAATTCTGTCTTGTCATAGATTCTGTTACTGGTTGCAGGGAGGGGGGCCTGGCTATTGTGGGGTGGGTCCCTCAATGATCACCCCACCCCTGAAGGGTGGCCTGGCATTTGAGTATCGGCACCTTTTTTGCTAGAAAAAAATGCATTGTGTCTAAGCCAAATTTCATTAGATGTGAACCATGTTGAGAAAGATTCTGTTTTAGCTTTTGATTTGACATACAGTTTTAGGCTGCCCATAGAGTAAATGGGTTATTTCTTGTTTTGAAAGTTGGTACGCATAACTAACAGAGCTATTAAAATAAACTATACCTCACCCCATCATCTAATAAACAAAGGTCCTTGACTCAACACAATTCCCTAATCTCCTCCACCCTTTCAAATGAAAAAACAGGAAATAGTCTAACTCACTCACCATAACACCTCCCCCACCATCCCTCTTACACTATACTTTCAACACAAATCTGTCATAGCCATATACGAAAACCAAGCATGACCGAACACATGAAACAAAAATAAAAATTAGATCCTAATTTTCTTACATTTCTAGACTGGTCTGTACATATTCCATCACCTCAATGCCCTCATTACTCTGAGATAGGTTGTCTATACTTGTTACATCGTATGAACTCTGAAAACTTGTCTTTGGCACAATAGAAGTTTTTCCGGTAAGCATCAGCAGTAAATTTGAAAGACTGAGATCATACCCCACATACCCTGGCTTAGGATTGAGGTTCATTCCTGTTATAGTATGCGCAAAACTAAGCCATTTGGAGAAACTGCCTCTGAGTGTGATAAATAACTGTCATAAACTAAAAATATCAAAGGGAAACTGGTTCCATTCATTCACTGTACTTATAAATACAGAACACAGCAATCAGTATGCAAGTCAGAGTTCTTCAGTTAAAGGAGGAAAACGCCTCAAAAACAAGCCCCTCCCACAGATATAAATGGGGTGAAGGCCCTTCATGCTACCGTCGGCATTTTCGAACGGACTGATTTATGACCGATGAACTGGGTGATTGAACGGCTGTGGTCCTGAAGCAGCGGAATGTGAAACGGGACCCGTTGACCACAGTTGAATCACGGTCTGGGAGGAGAAAGCTTGAAGTTAGCCGAAGCTAAGTAAAAATAAGTTTTGTACAGCTTACTCGGCAGAGCGGCTTTGTTATTGAACATTAAGAATAAGAAAAAGAAAAAGAACTTTTCAAAAAAATGTTTTAAAAATAAGGAGGTTTATAAAAACGCCAGTGATGATGAATTTGTAGCCTTCACCCCATTTATATCTGTGGGAGGGGCTTGTTTTTGAGGCGTTTTCCTCCTTTAACTGAAGAACTCTGACTTGCATACTGATTGCTGTGTTCTGTATAAATAACTGTCAGACAGAAGCGTGCCAAGGGCGGGGCGGCCGCTCCGGGGGCAGGCAGCAAGGGGGTGTACGGAGCAGTCGCTTGGATGTCGGCTCCACCGGTCCCCTGCCCCTCTAATGTTACTTCCTATTCCGGGGCAGGGGACCAGCGGAGCCAACAGCTGCACGACTGCTCTGTGCACCCCCTTGCTAGGAGGAAGAATGGTGGGGGTGATGTGCCTTGGGGGGTGGGGGGGCCAAATTCAGGGGTGTGTGAAGCACCTCAGGGGGGGGGGAGGGCAGCAGCGACCCACCCTGGGTGGCAAGCAAGCTAGGTACGCCACTGCTGCCAGCTCTCCTCGCCAGCGATATCGAGAATTGATTCAATCCTCGGCCTCGTTAATCCAGACGGATGCAATGTGAATTCCTACCCACTCGCAGCTAAACTGGGGCCTAAAGTTCATGCCACTTATTTCTTGCACATGTAGACATCTGGAATAATACTAACAAGCCAGGAACCAGACGTCATACTCAGCTCTCCTCAGGCACCCTGCAGTTCATCTGTCCCGAAGTGAACTTTCAGTTTCTGCACCTTTCAACCTCAAAGGGAATAACACACCAAAATGTTGCTGCATTTCTGTCACCCATGTGCGATAAGATAAGAGTAGAACAGGAATCTTACCTTCCACTGCAAAGAGTGAAACCACTGATCCTTCAGATAACTGTTTGCAGCCTAACAGAAGACAAAAGATAAACAAATCCATCATTATTTTATCACTGGGTTACATCGTCAGACTGACTTCATGTTTTGGTTTGCTCTTTATCAGTGAAATGCAGACATAATTGGTTTCAGCTTGAAGCTTTGAAAACTAAAGAAAATGACTGTAACATAGTAACATAGTAGATGACGGCAGAAAAAGACCTGCACGGTCCATCCAGTCTGCCCAACAAGACAACTCATGTGTGCTTTTTGTGTATACCCTACTTTGATTTGTACCTATGCTCTTCAGGGCACAGACCGTATAAGTCTGCCCAGCACTATCCCCGCCTCCCAACCACCTGCCCCGCCTCCCACCACCAGCTCTGGCACAGACCGTATAAGTCTGCCCAGCACTATCCCCGCCTCCCAACCAGCAGCCCCGCCTCCCAACCACCGGCTCTGGCACAGACCGTATAAGTCTGCCCAGCACTATCCCCGCCTCCCAACCAGCAGCCCCGCCTCCCAACCACCGGCTCTGGCACAGACCGTATAAGTCTGCCCAGCACTATCCCCGCCTCCCAACCAGCAGCCCCGTCTCCCAACCACCGGCTCTGGCACAGACCGTATAAGTCTGCCCAGCACTATCCCCGCCTCCCAACCAGCAGCCCCGCCTCCCAACCACCGGCTCTGGCACAGACCGTATAAGTCTGCCCAGCACTATCCCCGCCTCCCAACCAGCAGCCCTGCCTCCCAACCACCGGCTCTGGCACAGACCGTATAAGTCCGCCCCGCACTATCCCCGCCTCCCAACCTCCAGCCCCGCCACTACTGGTTTTATATTACTTTACATATCCTTGGTCATGCTAAAACAGCAAACCTCTCCTCCACACTATGGTTGCAATGCTTGCTCCGATTCATTTACTTTTACTGGCAGTGGCAACTTTTACTCATTCAGTTTTTCAGACCTGAGGAAGGGTTTTCCAGCTCCAGAACCCACATCTCGTTTTACTGTTAATATTTACAGGAAAACAGCATTAGGGGAGCAACACAGAGGCACACTAAGGTGGAATGACATCCACTGGAAATTGTGTAAATGCTACAACATTGCAGTGGCGTAGCGAGGGTGGGGCGGTGGGGGCGGTCCACCCCGACTGCACGCTGCAGGAGGGGTGCAGGGAGCAGCTGAAAGGCTGTCAGCTCCGCTGGTTCCCTGCTCCCTCTGCTGTTACTTCCTGTTCCAGAGCACAGGGAGCAGGGAAACGGAGTGGCCTAGTGGTTAGGGTGGTGGACTTTGGTCCTGGGGAACTGAGGAACTGAGTTTGATTCCCACTTCAGGCACAGGCAGATCCTTGTGACTCTGGGCAAGTCACTTAACCCTCCATTGCCCCATGTAAGCTGCATTGAACCTGCTATGAGTGGGAAAGCGCGGGGTACAAATGTAACAAAAATAAAATAGATACTATTGGAGATTCTACATGGAATGTTGCTATTCCACTAGGTGGAGGTGATGTGCCGGGGGGGCCGAGGGAGGGTTGGCGGTGGGAGGGGGGGCCGAGAGGGTCGTCAGCAGAGGGGGGGGGGGGTCAAAGTTGGTAGTGGTGGCGCGGGGGGGGGGGGGGGGGGGGGGCTAAAATGCATTAACCACTGCAGGTGTTGGCATCAGTTGCCCAAACAATTAACACAGAGAAGATACACTTAGCAACAACTGCAAAGCTGATAACACAGATACACTGAACACAACCAGTTAAGGTGGTATTAACTACTCTGTTATCTGCTGCCTGGGTGGGCCGGGGCCCACTCACTTTGGACTCAGGCCCATCCAAAATTGTGACACTCTTGCTGTGGCTGGTGGGGATCCCCAAATCTTGCCAGCTGAAGATTTTCTGTCCTTGGGTAGTCCCCACTCTTCCAAATGTCAGCCAGCAGCACTTGCCTTGAACTGAGGCTGAGACTGACCCTTCTGCACATGCTCAGTTTTCGCACATGCAAAAACAACGAGCATGCACGGCCTGCCGGCAGCAGCATCAATATGAAGCAAGTGCTGCTGGCTGCCATTTGGAAGAGTGCTGGCTGCATGAGGAGGAGGAGGAAATCTTCAGTTGGCAGGGTTTGGGGATCTCCGCCAGCTCAAGTATTTAATATTTGGGGTTTGTGGGCAGGGAGGGGTGGAGAAAGGAGCAAACGGGGTGGGGGGGGGGAATGAATTCCATGCCCACCCGCCTTAGGCTCAGGCCCACCCGAAATTGGCCATCTGGCTACACCCCTGCCTTAGCAGTGAACTCTTGGCACTGCTAATGCCTCTGTATTGCTTCATCGTGCAACCTCACTTTAAGTATTGCGTTCAATTCTGGTCGCTGTATCTCAAAAAAGATACAGCGGAATTAGAAAAGTTCAAAGAAGAGTGACCAAAATGATAAAGGGGATGGAACTCCTCTCATATGAGGAAATGCTAAAGAGGTTAGGGCTCTTCAGCTTGGAAAAGAGACGGAGGGGGGGACATGATTGAGGTCTATAAAATCCTGAGTGGTGTAGAACGGGTAAAAGTGAATCGATTTTTCACTCTTTCAAAAAGTACAAAGACCAGGGAACACTCAATGAAATTACATGGAAATACTTTTAAAACAAATAGGAGGAGATATTTTTTCACTCAAAGAATAGCTAAGCTCTGGAACTCGTTGCCAGAGGATGTGGTAACAGTGGTTAGCATATCTGGGTTTTAAAAAGGTTTGGACAAGTTCCTTGAGGAAAAGTCCATAATCTGTTATTGAGATGGATACGGGAAGCCACTGCTTGCCCTAGGACTGGTAGCATGGAATGTTGCTACTCTTTGAGACTCTGCATGGAATCTTGTTACTCTCTAGGGTTCCAGAATCTTGCTGTTCTTTGGGGTTCTGCATGGAATGTTGCTACTCTTTGAGACTCTGCATGGAATCTTGTTACTCTCTAGGGTTCCAGAATCTTGCTATTCTTTGGGGTTCTACATGGAATGTTGCTATATGCATATAGGATATGCATAAAGGAATCCTGTGCAGAAGGAATGGATCCTCAGAAGCTTAGCCGAAATTGAGTGGCAAAGCAGGTGGGGGGAAGAGGGGTGGGTGGTTGGGAGGTGAGGATAGTGGAGGGCAGACTTATACGGTCTGTGCCAGAGCCGGTGATGGGAGGCGGGACTGGTGGTTGGGAGGCGGGAAGTACTGCTGGGCAGACTTGTACGGTCTGTGCCCTGAATAAGGCAGGTACAAATCAAGGTAAGGTATTCACATATGCTTGTCTTCTTGGGCAGACTGGATGGACCGTGCAGGTCTTTTTCTGCCGTCATCTACTATGTTACTATGCTACTATCTGGGTTTCTGCCTGCTACTTGTGACCTGGATTGGCCACTACTGGGCTGAATGGACCACTGGTCTGACCCAGTATGGCTATTCTTATCTTCTTACCACGTGATAAGTATAAGGCTCTGTCCCTAACAGTTAACATGGGCAGAGCATGGGGGGGGGGGCATAAGTAGGGCTTCCTCTTAAGCATGCAACTTAAAGAATGTGAATTATGCATGTCCCTTCATCTCTATGGCTGCAAGCACCTACACGTTAGCCTGCAACCAGTAGCACTATTAAGTGTGAACTGGGGACTGCAGAGCCACACTCTGCGCTTGACTAGGCAAACGAAAGCCAAGGCGTGGCCCTTAGGCTTAACCACGCTGCGAGGTCGTGACCAGCAAAGCAGGGAGCTAGGCCAGGACTCAGGGAAACCGAACAGCAACCTACTGCCTGGCAAAGGTAGAGAGAAATACCGGAATCTTCCAGGGGGCACCATAGCTTATTACCAGTGATGTCGCTGGTAGAATTCAGTCTTTTCTCTACCTCCACCTTCTGGTAGGAAGAGATAAGAACCAACTTGTGCAGAACAGTTGAGCTGACGTTGATAAATGCGAATTATGTATGTCCCTGCTGCATTTAGGCAGCCACACTTCCTTCAGCTCTATGGTTGGCATAGGTGTGAGCACCAGAAAACAAACAGAAAAAAAGAAAAAAGAAGGGGGTAGAGCAGTGTGATATCAACACGTGTAAGTTATTGTAAAAAAAAAATCAACTGTTATAACTCGATGCAGTTGTTAAGCAATATTTTCTGTAAAATAAAACAACATATACGCGGCGTAAACAATACATCAATAAACATATGAAAAATATAACACATAAAATATGAGTAAACATATATATGTGAGCACCTACATGTTAGGCGTGAATTCTATAACAGATCCTGGGTGCCCTCAAGTCCCATTACAGTATAGGCTCCTAAATGGAGACACCCACTGCCTCTTAACTACCTAACACAGTTTAGTAAAAGGCCTCAATCTCTTTTTTGACATTCATGCGTAGAAGCACAGAATGTGACAACAGGTAAGAGGCTTAAGGCCCACCCGGTCTACTCAGTTTCCTGGCTAGTGCAGTGTCAGACCGCAGCTTGTTCCTGGTTCTCCTTTCACTTTGCTGCAACCGGGGATCTCCTGTGCTTATCCCAGGCTTTCCTCCATTCTGTTCTTGTTGATTATTAACTATCATGTTGACAGCACTCCACAAAGCGACAGAAGAAAACGGTACAATTAAAAAATCCTTTTACTTTGGTTCCGACCCCTTTACATAAGTAGGTCCCCCAGCTGAGACCAGTTCCATGGCTGTGGTAAGATACCCCTTCCAAAGCAGTCCCATTTGATGTCTGTGCGCTTGAAGGACCCTCCTGAAATTCTAGCTGACTTCCCTCAGCCAGGCTTGTCTTCTTGGGTACTGCCTTTTTATGATGAAAGGGTGCTTTTACTCAGTCATCAATAACGGCAGTGTCACGCTTTAATAATAAATACATCAAAGGTCCAGATGACCATTAGCAGTACAACACACCCTTAGAATACAAATTCAGATTCCACCCTCCCCCACACCAAGATAAGAAGGAGTGGAGGAGTGGCCAAGTGGTTAGAGCCCCAGTCTTGCAATCCAGAGGTGGCTGGTTTAAACCCCACTGCTACTCCTTGTGACCTTGGGCAAGTCACTTAACCCTCCATTGCCTCAGGTACAAACTTAGATTGTGAGCCCTCCTGGGACAGAGAAATATCCAGGGTACCTGAATGTAACTCACCTTGAGCTACTACTGAAAAAGGTGTGAACAAAATCCAAATAAATTATTTGATATTCTGTTGCTACTATTTGAGAATCTACATGGAATGTTGCTGCGCAGGCTTCTGTTTCTGTGAGTCACAGAAACAGAAGCCTGCGCGGCCGCATTGCTGATCTGCAAGGGCAGGCTTCTACATGGAATGTTGCTAGTGGAGGAGTGGCCTAGTGGTTAGAGATTCTGTTGCTACTATTTGAGATTCTACATGGAATGTTGCTGCGCAGGCTTCTGTTTCTGTGAGTCACTAGGCCACTCCTCCACTAGCAACATTCCATGTAGAATCTCAAATAGTAGCAACGCTTGATGTTCCACTGCACTAACCACTAGGCTACTCCTCCACTAGCAACATTCCATGTAGAAGCCTGCCCTTGCAGATCAGCAATGCGGCCGCGCAGGCTTCTGTTTCTGTGACTCACAGAAACAGAAGCCTGCGCAGCAACATTCCATGTAGAATCTCAAATAGTAGCAACAGAATCTCTAACCACTAGGCCACTCCTCCACTAGCAACATTCCATGTAGAATCTCAAATAGTAGCAACAGAATCTCTAACCACTAGGCCACTCCTCCACTAGCAACATTCCATGTAGAATCTCAAATAGTAGCAACGTTTGATGTTCCACTGCACTAACCACTAGGCTACTCCTCCACTAGCAACATTCCATGTAGAAGCCTGCCCTTGCAGATCAGCAATGCGGCCGCGCAGGCTTCTGTTTCTGTGACTCACAGAAACAGAAGCCTGCGCAGCAACATTCCATGTAGAATCTCAAATAGTAGCAACAGAATCTCTAACCACTAGGCCACTCCTCCACTAGCAACATTCCATGTAGAATCTCAAATAGTAGCAACGTTTGATGTTCCACTGCACTAACCACTAGGCTACTCCTCCACTAGCAACATTCCATGTAGAAGCCTGCCCTTGCAGATCAGCAATGCGGCCGCGCAGGCTTCTGTTTCTGTGACTCACAGAAACAGAAGCCTGCGCAGCAACATTCCATGTAGAATCTCAAATAGTAGCAACAGAATCTCTAACCACTAGGCCACTCCTCCACTAGCAACATTCCATGTAGAATCTCAAATAGTAGCAACGTTTGATGTTCCACTGCACTAACCACTAGGCTACTCCTCCACTAGCAACATTCCATGTAGAAGCCTGCCCTTGCAGATCAGCAATGCGGCCGCGCAGGCTTCTGTTTCTGTGACTCACAGAAACAGAAGCCTGCGCAGCAACATTCCATGTAGAATCTCAAATAGTAGCAACAGAATCTCTAACCACTAGGCCACTCCTCCACTAGCAACATTCCATGTAGAATCTCAAATAGTAGCAACGTTTGATGTTCCACTGCACTAACCACTAGGCTACTCCTCCACTAGCAACATTCCATGTAGAAGCCTGCCCTTGCAGATCAGCAATGCGGCCGCGCAGGCTTCTGTTTCTGTGACTCACAGAAACAGAAGCCTGCGCAGCAACATTCCATGTAGAATCTCAAATAGTAGCAACAGAATCTCTAACCACTAGGCCACTCCTCCACTAGTAACATTCCATGTAGAATCTCAAATAGTAGCAACGTTTGATGTTCCACTGCACTAACCACTAGGCTACTCCTCCACTAGCAACATTCCATGTTGAAGCCTGCCCTTGCAGATCAGCAATGCGGCCGCGCAGGCTTCTGTTTCTGTGACGCACAGAAACAGAAGCCTGCGCAGCAACATTCCATGTAGAATCTCAAATAGTAGCAACGCTTGATGTTCCACTGCACTAACCACTAGGCTACTCCTCCACTAGCAACATTCCATGTAGAAGCCTGCCCTTGCAGATCAGCAATGCGGCCCGCGCAGGCTTCTGTTTCTGTGACTCACAGAAACAGAAGCCTGCGCAGCAACATTCCATGTAGAATCTCAAATAGTAGCAACAGAATCTCTAACCACTAGGCCACTCCTCCACTAGCAACATTCCATGTAGAATCTCAAATAGTAGCAACAGAATCTCTAACCAATAGGCCACTCCTCCACTAGCAACATTCCATGTAGAATCTCAAATAGTAGCAACGTTTGATGTTCCACTGCACTAACCACTAGGCTACTCCTCCACTAGCAACATTCCATGTAGAAGCCTGCCCTTGCAGATCAGCAATGCGGCCGCGCAGGCTTCTGTTTCTGTGACTCACAGAAACAGAAGCCTGCGCAGCAACATTCCATGTAGAATCTCAAATAGTAGCAACAGAATCTCTAACCACTAGGCCACTCCTCCACTAGTAACATTCCATGTAGAATCTCAAATAGTAGCAACGTTTGATGTTCCACTGCACTAACCACTAGGCTACTCATCCACTAGCAACATTCCATGTTGAAGCCTGCCCTTGCAGATCAGCAATGCGGCCGCGCAGGCTTCTGTTTCTGTGACGCACAGAAACAGAAGCCTGCGCAGCAACATTCCATGTAGAATCTCAAATAGTAGCAACGCTTGATGTTCCACTGTATTAACCACTAGGCTACTCCTCCACTAGCAACATTCCATGTAGAAGCCTGCCCTTGCAGATCAGCAATGCGGCCGCGCAGGCTTCTGTTTCTGTGACTCACAGAAACAGAAGCCTGCGCAGCAACATTCCATGTAGAATCTCAAATAGTAGCAACAGAATCTCTAACCACTACGCCACTCCTCCACTAGCAACATTCCATGTAGAATCTCAAATAGTAGCAACAGAATCTCTAACCACTAGGCCACTCCTCCACTAGCAACATTCCATGTAGAATCTCAAATAGTAGCAACGTTTGATGTTCCACTGCACTAACCACTAGGCTACTCCTCCACTAGCAACATTCCATGTAGAAGCCTGCCCTTGCAGATCAGCAATGCGGCTGCGCAGGCTTCTGTTTCTGTGAGTCACAGAAACAGAAGCCTGCGCGGCAACATTCCATGTAGAATCTCAAATAGTAGCAACAGAATCTCTAACCACTAGGCCACTCCTCCACTAGTAACATTCCATGTAGAATCTCAAATAGTAGCAACGTTTGATGTTCCACTGCACTAACCACTAGGCTACTCCTCCACTAGCAACATTCCATGTTGAAGCCTGCCCTTGCAGATCAGCAATGCGGCCGCGCAGGCTTCTGTTTCTGTGACGCACAGAAACAGAAGCCTGCGCAGCAACATTCCATGTAGAATCTCAAATAGTAGCAACAGAATCTCTCTCTAACCACTAGGCCACTCCTCCACTAGCAACATTCCATGTAGAATCTCAAATAGTAGCAACATTTGATGTTCCACTGCACTAAACACTAGGCTACTCTTCCACTAGCAACATTCCATGTAGAATCTCAAATAGTAGCAACAGAATCTCTAACCACTAGGCCACTCCTCCACTAGCAACATTCCATGTAGAATCTCAAATAGTAGCAACGTTTGATGTTCCACTGCACTAACCACTAGGCTACTCCTCCACTAGCAACATTCCATGTAGAAGCCTGCCCTTGCAGATCAGCAATGCGGCCGCGCAGACTTCTTTTCTGTGACTCACAGAAACAGAAGCCTGCGCAGCAACATTCCATGTAGAATCTCAAATAGTAGCAACAGAATCTCTAACCACTAGGCCACTCCTCCACTAGTAACATTCCATGTAGAATCTCAAATAGTAGCAACGTTTGATGTTCCACTGCACTAACCACTAGGCTACTCCTCCACTAGCAACATTCCATGTAGAAGCCTGCCCTTGCAGATCAGCAATGCGGCCGCGCAGACTTCTTTTCTGTGACTCACAGAAACAGAAGCCTGCGCAGCAACATTCCATGTAGAATCTCAAATAGTAGCAACAGAATCTCTAACCACTAGGCCACTCCTCCACTAGCAACATTCCATGTAGAATCTCAAATAGTAGCAACGTTTGATGTTCCACTGCACTAACCACTAGGCTACTCCTCCACTAGCAACATTCCATGTAGAAGCCTGTCCTTGCAGATCAGCAATGCGGCCGCGCAGGCTTCTATTTCTGTGACGCACAGAAACAGAAGCCTGCGCAGCAATATTCCATGTAGAATCTCAAATAGTAGCAACAGAATCTCAAATAATTTATTTGGATTTTGTTCACACCTTTTTCAGTAGTAGCTCAAGGTGAGTTACATTCAGGTACTCTGGATATTTCTCTGTCCCAGGAGGGCTCACAATCTAAGTTTGTACCTGAGGCAATGGAGGGTTAAGTGACTTGCCCAAGATCGCAAGGAGCAGCAGTGGGATTTGAATTGGCCACCTCTGGATTTCAAGACCAGTGCTCTAACCACTAGGCCACTCCGCTTATGCTCTTAAAGCTTTAGCAAACATACCCTCCTCCCAGCTATCCCCTTCCCTCCCCTCTTATTCCAACCAACAAAGCAATAAATACTGAATCTCCCCCATAAAGCAGGCAAGTACCAAGTACATGCAAATATTACATGCAACCATCCAAGAACGTAAAGTTGATCATGTCTGTAACAGGACCCATCTTTCCAAGGGCTGCCAGCTGCTATCTATCATAATAAATAGCCGTCATCTTACTAAGACACTATGCTGTCCACAGTCTGTTAAACAGTAAGTGGCAATCCGCACTGGTAGTAATTCGCTACCTTCCTGCCAGCTGCCCATTTTCAAAGCTGCCTTTAAGAATCACTTTTGATCTACGTTGAAAGAATCCAGTAACATCCACAACAGAAAAGCTTTCTTTTCAGCAGAAATTGTCCCCCACGATACCGGATTGCGATTTCATACAATCCCTCCAATACATTTGCACATTCGGGCAATCCCACCACACGTGCTTAGAGGTGCTTACTTTATTATTTTTTTAAATACAGTCCTTGTAGCTTTTATTAAAATAATTTTCTCAATTTTTAAAGCCCCCTGCCCACTTTGTTCATTGCAAGATGCGTTATTTCATTTACATAGCAACGAGCTGGTTTGCTTTCATTTGTACGCTTTGGATCCTCAGGAGCTTAGCTGAGATTGGGTGGCAAAGCCGGTGGGGGGAGGCGGGGCTGGTGGTTGGGAGGCGGGGATAGTGCTGGGCAGACTTATACGGTCTGTGCCAGAGCCGGTGGTTGGGAGGCGGAACTGGTGGTTGGGAGGCGGGGATAGTGCGGGGCAGACTTATACGGTCTGTGCCAGAGCCGGTGGTGGGAGGCGGAGATAGTGCTGGGCAGACTTATATGGTCTGTGCCAGAGCCGGTGGTGGGAGGCGGGGCTAGTGGTTGGGAGGCGGGGATAGTGCTGGGCAGACTTATACGGTCTGTGCCAGAGCCGGTGGTGGGAGGCGGAACTGGTGGTTGGGAGGCGGGGATAGTGCGGGGCAGACTTATACGGTCTGTGCCAGAGCCGGTGGTGGGAGGCGGAACTGGTGGTTGGGAGGCGGGGATAGTGCGGGGCAGACTTATACGGTCTGTGCCAGAGCCGGTGGTTGGGAGGCGGGGCTGGTGGTTGGGAGGCGGGGATAGTGCTGGGCAGACTTATACGGTCTGTGCCAGAGCCGGTGGTGGGAGGCGGAATTGGTGGTTGGGAGGCGGGGATAGTGCGGGGCAGACTTATACGGTCTGTGCCAGAGCCGGTGGTTGGGAGGCGGGGCTGGTGGTTGGGAGGCGGGGATAGTGCTGGGCAGATTTATACGGTCTGTGCCAGAGCCGGTAGTGGGAGGCGGAACTGGTGGTTGGGAGGCGGGGATAGTGCTGGGCAGACTTATACGGTCTGTGCCCTGAAGAGGACAGGTACAAATCAAAGTAGGGTATACACAAAAAGTAGCACATATGAGTTTATCTTGTTGGGCAGACTGGATGGACCGTGCAGGTCTTTTTCTGCCGTCATCTACTATGTTACTCTGTTATCTCATCACTATGTATCCTGCAGTGCCTAATAGGTTAAGGCAATATGATGTATGTTCTTGCCCTTTAACACATATTCAGGGGCAAATAGCACAGCATCAGGGCTGTAATACACTTTGGAGTGGACAAGTTGCCTAATAGATAGTACAGTGGACTGAGAACCAGGAAAACTGGATTAGTCACCCACTCCAGCTTCTTGTCAGCTTGGGCAAGTCACATAACCTTCCTTGCCCCAGGTACAAAAAACTTAAGACTGTGAGCTCACTAGGAACAGCAAAAGTACCTGTATGTAATATGCAAACTGTATTGGTTGTATCACAGAAAGATGGTATATCAAATGCATGACCCCATTAATAACTCCCCCACCCCCCCAGGCCTTTATTCGATAACAACTCTTTCACACAGAAAAGGGAAAAAGACTTTTGTAAGTCCCTAATTATTTCTTCAGTAGTTAAAATTACATATTTTTTTTTTGTTTGTGACATTTATAGCCCACATTATCCCAAACAAGTTTGAGTTCAATGTGTCTTGCAATAAACAGTACAGGATACATAACAAAGAATAATGAATAAGAAAGTAATTTGTTGTAAGAATCCAATTTTACAATACAGTATCATAAACATACTGGGATAGCTATGGATGTTTAACGTTTAGAAAACCTTTTATGAATGAGAAATTGTACATGAAGCAAAGAGAAAGTTAATGGTAAATAGAGTAATAACCAATTCAGGTAATAATTAATTGTTTGAGATATGGTTGTTCTTTGTGAGGGTTTGTTTGAATAGGAACGATTTGAGGATTTTGCAGAATCTAGTATATTCCTGTAAATTTCTTACTTTGGGTGGTAAGGAGTTCCACCATTTGGTTCCTAGGTAAGTGAAGTCTGCAGAGTGGACAGTTTTGAAGATCACTTTTTTGCAATTTACATAGTAACATAGTAGATGACGGCAGAAAAAGACCTGCACGGTCCATCCAGTCTGCCCAACAAGATGAACTCATGTGTATACCTTACCTTGATTTGTACCTGTCTTTTTCAGGGCACAGACCGTATAAGTCTGCCCAGCACTATCCCCTCCTCCCAACCACCAGCCCCGCCTCCCACCACTGGCTCTGGCACAGACCGTATAAGTCTGCCCAGCACTATCTTCGCCTCCCAACCACCAACCCCTCTTCCCCCCACCGGCTCCGCCACCCAATTTCGTCTAAGCTTCTGAGGATCCATTCCTTCTGCACAGGATTCCTTTGGAAGGTGTAGTCTGAGATAGTTTTTTGCCTCATATTTACTGTTTCTTTGAGCTAAGTTTATTAATGGTACCCTATAGTCTGGAGCTCTGCCATTTAGTATTTGAAAGATAAAGATACATGGGGGGGGGGGGGGGGCTCAATGATTTTCATTTAACTAGTAGATGATGATCTTAGAACAGCAGTACCCATTGTGTGCTGGGAAATTTCAGGTTTGCTCAGGCTTTCTGACACCTCCTTTCCGATCTCTTCAGAGATGTGCACAGTGTGGATTTCTGAATGAAGACATGGGACCGCAGATCCCACAAGGCACTGGGGTGTATGCATTCCCAAACTAGGACTGGCTGGAAGCCTCCCTTTAGAAACTAGGTCACTTGGCAGCTCTGATTCTGGCACCAGTTCTCTCTGCAGGTACCGGGAAACAGGCTTCCACGTCTAAAAACACGGAGGGGAATTTTAATTACTAACAGGTCAGTCGTCTATGACCACCAGCCAGGAGGACCGACTTCTCCTGCAGTTCCCACCCCTTCTGAGGAAACCGAGTCTTTCTTGGCATGGAGGCTAAAGGACTGGCAGGTGACCTAGTTTCTGGAATAAGGCTTTTGACTTTTTGGCAAGTCCTACTCTTTCATTCACAAATCGGCGCTTCAGCTCAAAAAGCCCTGTCCTGGAGGTGGGTAATGGTATGAAAAAGGAAGGGCCTGCTTGAAATCACTCCCCCCCCTCTTGATACTGAGTTACGCTGCACATCAGAAGTCCATTTTCCTCTGTACCCTCCCCACCCCCCTCGATTTTAGACATCCTCTGAAGTAAAGCAGGAAAGAGATCTTGGTCCGACCTTGAATCTGCGGATATGGACACTGAAAGGAGGGCAGACTAGATGGGTTTTACGGCCCTTTCTACGGCTGCATCTTAGCCAGGAGGCTCGATACTGCCACAGCCAATTCCTGCTCAACTAGAAGGAAATCGCTCTGTTGAAAAGTAGTAAATCTGGACAGCAACTAATTTTTTTTCAAAAAAAATATCCAGTTTTTATTTTTCTCTTCACAAGATGTTACACATTCTGAATGCTTTTTGTTTCTTTTGTTTAAAATGCTGAACTGCACGAGATACAAGTAGAATGTCCAGTGGGGTTGGCAGTTCGTCCAGCTGCTAATTACAAGGGGAGAATCCAAGGGGGGGGAGAAGCAATTTTCAGTTCAGGCAACGATAAGGTGCAAATCAAGTCCCAGAAAGGAACTGAGCACCAGGGGAAAAGTTAAAGGCCCTTCCCCTCTACTTCTGTAGGTGCTCTGTCCCACTGAATTTCGCAGGAAAGTTCTGCAGCAGCAGGAGCGTAGCCAAACTTCGGCGGGAGGGGAGTCCAGAGCCCGAGGTGAGGGGGCACATTTTAGCCCCCCCCCCCCGCCGCCACCTTTACCCCCCCTGCCGACGACCCTCTCGACTCCCCCTCCTGCCGCCAACCCTCCCCCCCGCCGCTGTCACCTACCTTTGCTGGCGGGGGACCTCAATCCCCACCAGCGCAAGGCTTCGTTCTGTTTCTGAGTCCCCGCCAGCAAAGGTAGCCCACGGCGACGGCGGCGGGGGGGGGGAGGGTTGGCGGCGGGAGGGGGGTTCGAGAGGGTCGTTGGCAGGGGGGGTCCAGGGCCAAATCTGCGGGGGCCCAGGCCCCCGTGGCCCCACGTAGCTATGCCACTGTGCAGCAGCAAACAGAACACTGACTAGATTCACTGCATTTTGCAAAACTCCCTAACTAATCTTCTCAGGAAACCCAAAGACTATTCCATATGCACTAATAGATATCTTGCCAACCACTGTATAAAACAGCATCATACAACCCTATAAATGTAACTGAATCAATGTGATCTGTAACAACTGTTAAATGTAAGCCATATTGAACCGAAACTCGTTTCTGGATAATTGTGGGGATAAGTAAATAAAAATTTTTAAAAACTTTTAAATCATAAAAGCTCCACAAAACTTGTGTGTACATTTCTAGCAATAGAGCGTAATGGCTGCAGCTCATTTTTACAGAATATCCACAAAATGAACATTTTATTTATTTAAAAAATCTTTATCTACTCCCTCTTGGATACTGACCGGAGCCAGGAAAAGTGCATGGCGCCAGGCAGGTGGATACCTTTAAAAAGAATGTTATTGTAATTTACAGGCAAGAAAATTCTTGGTCAAACAGGTTTCTTGCCTTAACAGGAATGCATTTGATAATGACTCCGGGGCACAATTTTATTAGTTTTGGTTTGGCAAAAGCACAGTGAGAAGGTTTATCCCCTGTGAAAGGGGTTCTCCTCTGCCTAGAACTGGCACAGCTTTCGGGAAACTTATTAGGTTAATATTTATCTTGTATTCACAGTCAGTGCCTCTTGGCAGGAGGGGTTCCTCAGATTTACCAAAACACAGAACGAGAGACAGAGAGAGAGAGAGAGCGCGCGAGCGAGAAAGAAAGTAACAAAATGAAGTGGAAATGCAGATCAATTACAGTACAGACTTTATTATCTGACCTTCGCTGATCCGACCACCTAGCATATCCGACAGAACCCCCCCCCCCCCCCCCCCAATGATATCACATGGCTTCTCTTTCCGTTTTCCGAACCCGGGACCCTGCTTTTACTGACTTTGTTTCTACACTATTTGAGGGGGTTACCATTGTTTTCCGTATTATCCGACTTTCATTTATCCAACAACGGGTCGGTTCATTTTAGGTCGGATAATCCAGACTGTACTGTATTTGCGGTTTTCTTTTACTTTAAAATACCAACGGAAGCCAGTTGGGTAAGAGCTGTGAGATAAGGCAAAAGTCTGGCCTGACAGGACTGTGTCATAGGGGTGTGCAGAAGGCAAAAAAAAATATGTTTTTTTCCCCCCAATTATTTTGGATTAGTGTCACACATACTTTTTAATAGTACTTTAACACCTTCCATAGCATTTTAACGCGCAATATGTGGGCCCAATAAGTGGAGTTACTTGGCAACAAATTTGGATTTGCACGCACATCTGCCCTAGTTGCTATTCCATAACATCCACGCCTAAATTTCATAGAAGGAACTCAAAAGGGGTTGTGGGAAGACCAGGAGAAAATCGGGAGCGTTCCCAGAAGTTAGCGCCCTTCAAAGAGTGCCAGATGATGGTGTTACACAAAATTCACAATCCAGTGGTTGGCATACACACACACAATGGCTGAACAAAGTGTAGGCTCCTGTGAACATCTTTCACGTTTTCTTGTGTTAGCCTGTCCAACGTCCACCCATTTCGATAATGAAGTTTCTTCCAGTCATCAACAAGCCATACTCTACACCTTTTTTTGGAAAGGTTGATGGCTGGAAACGTTTTATTGGGGTACAAAGCATATACCAACAAATTAAATCATTGGAAAAGTCTCCACCCACCCGAGCCAATAATTGGTGGAATCACCTTTAGCAGTGATTACTGCTGCGGGTCTACTGGAAGAGGTCTCCATTGACTTTGTACAACTGCTGTCAATTTGTCAGCATTTGACCATTCTTTACAAAACTGTATAAGTTCTGTCGTGTTCCTTGGAAAGCATTAGCGGATAACAATCTTCAAGTCATGCCACAGATGGTTTTTTTTACTGGATTGAGGTCCAAGATTGGGCTGGGCCACTCAAGGATATTTACACTTTTGTTCTTTACTCACTCCACTGTAGTTTGACTGTGTGTTCTGAGTGGCTGTCATGCAGAAAAGTATCTTCCAGAAGCAGCAGAGTTTCCTTCAGGACTCTTCTGCACTTTTCTTCATTTATTGCCCCTTCTAACCTGACAAATACCCAGCCTCTCCTTTGAGAAACACCCCCATAACAAGATGCTGCCACCAGCATGCTTTACCATAGGGTTGGCGTTCTCTGGGTGATGTGCTGTGCTAAGGTTGTGCCAAACTAACACTCTGCATTCAGGCCATAAAGCTCTGTTAGATTCATTGGAAAACAAAACATTTTGCCACATGGCTACAGTACTTCCTAAGTTTTCCTCTGCATTCTTCAAATGGGTGTACAAGAACTGCATACTGAGTCAGACCAAAATCTCTATCAAGTCCAGTATCCTGTTTCAAACAGTGGCCAATCTCAGGTACAGTGTCTTTCTTCAGGTCTACTTGAATAATGGTTTATGGACTTTTCCTCCAAGTACTTGTCAAATTTTCAAATTAACTAAAGAGAAAGAACAACTGTGTTTTGCATAAGATCTTTCAAGGCGGCCTTCTGGAGTGGCTCAAAAGGAGGTTTCTGAACAGCGCAAAGGACTAAATTAAGGTTCACTCTAGAAACAGCATACGAAACGGAGGATGCAAGCAGCCCGCTCCCCGCAAGAATTGAAAGATATTCGAGTGAGCCTCAAGAGACGTCTTAGGTAGTCAGCCCCTGAAACAGGCCAAAGCCGCAACATGAACTTTTAGAGAAATAAACACCGATCTTTTTTGAAGACCTACCTGGAGAAATGCATGATCTGAGCAGAAAAGGGAGAAAGTCCGCGCTTAGAACACCAGCCCTCAGACATCCTCCACACACTCGCATATGCCATAGATGTAGAGCGTTTTTGAGCCTGAAGCAAGGTAGCGATGACCGCATCAGAATAACCTTTTCATCTCAAACAAGCTCCTTCAATGGCCAAGCCATAAGACCAAAGAAGCATGGATCCTCCATGAGTACCGGACCTTGATTCAGTGGGTCGTGTACTTGAAGAAGATGGAGAGGAAACCCATCCAGCAGTTTAAGCAGGTCCGTGAATTACAGCCTCTGCAGCCAATCCAGGGCTACAAGAATTATTTAATCCCAGTACAATGCGATCCTTTTCAACACGCAGCCTACCATGACCCAAGAGGGAAGACATACAGTAGATGTGTCTCCGTCCAGGGCTGCAGTAGGACACTGATCCCCATCTAGCCCAGCTCCTTCCGGCGGCTGAAGAACTTGGGAACTTTGGTGTTCCTTTTTGTTACCAGCAAGTCCAGAAACAGAGAAACCCATCGGTCCATTATCAGATGAAAACCTAGATCCCATTCTTCCAGATCCAAGAAGTGCCTACTGAGAAAGTTTGTCTTGTGTTGCAGACTACTGATGCAACTTCAGGCATGCTCTTGCTACGAACGAGCTGCACACTGTCGCTTGAAGGCCCAAAGAGGCCACTTCAAAGGCCTGTTTCAGTGAGCTTTCTCGCTTCATATCCTATAGGACTTTTAGGGTAATGACCCCCCCCCCTCCACCAGCAAGATGGTCTTAGTCACCACTGTAACCAGGGAGCCCACCCTGGGAAGCTGCAATCTCCTCTGAAACTAATGGGTAAAGGGCTCTTCTCATTCTCAACCTGGTGAGACCCATTCTGCTGTAATCACGTCTTGAATGTCTGGATGCATTGGGAAAGCCTTAGAAGGACCTCTAAGCCCCCTCATGATTGATGAAGCTGGAACTCCTGATGCCGAAGCAGAAGGCTCCTCAATGGAAAGCACCATTAGTTCCTCAGAAATAAGAATACTGAGATCCTCTAAGAAACAACCTCAGTACTTTCAGATCATCCCCCTCCTCAGGGCAGAGCTCTTCCTCCTCTAACAGTTCCTTCAACTGTGGCTCCTCTGAATAGACCGAGGCCACATCACATAAGGAGGGAGAACCACAGACAGCCTCATGTGTCCACTCCTGGAGGTCTAAACGAGATCTCTTATGAGCCGGAGGGGCTACGGGGTGAGATACTGAAGCACCTTGTAGCAACTTTGACTGTCCATGCTTCAGTAAATAGGTGTGAGACCAATACATATTCCAGAGAAAATAAAGATCCCAATACAGCTGAATACCCTTTAAGGCCCTGCCTGCGGTTGTAAAATGGTAGCTGTGCTCCGTACATGATCAGCCAGAGGCTGCTCCTCTCTGCCAGTCGTCCCTGACAAAATGGCGTCCGTTCCCGAGCTCTCCTGCATCAAACTGTGTGCCGGCCCTACCAGAGAGCCCGAAGACCCTGAAGATGTGCTGCTGCTGCTGTTTTCTCCATATCCCAAGAGATTCCTGGCTTGCATGCACTGCCATGCCCCGACGGCGGCTGGTGGGTCCCACAGGGGGAACACCACTTAACTACCTCTGGGGGAGTCGCCATTCAACCCCGACTGTCACCAGCGTAACGTGTCCCAAGTGGTGAGTCAGGATCCCTCCCTGCACTAAGTAGAACTTGCAGCCTTCCAAGCGGTTCAGAGTCAAACTTTAGTCGGACTTACCACCGCCGGCTACTCCCCCCCACCAAGCTCACAGTCTCCACAAGTCTTAGCACAGATGAGAAAGGAGATGAAAAGAGGTTTACTGGAGAGTGTGGGACAGAGTATCAGTCCTGAGCCTTTTCGTAAGGTTGTTGTGCTGGAAAAGGAGAGCTGCACAGGAAACAGGGGAGAAGTGAAGGGAGGGAAGAAGTAAATTCGCAGGGCACCACAGACAGGGATCCGAAGTCCTCCAGATATGACTCTGCAGACTCAAGCCACCCGCAAAGCTCAACTGGGGATCAGTTGACCAACTGGACAAGGAGAAAAGCACTCAGAACCAGAGGCTGAAAAGTGTGTCCATCTGCTTGCTGGCGACAGTATTTGAGGAGCTGGACTGGATGCCAAGAGCGATGTCTCAGCTCAGTTTTCAATTCATCTGCTGCTTGACGGACACAACCATCCCACAAGTTCTGGAATAGTGGAAAGCTACATAACACAGCGCAACAACGATTTTGCTACTGAGAGAAAAACATGTGATTTATACTAAACTGAACCCGCCGATTCCAAATATGAACTCCGAATTTGCCTGACACGTCTAGATTTTAAGTTAAAACAAAAAAACAGCACCAGGGGCCTTTAAAAATGGAACACAGTTCTTTAATGAATGAGCCTTGACAAAAAGACCTGACACGGGCCGTGTTTCGGTAACTAGCACCTGCGTCAGGGGTCATAGTGATGACGTGGAAAACTTGGGGAACAACTCGAATATATTCCTCTACAATATATTATTCCTTACCCCCCGTCTCATATAGTAAAAGCTACAAAGCACCAAGGCACTTTCACTTTCTGTATCCAGAAAGTGAAAGTGCCCGTGGTGCTGTTTTTTTGTTTGGACTTTAGTTTGTACTTCGTTCCCTCTCTTTTGTTAGATTTTAAGTTATACATGCAAAGCCTATTCACTTCAGGGGCGTAGCCAGACACCCAATTTTGGGTGGGCCTGGGCTCAAGATGGGTGGGCAGAAGAACCTCGCCCCGTCCCACAGGTGATTTGGTCTCTCCTTCTCTCGCCTGCATGCCATATGGTCTCTCAAACATCCCCCCTCTCCCGTATACCTTTTAAATAGCAGATTTTCACCAGCAGCGAGCAGCAACTAATACACACTGCTCATGTTGGTCCCACACCCTTCCCTCTGATGCAACTTCCTGTTTCCGCCTAGGCAGAAATACATCAGAGGGAAGGCTGTGAGGCCGGTGCAAGCAGTATGTATGTCACTGCTCACTGCAGGCGAAGATCTGCTACTTACAAGGTATGCAGGAGGGACCCGTTGGGAGTTTTCGACTGGTGAGGCTTGGGGATCCCTGCCAGCCACATCATAGGTATGCTGCTATTGGATGGGCCTGAACCCAAAGTGGGTGGGCCTGGGCCCACCCAAGCTCACCCTTGGCTACGCCACTGATTCACTTATAATATTAATGCTTGGGATGCATTTGTGCTAGTAGTGCAGAACTTCCTTGGGAACAGACGAGCTGAAAACTATGCTGAACTAGTAGACAACATGCTTAAAGCATATGAACAACTTGGCTGCCGAATGTCATTGAAAATGCATTTCTTACATTCCCATCTTGACTTTTTCCCACCCAATTTGGGACACGTAAGTGACGAACATGGAGAGAGGTTCCATAAAGACATTTCTACAATGGAGAACAGGTATCAAGGCCGCTGGAATCCCAACATGATGGGGGACTACTGCTGGATTTTGCAACGGGAAAATATGACCGAATGCCTGAAGCACTTTTAACAGTACTGGGCCTTGCTGAAGTAAGACTTTTAAACTGGAATATGAGACCTTTTTGAAATTTTGTTATTCCATTACATTTTCATATACTGTTTACTACGAAAACTTTGATGTAGATCAGGTAATTGTTGGAGTAAAACTCGTTCTGTAAACAAATTATTCAATGCTTTCCAAGTGCTTAATTCATTTGGGCAAACTTATGCATAACAAAATTTCCTGAGGTGTTACAACAATTCTGACTTCGGATTTGGAATACGCACGCTGAATTTAGTATAGGACGAATGGTTTTTGCCCAGTAGCACACGAAAATGTTTTTTTTGTTGTGCTGTGTAATGGAACGACATTTACTTCTCTCTGTACAAGACCCACAGAGGCCACAGCATGGATAATAAAATAATAGAAACTGATGCGGATAAAAATGAAGGAAAGGTAAAAACTCATGAGTAATCCCAGACTTGTAGCTAGTGGCTATGTCATGTCTTGAGTTTAGCTTCTACAAGAGAGCCAACCGGCGAACACACACACAGCTGTACTAAAGTGCCCAGCTCTCCCTGTAGTGCTGATCAATGGTTCCTGTTTGTTTTTCCACTCGGCTACACCCGATTATAGAGAAAGGAATAAAGAACCATGATGTGTGTGCTCAAAATATTTACACAGAGCAAAAAATTAGCAGAGCATTTAGCGATGTAGTCTTTGCCGGGAAATGACTTCATAAAATTATCACTGCCAAAGACCTAATCCACTGGGATTTTCTACCATAGGCCCCAAATACTTTCCGTCATAATTTCTTCATTCCCTTTAATTGGCACTGGCAAGATAGAGGGATGCTCAGTGCATCCTTTCAGTTCTTTTATCGGATCAAACAGGAGAAAAAAAATGCCTGGTTTATAACTCTTTCTTTTTAGAAGACACTAACTATCATGGCTACACCCAGAAAATATCAAAAAGAAGAAAATGATTTAAGAGTAGGGATTGTTTTTTGCACTAACAGAAACTTTTTTGGCTTATCTATACACAAGAATGAGTGTGCCAGTTGAAATGTGTGCTTACACAGACAAAGTTCATCATTTGCTTTCCAAACTTCTCTGCTGACAAATATGCTATTTCAGTGATAATGTAGGTGAAGGGACAGACAGAGGGAGCCTATGGAATTCTTCTGCCCCATAGTGTATACTGTGTTCTATTTAAACCCAGAGCACTAAGTACATAAGTATTGCCATACTAGGACAGACCGAAGGTCCATCAAGCCCAGCATCCTGTTTCTAACAGTGGCCAATCCAAGTCACAAGTACCAGGCAAGATCCCCCCAAAAATACAATACATTTTATGCTGCTTATCCTAGAGCTAAGCAGTGGATTTTCCCCAAGTCCATTTTCATAATGGTCTATGGACTCTTCTTTTAGGAAGCCATCCAAACCTTTTTTTAAACCCTGCTAAGCTAACGGCTTTTACTACATTCTCTGGCAACGAATTCCAGAGTTTAAATACACGTTGAGTGAAGAAAAATGAGGCGACCAGAACTGAACACAATATTCGAGGTGCGGTCACCAATGAGCTACATTACCCAGCTATTTGTAGACATCCTCCCACAGCCAAGAGCCCAGTGGTTCACGTACACGGTGGGAGAAAAGATGAGCAGCTGCCAATCTTCCGTAGTGATGACTATCGTACACAGGGCCCTTATCTCCATCTCTTATTGTCCAGGGCCATGAGGAACTAAGAGCAAATCTTAACGGCCTCCCTCCACCCCTCTTCCGTCCCAACATGGCATGATCCTCTACAACAGTATCCATTTATAATATTGTTCTAAGCAAAATATTTTCTTCTGCTTTAAGAAAATGCAAAATGGTTCCCAAAGTTGCCTCATCTCCACAAGTGCACTTGAGCGCCTGTTTCAATAATTTATGCTGGAATTAGAGGCCAGTGATGCACAGTCCCACTGCACGAAGGAAAAGCTGAGTTTCTCCAAATGTGTGATTTGTGCGGTCAGACCCTGGTTGCAAAATTCAGCGAAAGCAATACTTGAAACTCGTAACTGGCTTTCATGGGGGAGCATTTTCAATTATTATTATTATTTTACTCATGATTGTCAATGTATTTGTATGTCACAGATATGTTTACAATACCTTTTAAAAGAGTAAATGTGTAATTTGAAGTTATCATTATTTTTTTATTATTATTTTTAATAATATTAATAAGAAATTATTATTTACGCATTGTCAATGTATTTGCATGTTCATGATCGTGTCTGGTTTAATTCTGTCACTGTTTTTGATTCATCTTGTTGCAAAATCTATGGTCCTCATCAAGTGTTTATGATACTTACTGAATGGAAGAGACGTTTAAGATTATTTTAAAATACAATTAGTAATATTTATTTTTGTTACATTTGTACCCCGCGCTTTCCCTCTCATGGCAGGCTCAATGCGGCAGGCAATGGAGGGTTAAGTGACTTGCCCAGAGTCACAAGGAGCTGCCTGTGCCAGGAATCAAACTCAGTTCCTCAGGACCAAAGTCCACCACCCTAACCACTAGGCCACTCCTCCACTGTTGCTACTATTTGAGATTCTACATGGAATGTTGCTATTCCACTCGCAACATTCCATGTAGAAGTCGGCCCTTGCAGATCACCAATGTGGCCGCGCAGGCTTCTGCTTCTGTGAGTCTGACGTCCTGCACGTACGTGCAGGACGTCAGACTCACAGAAACAGAAGCCTGCGCAGCCTTCTACATGGAATGTTGCTAGTGGAATAGCAACATTCCACGTAGAATCTCCATAGTAGCAACATTCCATGTAGAATCTCCAATAGTATCTATTTTATTTTTGTTACATTTGTACCCTGCGCTTTCCCACTCATGACAGGCTCAATGCGGCTTACATGGGGCAATGGAGGGTTAAGTGACTTGCCCAGAGTCACAAGGAGCTGCCTGTGCCTGAAGTGGGAATCAAACTCAGTTCCTCAGGACCAGAGTCCACCACCCTAACCACTAGGCCACTCCTCCACTGTTGCTACTATTTGAGATTCTACATGGAATGTTGCTATTCCACTAGCAACATTCCATGTAGAAGTTGGCCCTTGCAGATCACCAATGTGGCCGCGCAGGCTTCTGCTTCTGTGAGTCTGACGTACGTGCAGGACGTCAGACTCACAGAAACAGAAGCCTGCGCAGCCTTCTACATGGAATGTTGCTAGTGGAATAGCAACATTCCATGTAGAATCTCCAATAGTAGCAACAGAATCTCAACATTCCATGTAGAATCTCCAATAGTAGCAACATTCCATGTAGAATCTCCAATAGTATCTATTTTATTTTTGTTACATTTGTACCCTGCGCTTTCCCACTCATGACAGGCTCAATGCGGCTTACATGGGGCAATGGAGGGTTAAGTGACTTGCCCAGAGTCACAAGGAGCTGCCTGTGCCTGAAGTGGGAATCGAACTCAGTTCCTCAGGACCAAAGTCCACCACCCTAACCATTAGGCCACTCCTCTCCACTCACTCTTTAATACATTTTTTAATGTTGTTTCCATGTTTTATAAATCGGTACACACATCTTTTTAGGGTATTTGGCTTGTGTCTGTTATAATTATAATTATTTTTGAGATTATGCTTTTATTCATTTTTGAGATTATGCTTTTAGACTATTTGTAACCGATCCGTTTTTATTAATGTTTTCAGTTAATATAATTTATTGTATATCATTTTAGGGACTCCTGAGGCAGGTCTGAACGGCCGTAACACGACTCGTGTCGAGTCCAGTTTTTTTAAGAATAAACTCTTGCTGTGAACTTTTTTCTGAGTCCAGTAGAAGTTTGTTTGGCGTCATCCATCTTGTCGCCTTCGCTGTGTATCTTTTCTTGGAGCATTTTCAATGTTATCACTTTCTGGAACAAAACGTGTGCATCTGAACGCGGCCTGCACGGTCACCTCTAGTGACTCCTGCAAATGTTGTAATCAGCGCAACATTGTCCTTGCCACATACCCGCCAGAAATGGCTACCTGCTGCACTCCTACTGTGCTCAAGGACAAATCCAGATTGAATTGCTGCTCGTCCCATGCATCACCTTGCGAGCTGAATCCCCCTCCTACTCTGCCCTATTTCCTCCTCAGTCAGATGGGTTTTCAAGATACCTAGGGATCCTTTTACTAAACCGAGTAAAAGGTGCCCTAAGCTAATGGCGGAGGCTATTTTTGCTGCGTGCTGCAGCCATTTTTACCGCAGCGGGTCAAAAAGGCTGAAAATAGCCATGGCCATGCGGTAAGATTGCTCTTACCGTGTGGCCGAGCGAGGGGGATAGGAGGTAGTGTTCTATTGTGGATTAAAAACTGGTTAAAAGATAGAAAACAGAGAGTAGGGTTAAATGGTCAGTATAGTTAGTGGGGTTCCCCAGGGGTCTGTGCTGGGACCGCTGCTTTTTAACATATTTATAAATGACCTAGAGATGGGAGTAACTAGTGAGGTAATTAAATTTGCTGATGACACAAAGTTATTCAAAGTCGTTAAATCACGGGAGGATTGTGAAAAATTACAAGAGGACCTTACGAGACTGGGAGACTGGGCGTCTAAATGGCAGATGACGTTTAATGTGAGCAAGTGCAAAGTGATGCACGTAGGAAAGAGGAACCTGAATTATAGCTACGTCTTGCAAGGTTCCACGTTAGGAGTCACGAACCAAGAAAGGGATCTAGGTGTTGTCATTGATGATACGTTGAAATCTTCTGCTCAGTGTGCTGCTGCGGCTAAGAAAGCAATTAGAATGTTAGATATTATTAGGAAAGGAACGGAAAACAAAAATGAGCATGTTATAATGCCTTTGTATCGCTCCATGGTGCGACCACACCTCGAATATTGTGTTCAATTCTGGTCGCCGTATCTCAAAAAAGATATAGTGGAATTAGAAAAGGTGCAGAGAAGGGCGACGAAAATGATAAAGGGGATGGGACGACTTCCCTATGAGGAAAGGCTAAATCGGCTAGGGCTCTTCAGCTTTGAGAAAAGGCGGCTGAGGGGAGATATGATAAGAGGTCTATAAAATAATGAGTGGACTTGAATGGGTAGATGTGAAGCGTCTCTTTACGCTTTCCAAAAAAAACTAGGACTAGGGGGCATGCGATGAAGCTACAATGTAGTAAATTTAAAACGAATCGGAGAAAATGTTTCTTCACTCAACGTGTAATTAAACTCTGGAATTCGTTGCCAGAGAATGTGGTAAAGATGGTTAACTTAGCAGAGTTTTTAAAAGGTTTGGACGGCTTCCTAAAGGAAAAGTCCATAGACCATTATTAAATGGTCTTGGGGAAAATCCACTATTTCTGAGATAAGCAGCATAAAATGTATTGAGCTTTTTGGGGTCTTGCCAGGTATTTGTGACCTGGATTGGCCACTGTTGGAAACAGGATGCTGGGCTTGATGGGCCTTTGGTTTTTCCCAGTATGGCAATACTTATGTACTTACTGCCACCCATTGAGGTGGCGGTAAGGGCTGCCGTGCTAACCCACTGCACGACTACCACCGGGTTAGCGCCGAGCTAGAAAATACAGCCCTGTTTTCCCCACAGCAGGAAATGGCGCACACTGGGGCTGGAACTACCGTCGGCCCTCACATTGGGCCGGTGGTAGCTCCAGATTAATGTCTGGTAAGCCCACATTGGGCTTACCACCATTTTGTAAAATGGCCCCCTAACGAATAAACAATATGGACAGGCCACATCTGCAAATACTGTATCTCTAGGGTATGCATCTGTCTGTCTCTTATACATATTCATTATGACCACCCTAAAACCCAAACTGGATGCAGCCTAAACAGGCCACATTAGGAACCACAGCTATATTCAGAACCCTTATTTTAGCATCCTCACTTTAATATTCCCTTATCTCTTGTTTGTCCTGTTTGTCTGTCCTAATTAGATTGTAAGCTCTGTCGAGCAGGGACTGTCTCTTCATGTTCAAGTGTACAGTGCTGCATACGTCTAGTAGCGCTATAGAAATGATAAGTAGTAGTAGTGTTTGGGATTCCAGACTCTTGCTACTCTTTGGGATTCTACATGGAATCTTGATTCTCTTTGGGATTCCGGAATCTTGCTACTCTTTGTCCTTATCCCTTATTTGTTCTGTTTGTCTGGCCTAATTAGATTGTAAGCTCTGTCGAGCAGGGACTGTCTCTTCATGTTCAAGTGTACAGTGCTGCATACGTCTAGTAGCGCTATAGAAATGATAAGTAGTAGAAGTGTTTGGAATTCTGGAATCTTGCTACTCTTTGGGATTCTGCATGGAATCTTGATTCTCTTTGGGATTCCGGAATCTTGCTACTCTTTGTCCTTATCCCTTATGTGTGCTGTTTGTCTGTCCTGATTAGATTGTAAGCTGTGTCGAGCAGGGATTGTCTCTTCATGTTCAAGTGTACAGCGCTGCGTATGTTTAGTAGCGCTTTAGAAATGATAAGTAGTAGTAGTGTTTGAGATTCCGGAATGTTGCTACTCTTTGGGATTCCGCACGGAATCTTGCTACTCTTTGTACTTATCCCTTATTTGTTCTGTTTGTCTGTCCTAATTAGATTGTAAGCTCTGTCGAGCTGTATCAATCTTGATTTTTTTTTTTGTCTACAATGGACTTCATTTCACTTTCAGGCAAATGCATGATATGGAGAGCACTTAAAAAGCATCTCCATATACAAATAGTGACATTTACATGTGTCCATCATGTACACGTGTAAATGGTGATTTCAGAAAACCGTTATTTACATGTGGAGATCAATACAATGTGAGATGTCACGTTATTTTTTTTTTTGGGGGGGGGGCAGAAATCTACATGAAGGATTTAGGGAGCTATTTCCCTTGTTTTTTTACATTTCTGCCTCCATATTTTACAAAATAAATTGCTACTTCTCTAGCTAATTGGCAAAATTACACATCTGGGTTATAAAATGATCCCTCTACATATAAATGCCAAGCTGACGCCACTCTTTTCGTACACGGGTACTTACAGCTGCCAGATTCAAGAAGAAAAATAAATTGGAGCAATTTTGTAGTTTTCAGATTAGGAGATGCAATTATGAGGGGCTAACACATCACTGAGAGGCACTTGACCACCCAAGACACACAGGCCAAGTAGAAGGAGAAAGAGGAAGAACTTAGCAAGACCAAGGAATCTGCAAGACTTCCTCCAGCAAAGAAAAATACTCATGAACAGGATGCCTCGTCAAGGGGTGAGATGGGACACTCCTTTAGAACTTCTTTCTGGGCAGTAAAAAGAACTTTAGGACAGAGCTTTCCTAAAGATTAGGGCTGTATTTCTATTAAAAATTTTAATCACGATTAATCACAAGATGAAAGGTATGTTATATATATTTTTCCCCCACTGCAGCTCCTTGTGACTCCAGGCAAGTCGCTCCATTGCCCAGAATCACAAGCAGCTGCAGTGGGCAAAAAACAAAAACAACTTTAATCACACGATTAATCGTAATTACAAATTTTTATCAAAATGCAGCTCTAAATAAATTAAAGAATAAAAAAATAATAAAATACAAATTGACAAGTGACAAAGAATCTAAAGCAGCATCAGAATAGCTATAATCAGGCCTTACAGATTTCACAGCCTACTTCAGAAATGCAGCCCTGTTAAAAATGCAAGGTTTTTATTAAAAAGTGACCGTGGGAACTTTTGTGGGACCCACCCAACCAGAGCTGGGCAAGGTTTCCACCACCGCACATCAACTTTCCACTTCCTCTGGTGCTATTTATTATTTTATAATAGCTTATCGCACGCTCTCAAGATATTCAGCAGCACTATTCAGTTAAGTGGTGATGAATATCCAGGTTTGCTCCGGTCAGCACAACTGAACTGGGTAGAATCTTTGCTGCCTAGTTAAGGTGCTCATTTTCAAAGCACACTGACTTACAAAGTTACAAAAGGGCATATTTTCAAAGCATTTAGATTTACAGAGTTCTATAGGTTACTATCAGGCTCATTTTTGAAAGAGAAGGAAGCCTATCTTTCAACACAAATCGCAAGATGGGCTTCCTTCAAACAAGGTCGCCCAAATCGGTATAATCGAAAGCCGATTTTGGGCATCCCCAACTGCTTTCTGACGCGGGGATGACCAAAGTTCACGGGGGGGGGGGGGGGGGGGGGGGGGGGGGGTGTTGGAAGCGTAGCGAAGGCAAGACTTGGGCGTGCCTAACACCTGGACGTCGTCGACCCATAATGGGAAAAAAAGGGCGTCCCTGACGAGCACTTGGACAACTTTACCTGGTCCTGTTTTTCTTACAACCAAGGCACAAAAAGGTGTACGAACTGACCAGATGACCACCGGAGAGAATCGGGGATGACCTCCCCTTACTCCCCCAGTGGTCACTAACCCCCTCCCATCCTCAAAAAAATCTTTAAAAATATTTTTTGCCAGCCTCAAATATCATACTCAGCTCCATCACAGCAGTATGCAGGTCCCTGAAGCAGTTTTAGTGGGTGCAGTGTACTTCAGGCAGGCGGACCCAGGCCCATCCCCCCCTACCTGTTACACTTGTGGTGGTAAATGTGAGCCCTCCAAAACCCACCACAAACCCACAGTACCCACATCTAGGTGCCCCCCTTCACCTGTAAGGGCTATGGTAGTGGTGTGGGTAGTGGGTTTGGGGGGGGATTTGGGGGTTCAGCACACAAGGTAAGGGAGCTATGTACCAGGGAGCAATTTGTGAAGTCCACTGCAGTGCCCCCTAGGGTGCCCAGTTGGTGTCCCAGCATGTCAGGGGGATCAGTGCACTACGAATGCTGGCTCCTCCCACGACCAAAGGGCTTGCATTTGGTCGTTTCTGAGATGGGCGTCCTTGGTTTCCATTATTGCCGAAAATCAGAAATGACCAAGTCTAGGGACGACCATCTCTAAGGACGACCTAAATTTCAGGATTTGGGCGTCCCCGACCACATTGTTGAAACGAAAGATGGACGTCCATCTTGTTTCGACAATACGGGTTTCCCCGCCCCTGCACCGGGATGTTTTGCAAGGACATCCTCAGCAAAACTTGGGCGTCCCTTTCGATTATGCCCCTAAGCCTATGCACATTGAAAATGAACCTCTTTATCATTTAAATATCAGCCGAACAGTTATTGGTGTTCATACTGCATTTTGGCAACCTGGCTGGCTACCTACCAGGACAGGACATTCAATATAAGAAGGAAGATATTTGGTTGGTCCTTTATTTTCCATTTTAAAAATGTGAAAGGTTATATTCCAGAAACACAACTCCTCTACATATTTCTTCCAGTAACATGTCCATTCAATTCGGAATCTGAACGAGCTTTAGGACTCACTGACAACGGCAATAAGACCACACTGCAATACTCTAAAAATTGCAGTAGGTCATATCCCCAATTTTTCCATTATCAAATGATAGTGGGGATGGGACGACTTTCCTATGAAGAGAGGCTGAGAAGGCTAGGGCTTTTCAGCTTGGAGAAGAGACGGCTGAGGGGAGATATGATAGAAGTGTATAAAATAATGAGTGGAATGGATCGGGTGGATGTGAAGCGACTGTTCACGCTATCCAAAAATACTAGGACTAGAGGGCATGAGTTGAAGCTACAGTGTGGTAAATTTAAAACGAATCGGAGAAAAGTTTTCTTCACCCAACGTGTAATTAGACTCTGGAATTCGTTGCCGGAGAACGTGGTACGGGCGGTTAGCTTGACGGAGTTTAAAAAGGGGTTAGATAGATTCCTAAAGGACAAGTCCATAGACCGCTATTAATTGGACTTGGAAAAATTCCGCATTTTTAGGTATAACTTGTCTGGAATGTTTTTACGTTTGGGGAGCGTGCCAGGTGCCCTTGACCTGGATTGGCCACTGTCGGTGACAGGATGCTGGGCTAGATGGACCTTTGGTCTTTCCCAGTATGGCACTACTTATGTACTTATGTACTTATGACCAAATCTTATATTAGCTGTGAGAAAATATGTGCAATCTTCAGTTGATGTAAATGGTTACAAATCCCACTACTCTTCAGCTATTAAGCAATGGACCACAGCACTAATTCACTACCTGGTATTACTTCACTGAGACTTCATCCAACGTGGTCTCCGAGAGCTGTGGATCATAATCCTACGTCAAACTTTCGAAGGCCGTGACCTCATTATCATGACCACAGAATGCCTGCGACCTCCAGAGGCCTACCTTTCCTCCATGCTGCTGGTCCCATCCCTCCTACGGGGAAGGGAAGCCGCAGGAGCAGAAGACCAAGGTCCACTACGTATGGGGATACACGTGAAGAGGGGTAGTGTGACCAGCAAGGCCCTTCCAAGAAACACCAGGAGACGAACAATATGATGAAAAAACTTTATTCCTCTAATACCCGACACGGCACTTGCTGTCTAGTGCTTTCCTGCTTTCACAGCAATCATTGACTCTATGTGTGTCTTTGGGCTACACTTCCCGTCTTTCTAAAGACAGCAAGTGCTTTAAGATTTGAAGTGCACACATTTCAACTCATTTTTCTCAGATTTTTGAAGCGCGTATACATCTACCTGTCCCATTAAGACCCCTGAGGCAGGCACTTAGCTGAAACATGGTGCCATGTTGGGTATTAGAAGAATAAAGTTTTTTCATCATATTGTTCGTCTCCTGGTGTTTCTTGGAAAGGCCTTGCTGAACACATTGACTCCTCTTCACCCGTCCCTCCTACAGCATCACAGTGGATGGCTCTATTATCTCTCGCCTTCCATGAAGTCTGCACAGGCCAAAGTATAGTACAGGCACGGATCAATGTTTTAAATTCCTGGAGGAAAAGTCCACAGTCTGCTATTGAGACAGACATGGGAAGCAACTGCTTGCCCTGGGATTTGTAGTATGGAATGTTGCTACTCTGAGATTCTGAATGGAATCCTGTCACTCTTTAGAATTCCAGAATCTTGCTACTCTTTGAGATACTACATGGAATGTTGCTACTCTTTGAGATTCTGAATGGAATCTTGTCACTCTTTAGGATTCCAGAATCTTTGGGGTTCTTTGCTATTCTTTGGGGTTCTACATGCAATGTTGCTACGATGTGGGGTTCCGCTAGGTACTTGTGACCTGGCTTGGCCACTGTTTGAAAAACAAGATACTGGGCTAGATGGACCAATGGTCTGACCCAGTATGGCTACTCTTATGTTCTTATATTCTTCTGTTCTTTATTTTATGGCCAGCCCAGGTCACCACCCCAAACGTGGGTTTTCTGACCGCCATCTGGGATTGCGACTGACAGTTTGGGAAGCCCTGTTTTAGATATACCCCTGAACACCCTCACACATTATACTGCATGATCTGTATAAAGCATATGCAGGCTTCCTGTATTCAAAGCCCTCTGAGATGTGTGAAGGCGACACTGCAGTTAGGACACTGTTGCATATCATCATACTTCATCCATCACGTTTGCTTCCACTCTGTATCGTTATGTTCTGTTCCCTGTGGCTATCCTAGAGCAAGATGCTTGTTTTGGCAGAATAGATGCAGATTAAAGGGTGTGAAGACAAGAAAAAAATTGTTTGCTGAGTTTCCCATGTCATCTGCAGGTTTTTAAAATATTTTTATTTTATTTTGGTTCTGGGAAAATTTCATTGACAGTGCACACTCGCTCAACAGGCACCTATTGAGCAACGCTGCACAGTATTAACAACAGAGGGAAAGAGGTGTGGTAGCCGTGTTAGTCCACTCTTAAAGGTTATCAATACAAATCAAACAAAATAAAACATGGAAAAGAAAATAAGATGATACCTTTTTTATTGGACATAACTTAATACATTTCTTGATTAGCTTTCGAAGGTTGCCCTTCTTCACTGAATCTTTCACATGCTCATCTTCCAATGTGGTATATATCATTCAGTGTAAAAAATGTAACGAAGGATGCTATATTGGAGAAACAGGCCAGATGCTTAAAACAAGATTCAATCTGCACAGACATCACATGAAAATAGCCGGTGCCAGTCAGGCCCCCACCCCTGTGGGCCAACACTTTTCAAGACCAGAACACTGCACCAGTGATTTCACAGTAAGAATCCTGAAAGGTAACTTTAAAACAATACAGGAACGTAAGACCTTTGAAATAAGAATGATTGAATATTTTGACTCCCAACAAACAGGACTTAATAAGGATCTGGGTCTTCTAACCCATTATAAACCATAAAGCTGTATTTCTCTGGTTATTTCTCTGTTTATTACCCTCCTCTCACCTACCAACACCCATTCTGTTAGAATATCAATGAAATGCTTTGATGTCCCCATGCATACCCCCACCCTCCCACTCTGTCAGACTGTCAAAGTAATGCTTGGATGTTTCATTTATATATACTATCTGCTAACACATTTGCTTATTTCCGATCTGAGAAAGAAGGGCAACCTTCGAAAGCTAATCAAGAAATGTATTAAGTTATGTCCAATAAAAAAGGTATCATCTTATTTTCTTTTCCATGTTTTATTTTGTTTGATTTCTATTGATAACAACAGAGGGGAAAAATTCAAAATGTTAGGGTTTTAGTTGTTTCAGGTTATAAATAATATGAAATAACATGGGAGACAATATAGGCATTTTCCATCCTTCACCCTCTTTAAACGTAAGTCCCTGCATAGACCTGCCAGGCTGCATCAGGTTTCTACAACCAAGAAAGCAGGATACAGCTCCCTCTAGGAACAATCCTAGCGCTGCTATGAAGCCCAGCAAGGGTTACGTTAAGATGCAGTTCGGGCTCAGCTCTTTTTTCCTGTGCCCGTTAAGTGCCTCCTGCAGGGAATGCGCAGGTCCAGCCAATTCAAAAAAGCCCCCAAGCTAATTAACGCCCACTAGGGTATCTCACTTGGCAGCACCAAGCCCTCGGCACCGGATCCAGCATTTTTGATCGTCAAATTTATCGTATGCCATGTTGTCATCAAACATTAATACAGATGAAGTGCAGAGGCAGCAGAATCCTTGGCAACCCGCAGAATACTTAAAAAGTTCTTGATCGTTCTCCAAGACAGGCCTGTTGGTTAAATGCCCAACCTGACCATAATGAATTACATCTCCTCCGGGAGCCTTGTCAATTACAGCCACGATTTACTAACAAAGAAGGGAGGAAAGCAATAAACGTCAAATGTACCCTACCTGAAGCAAGACAGTACCCCCAGGAACGGTAAGTTGTAAACAGTACTTTGGAGCATTCTCCCAGGACAACAGCTGAACATCTTCTATTGCGCTATAGGAAATAGAGCTTTCCATGTACCCAGTCGGCTGCAAGAAACAGAAAAAAAAAACATCAAACATTTATTGATGAAACCATGATACCAATGGTCATCAAATGCAGAAGATCTCACCCTTTTACTACAGCATGGTATATAGTATTGCACCCACGGTGCTTTAACAGCAAAAATTAGCATAAGTGTAAAAGACCCTGCCCTCTATGTTCCTTGATTTACCACTCATGAAAGTTTTCTACTAGACGTTGACAATTAGCGCAGGTGCAGTTAACGCCTCCTCAAGAGAAGGAAGTAAGTGCACGTCACGAGCAGGCATTCAGAGTGGCAGCTATACGCCAGGACCTAAAGGGCATTTTCTTTTCTAGAATACTAATGTAACAGGGCTTTAACCCTTGGAGCTGGGACCCGGTTCTACCAGGCATGCCCCTACCCTCCTCCCAGTTACTTTGCTTTCTCACCATACCTCAATCAATCAATAACCATTTTGCACACAATTATGGGATAACCATAGGCCGCAGCTTGATTTATTAACATTTTGAACTTTCAATTAGCATCAGTAAATGATAACCCCGCCACCCCCCCCCCCCCCCCCCGAGCTACAGTTGTCAAAAGGCATAACATCAACAGCTGCCCCCACCGCCGCTCGCCATGATAGCAAAGCAGCAACCTCTGCTTCTTGCTGCCAACGCAACGCTTCCTCTTCCCGGCTCCGCCCTAACAGCAAGAGCCCTGGCCTTTGTGGACCTCCGCACATTTATTCCGGGTCACCCGACCCGCCTTTAACGACCTGGCTCATCCCCGTGAGCCACTGCTCCTGTAGCTCGGGTTTTTGCCGCTGCGACAATTCCAACGCCATTCACCTAAAAACAAAATCTACAACACAACAAGGAAGCCTCACCCCATCAAATTAAATGTAAGGGTGGGAGGGTGGGCAAAGCTGCCTCCGAGGATCAGGAAACGCTCTTCAGCCTCGTAGGTTGTTTTCACAGCTTTTGGCAGTGCGTTCCACAGTTGTGTGCTTTATATAGGAGAAGCTGGATGCACAGGTTGCTTTGTATTTAAGTCCTTTGCAGTTTGGGTAGTGGAGGGTTAGGTATGTTTGAGATGATCCGGTTATATACACATCAGTCAGGGCTTCTCAACCCAGTCCTCGGGATACATCCAGCCTATCCACAATGAATATGCATGACGGATCTGTACGTATTTTCTCATGCATATTCGTTGTAGGTATCCTGAAAACTTGATTGGCCAGGTGTGTGCTGAGGACTAGATTGAGAACCACTAATCTAACGCGATGCCATTTTATTGGGCCCATGTAATAATTTCTTGACTCATTTTCAACAACTAACCCTCCCTTCCTCGGGCCCCAAGCGGAGGCCCTTCATTAATACTTTCTTGTATCAGATTTGGGGCTTCTGTTCAGCAACATAAAATGTGTCCTGCCAAAATATACAAGTGAATGAAAGATTGCATTACAATGGTGGTGTGAACAGGAAGCAGAAAACTCTGAGAAGATCCTGCCGAAAAGGCCATTAAGTAGCCACCGGAATTTTGGCAGATTCTTAGAACAAATATGGCCGACATCTGATCTACCATCAATTTACAGATTCAGAGGCTAAGTCGGGAGTTAGAGGCCAATGATCATTGGTAGCACAGATATCTTCAAATATATGAAGTGAATCCTGCGATAAGGATGGAAACATGCTTTTTAACCAGGGGGCGTAGCCAGATGGCCAATTTTGGGTGGGCCTGAGCCTAAGGCGGGTGGGCATGGAATTCATTCCCCCCCACCCCCGTTTGCTCCTCTCTCTCCACCCCTCCCTGCCCACAAACCCCAAATATTAAATACTTGAGCTGGCGGAGATCCCCAAACCCTGCCAGCTGAAGATTTCCTCCTCCTCCTCATGCAGCCAGCACTCTTCCAAATGGCAGCCAGCAGCACTTGCTTCATATTGATGCTGCTGCCGGCAGGCCGTGCATGCTCGGTGCTTTTGCATGTGCGAAAACTGAGCATGTGCAGAAGGGTCAGTCTCAGCCTCAGTTCAAGGCAAGTGCTGCTGGCTGACATTTGGAAGAGTGGGGACTGCCCAAGGACAGAAAATCTTCAGCTGGCAAGATTTGGGGATCCCCACCAGCCACAACAAGAGTGTCACAATCTTGGGTGGGCCTGAGTCCAAAGTGAGTGGGCCCCGGCCCACCCAAGCCCACCTGTGGCTACGCCACTGTTTTTAACTCCTGCACCCTTCAGTACAAACCTTATTTGCTATTTTTCATCACTAAGGGGGTTCCTTTACAAAGGGGTGCTAGCATTTTTTGCGTGCGTTAAAAATAAGCATGCGTTATACGCTAGAGACACGCATATCTTCCTATGGGCGTCTCTAGCGTTTAGCACATGCTAATCATTAGCACACGCTAAACGCTAGAGATGCCCATAGGAATGTATGGGTGTCTCTAGCATTTAGCACACAGGCTTATTTTTACCGCACGCTGAAAACGCTAACACCCCTTTGTAAAAAAAAAAAAACACCCTTAGATCTTAACAAACAGTTCAGCAGAGCTACTCAAATGGTGGCACCTTTAAGTACATAAGTAATGCCATACTGGGAAAGACCAAAGGTCCATCAAGTCCAGCATCCTGTTTCCAACAGTGGCCAATCCAGATCACAAATACCCGGCAAGATCCCAAAGAAGTACAAAACATTTTATACTGCTTATCCCAGAAACAGTGGATTTTCCCCAAGTCCATTTAATAACGGTCTATGGACTTTTCCTTTAGGAAGCCGTCCAAACCTTTTTTTAAACTCCGCTAAGCTAACCGCCTTTACCACATTCTCTGGCAACGAATTCCAGAGTTTAATTACATGTTGAGTGAAGAAAAATTTTCTCCGATTCGTTTTACACTTCAGAAAAGGACTTCAGAGGTTAATCCTGCTACGCCCCCCCCCCCACCACACACACACACACACACTTCCCCAGCAGTACATATTCATAACTCAGCTAGTTATTCCCCAGGCCAGCCTTGCAACACAATTTTAGATTATGCATTCCTGCCCTTCTCATGTACGAACTGAGCTGTCCCGCCAAGCCAAGGGTGCTCCACTGATTTCAACACTTTATTTTCCAGAGGAAGTAAACCCCGTCGCCTCTGGAATAAGTTTTATCTAAAATGAAGCTGTTTAATCTCCCCCTGCTACTCTGAATTATTTCAATTTGTAGGTTGCTATTAGCCACATGGTGCTGAACAGGATAATAAAAATTCAGAACACACAAACATCATATGTTCTACACCTCCTTCCCCCCCCTCCCCCACCACCACCTGACCTTTTTCAGACAACAGCCAGCACGGATTACAACTGTAAATAAAGAGCAAAGCAAAAAACAAAAAAAGACAAAAACAAAACAAAAAAAAACTAGGCCAGCAAGGCAAGGACCTGTGTGTGTTTATAATGATTTTCCAAGGGTGTCAGAAAGAAAAACTGTTATTATTGCATCCTTAACAGGAAGCGTGATATGCTCCCTGCGTATTCATCCTGCCACAATATTGTCCGACGGTGATAAGTGGATTCCCAGCGGCTTCTGCAGATGCTGCACGTCACCCGGTGCCTACTGGAGAGCAATTATCTGAGTCTCACAGGAAGCCCAAAGCCCTGGATCATCTGGTGATCCACATTTACTGCACAGAGGAAAACAGGAAAGTCACGAGCAAGAAAAGCTACCCTGAATCACTGTGGAGTTTCACCAGCCTTGTTCTGGTCTTGCATAGCCCCACGAGGCAAGCTCTAGAGAGACATTTTAACAGCACTTTTATCCAAAAAGAGCTTAATGCTGTCAAATCACACAACAAAGTGATGGAAAACGGCAGCTTTCAAATTCGGATCTGGCAACAGAAAGTGTCTTTAGTGCTTTGTGAAGCTGCAATTTCACAAGGCTGAATTTTGGAAGGCCAAGTTCGTCATGGATAGCTCGCAAGGGCTCTGTGCGCCTTTCAGGGAACAGAATGCAGGTTAAGATACACAGGTAAGAGCCTGATACATCCCCTCTTTCCGGTTTATTTCTCCTCTCCTTCTTTTCTGCCCTTCAGGGAGGGTCAGCCTAAGACAGTGGGATCCTCTGGTTGACCTCTGGCAGGTCATAAACTATTCAGGTCAGCGGAAAACAGAACTGATGAGAAACTTTACCTGTTCACTTCCTTTAAGACATCTGCAATTTACGACCTTGAACAGTATAACCTACAAGGGGTTCTTAATCTCCGACAGTGAAGATTATTTTAGTGCAGGGATGCGCACAGCCAAACTCCGTGCTCAACTAGGCACGGAACAAATCCGTAAGCCTAGGAGCAGCCCTTAGGCTCAATCACGCTGCGTGGCTAGACCAACAAAGCAGGGGGCTAGGCCAGGGACTCAGGGGCACCGAACAGCAACCTACCGCCTGCTGAAGGTAGAGAAAAATGCTGGAATCTTCCAGGGGGCACCACAGCTTATTACCAAGTGATGTCACCGGTAGAATTCAGTCTTTCCTCCACCTCCACCTGCTGGCAGGAAGGGATAACAACCAATTTGTGCAGAACAGGTGAGCAAATGCTCAGAAAATTAAGTTTAGGTCCCCCCTCCACCCACCACAAATTTTTCTTCAGTTTTCTTTCAGGTGCTGCTTCTGTTTGTTTTATACATTTTTTTTTAATTTAGGAATTTTTATTTAAATTTCAAAATAATACAATTACAAGAAATAACCAGATCACATTAAGGAAAAACGGACGAAGATTTACAGAAAATGGTTCATAAAGAAAAAGGGATAATTAAATCCAACAACTGATCCCTTAATTACTGACCTTTTTCTACCTATTTTTTTCTTTCAACAACAAAAAAAGATTCCAACTGAGAAGGATCATAATACACACATCTTTGTGCTTGAAAGGTAATCAAAGAATAGGGTACCACCGATGAAAAAAGATGCTCCCAGAGCCAAAACTCACTCCTTACGAGCCCAAAATTGCTTCCTAAGTTGCTGCATAGCGCTGGTCACATCTGGAGAGACCTGAATTGGTTGTCCACACAAGAAAAAACATCTTTCTTTGGAAAATTAAACTTCAGAACTTTCAACTTTCCCTGCTCTGCTCTGAAAGTTACAAGCAGGGTTGCCCTTGAGAGAATAATATCTTGTGAAGTTTCAAGAAAATCAGTTAAATTAGGGGAATCCAACCCTGCTTGTTCTTCTACACTTGGCTTCCGAATAAATACATAGTAACAATTCAACAATGACCTGGAATCTACAGAATCAGAAAGCAAAACCTCCTTGAGTTATTTTTTCAGGAGTATTTCCGAAGTTAATAAATGATGAATAGGAAAGTTCAAAAACCTCAAGTTCTTTAACTCATAACATATTTTTCAAATTATCAAGATGCCTATGTAAATATACGCTAATCTTTAATTCCAGAAGCAAATGAAGATTGAAGAACTCTAACCCCGTGAGAGTCTGAGATTTCAATAAAAACTAGTTTAGTGTCCAGGTCTAAGAGCTTAGCCACCGTCTGTTGAGAAAGGCAAAGTAACATTTGATACAGAATCATCAACCACCTCCTTACTTCTACCATTCCCGGGTGGGAGCAAACCTTCCAGAGAAAGCTCAGCAAGCCGAAATTCATAAGAATTTGCTGTGGAGAGGGGGGGGACCGGTCTACCCCCAGAACTTAACGAAGGGCTGGAGTCACATGGACCATCAACATAGTTGGAGGGGGCCCAACTACAACATGCTTGTCCATGGGACCCTCATTCCTCGGAATACTAACCTATGCCTTAGGTTTTTCTCTACACTTCCCCATCACGGTAAATATAACAAGAAAATGTACCTTTACAGAATCTGACAGTTCCCAGCTCCTCCTAAGGGGACTGTCCAAGGCTACTCCTAAGGGGACTGTCCAAGGCTCCTCCTAAGGGGACTGTCCAAGGCTCCTCCTAAGGGGACTGTCCAAGGCTCCTCCTAAGGGGACTGCCCAAGGCTCCTCCTAAGGGGACTGCCTAAGGCTCCTCCTAAGGGGACTGCCCAAGGCTCCTCCTAAGGGGACTGTCCAAGGCTCCTCCTAAGGGGACTGCCTAAGGCTCCTCCTAAGGGGACTGTCCAAGGCTCCTCCTAAGGGGACTGCCCAAGGCTCCTCCTGAGGGGACTGCCCAAGGCTCCTCCTAAGGGGACTGCCTAAGGCTCCTCCTAAGGGGACTGCCCAAGGCTCCTCCTAAGGGGACTGCCTAAGGCTCCTCCTAAGGGGACTGCCCAAGGCCGCGTGCTGCAGCAGAAAGAAGTTCTATGCGGGCAAGCGGTGAACTAGAGATGACGTCAAGACGTCACTGGGATGGAAACTGCACACGAGGAACTCCTCCTTAGCAGGGATCTTCTCTCTCTCCGTCTGCCCTCAGCACACCACAGTAGCAGGGAAGCTTTATGCTGGCGAACGACGCTTAGAGGTTTATACGTTGTTTTTTATGGGGAGTCTCTTAATGTGTACAAATTGACTTAGCATGCCTTAGTTATTCTGGAAGTGTGTATTAAATCAATTTGGTGGGTACTGAAAATTCCCTATAAAGTACCCACCAAATTGATTTAATACACACTACATCAAAGCACATAGACTTAACGTGAAACTTTGTAAGTCTACGTGCTTTGAAAATGAGCCTCTAGATAAATTAAGGACCCCCTTCTAGTGCACTTCAGTACAAAAAGAAATAAAAATGTCGAATGAAGGGCCCTGTTTACAAAGGCACGCTATCGTTTTTAGCGCACGCTAAAAAATAGCACACACTGTGTAGACACCCATAGGAATAAATATTATGCTGATCTGCATGGTTAGCGTGCGCTGAAAACACTAGCGTGCCTTTGTAAACAGGGCCCAAAATTTGCAGTTAATGTGATAATGCAGGATTTTACTGCATGATAACTGCAAATCGTGCACAGCACTTTTACAATGCTTTCCCACCTTTTTTTAAATTAATGCTACCATTAAGAAAAGGGAATGGGACTTCATATACTGCCTTTCTATGGTTTTTGCAACTACATTCAAAGCGGTTTACTTAGTACATACAGGTACTTATTTTGTACCTGGGGCAATGAAGGGTTAAAAGTGACTTGCTAAGAGTCACAAGGAGCGGCAGTGGGAATTAAACCCAGTTCCCCAGGATCAAAGTCTGCTACACTAACCACTAGACTACTCCTACTACTACTTATCACTTCTATAGTGCTACAAGGCATACGCAGCGCTGTACAACATACATGAAAAGACAGTCCCTGCTCAAAGAGCTACCAACATTCCGTCTAGAATCTCCAATAGTAGCAACATTCCAGAATCTCAAATAGTAGCAACATTCCATGTTCCTCTGCACTAACCACTAGGCTACTCCTCCACTAGCAACATTCCATCTAGAAGCCTGCCCTTGCAGATCAGGAACGCGGCCGCGCAGGCTTCTGTTTCTGTGAGTCTGACGTCCTGCACGTACGTGCAGGACGTCAGACTCACAGAAACAGAAGCCTGCGCGGCCGCGTTCCTGATCTGCAAGGGCAGGCTTCTACATTACTAATACTTATCATTTCTATAGCGGAACAAGGCATACGCAGCGCTGTACACCATACATGAAAAGACAGTCCCTGCTTAAAGAGCTGACAATCTAAATAGGACAGGCAAACAGACAGAACAACTAAGAGGTAAGGGAATTAAAGAGGTGGGGATAAAAGGGTACAGGGCAAGTGAGCAGTGGTTAGGAGTCAAAAGCAGTGTTAAAGAGGTGGGCTTTTAGCCTGGATTTGAAAACGGCCAAGGACGGGGCTAGACGTACAAGCTCGGGAATTCTATTCCAGGCGTGAGGTGCAGCGAGATAAAAGGAACGGAGTCTGGAATTAGCAGTACAGGAGAAGGGGACAGACAAGAGAGACTTATCCACAGAACGGAGTACCCGAGGTGGGGGCGTAGGGAGAGACAAGAGTGGAGAGGTATTGGGGAGCGGTAGAGTGAATGCACTTACTCCTCCACATGCTATTGCAGAGTTAATGCAGGAGCACTTCACGCCTCCTATTTAGGATCCGAAATGCGCTCCCGCATTAACCCTGTATTTGCCAGCTGGTGCAGACTAAGTATAAAGTGCTGACAGCTAACATTTCCACGTCCACTCTCCTTCCATGCCACACCCCCTCAATCAAAATTCTGGACCCCCCCCCCCCCCCCCCCCCACACACACAATAACGCACAGTTTACAGCACGGTAACAGCAAAACTAACACATTTGCGCAGTAGTACTGCTACTACTACTACTACTACTATTTGTCACTTCTATAGCGCTACAAGGCGTACGCAGCGCTGCACAAACATAGAAGAAAGACAGTCCCTGCTCAAAGAGCTATGTAATAAAAGTGAGCCAAGTATAGGACAATCAAGCCATTGTGACATCACTGATGAGGTTGACTCTTATTGGTGGCCTGAGGCATTATGACATCACAATATTAGCTCTGGTTACAAGAGACTACTACTACTACTATTTATCACTTCTATAGTGCTACAAGGCGTACGCAGCGCTGCACAAACATAGAAGAAAGACAGTCCCTGCTCAAAGAGCTTACAATCTAATAGACAAAAAATAAATAAAGTAAGCAAATCAAATCAATTAATGTGAACGGGAAGGAAGAGAGGAGGGTAGGTGGAGGCGAGTGGTTACAAGTGGTTACGAGTCAAAAGCAATGTTAAAGAGGTGGGCTTTCAGTCTTTTACTGTTCACTATCTACAGGTTAAGAGCTTAACACCATTCGGTAAAAGAGGCCCCTTAGTACGAACAGACAAACCAAATGCACACTAACGCATGAACAGCCACACTGCAGCGGAAAAAGAGTTAGTCAGGGCACACAGGTGATTTCAGGATAAAACCGTCATGCTCCCTGCAAAGGGACTCTGAAAACTAAAGCATCCACAATGGACAGACTGGCTGGACCAAATGATCTTTATGCAAAGCCCTCCACGATATCAAGTTTAAATGAAAATCGCTTCTGATTACCCGGTAGATTCTGCTACTGCTCTCTAGATACATATTTATACAAAAACACACTGTGTTTGAACTCTGAAGAAGAGAAATATGACAGGGCAAAAAAGCAGCAATCAGAAGTCTGAGTAAACATTAAAAGGCGATTAAAAGGAAAAGGTAATTAATTAATTACTTACAGCCTTTTACTCGAGTCGTCCCACTAGTAAGATTTTCAGGCCCTTTATTATATTTTACCCAATCAGACGGCACACAAAAAGCTCCCCAAATGGTTTCAATTTCCACAAGCTACCACCAGTGTTTTGGTAGAAATAAAAATGTATCCAAAGGTTTCCGCCCTTAGACAGACACTTCCTGTTGTTGTTGCAGGGTAAAACAATGTATACTTTGTTTCACTGGGCTTGAAACCATCCGGCACCACGGGTGCACTCACAATTAACCTGTTGGTTTTTCTAGCTAATTAAGGGCTATAAAGGTATAATAAAATTTATGCTTTTCTGTATTTTCACAGTGCAGGTACTATTGCTAAGGCACCTGTCGGTTGAATCAAATACATAATACGAGAGTGGAAAAAGCATCAAAAGGGACAGGCAATGAAAGCGGTGACGGTTCTATTATTGTTTACACTTTCTAACAATAATAATAGAACCAGGGGACACAAGATGAAATTAGAATGTGGTAGGTTTAAAACAAATCGGAGAAAGTTTTTCTTTACTCAGCGCGTAGACAGACTCTGGAACTCATTGCCGGAGAAGGTAGTGACGGCAGCTGGCCTTGCTGAGTTTAAAGGGGGTCTGGACAGATTCCTACATAAGTGCATAAGTAATGCCACACTGGGAAAAGACCAAGGGTCCATCGAGCCCAGCATCCTGTCCACGACAGCGGCCAATCCAGGCCAAGGGCACCTGGCGAGCTTCCCAAACGTACAAACATTCTACACATGTTATTCCTGGAATTGTGGATTTTTCCCAAGTCCATTTAGTAGCGGTTTATGGACTTGTCCTTTAGGAAACCGTCTAACCCCCTTTTTATACTCTGCCAAGCTAACCGCCTTCACCACGTTCTCAGGCAACGAATTCCAGAGTTTAATTACGCGTTCCTGAAGGAAAAGTCCATTGATCGTTATTACATTTTGGGGTTTTTGCCAGGTTCTTGGGGCCTGGATTGGCCGCTGTCGGAGACAGAGTGCTGGGCTTGATGGACCTTTGGTCTTTTCCCAGCGTGGCAGTGCTTATGTACGGAGTGCTATGATGACTTTTTCTGGTATTTTTCCAATACACACTTTTCTTTTGCATTAGGGTGTTTTATGAGGGTTTATCAGTTAAAATTTAAAAGCAGAAGCGGTATTTTTATACCTCCTCAAAACATATATAGACCAGTCATTGCACCGACAGTGCTCAGCTGAGGCCCAAGCACTACGGCTTCTAAATCTGACCACTAGATGTCACCACTGCACAATGCGTGGGATTCCCTCCCTCCTGGTGCTGTTCATTCTGTCTTTACGGCATGTGGCTGGTGGAAGACCTGACCTGAGCACTGAAATTGGGTTGGGTACACAACTTCATCTTTCCATGGAAACTGACCCTGAAAGAAAAGGGCCTTTCACCAATATTTTCTTACACCAGATTCAAGGTGCTTTTTTTGTCTCAATTTTCAGTTCTGATACTTGTGTTAAAAATTTTCCGAATGTGGTGGTTGTCTTGGCATAGCAACTCGGTTTACAATGACAGTAGCTATTGAACAGGAGCCAAACAGTGGGACTAGAAAACAGTGCTCTCTGACCCTTGATCTAACCAGGCCATTTAAAAAAAAAATCTGTTAAACATAGTAACATAGTAGATGACGGCAGAAAAAGACCTGCACGGTCCATCCAGTCTGCCCAACAAGATAATTTCACGTTTGCTACTTGTTGTGTATACTTTACCTTGATTTGTATCTGCCATTGTCAGGGCACAGACTGTATAAGTCTGCCCAGCACTAGCCCCGCCTCCCACCACCGGCTCTGCCTCCCAATCTCGGCTAAGCTTCTGGGGATCCCTTCCTTCCGAGTAGGATTCCATTATGTTTATCCCACGAATGTTTGAATTCCATTACTGTTATTCATCCTATTTGATCTTCTTCTCTGCCTGTAGCCTTTTCAGCTAGGGATTCTCTCTGCTTGTCCCAGGGTTTCGCCAATTCACAGAGCCAGTGGTGGGAGGCGGGGCTGGTGGTTGGGAGGCGGGGCTAGTGCTGGGCAGACTTCTACGGTCTGTGCCCTGAAAATGGCAGATACAAATCAAGGTCAGGTATACACAAAAAGTAGCACATATGAGTTTATCTTGTTGGGCAGACTGGATGGACCGTGCAGGTCTTTTTCTGCCGTCATCTACTATGTTACTATGTGGGGAAACTACTATTCGATTCTTGAGTCCAGCTCCTGTTACTTGGCAAAAAACCAGGACTAGAGATTTTGCGACAGTAGCCATCATGGCCCCTGGAAGCACAGCCCGTGACATACCATAATGACTCATAATTAGAACCGTAATTCTTTCATCATTTACTTAACAATCGGATTATTTTCTCCCTATATCGTATCATCTAATTTTATTATATAATCCATGTTCAATATGTGATACCAATTGTTTGTTTTCCCCTTTTTTTACCTGATTGTTCATTATATCATCCATGTTCTATATCTATTACCAATTGTATCTGTACTCTTAAGTAGAGGAGTGTGGTAGCCGTGTTAGTCCACTCTTAAGGTATCAATAGAAATCAAACAAAATAAAACATGGAAAAGAAAATAAGATGATACCTTTTTTATTGGACATAACTTAATACATTTCTTGATTAGCTTTCAAAGGTTGCCCTTCTTGGTCAGATCGGGTTCTACATGGAACGTTGCTACTCTTTGAGATTCTGCTGTGGAATCTTGTCACTCTTTAGCATTCCGGAATCTTGCTATTCTTTGGGGTTCTACATGTAGAGAGGTGTGGTAGCCGTGTTAGTCCACTCTTAAAGGTTATCAATAGAAATCAAACAAAATAAAACATGGAAAAGAAAATAGATAATACCTTTTTTATTGGACATAACTTAATACATTTCTTGATTAGCTTTCGAAGGTTGCCCTTCTTCGTCAGATCGGAACCTTCGAAAGCTAATCAAGAAATGTATTAAGTTATGTCCAATAAAAAGGTATCATCTTATTTTCTTTTCCATGTTTTATTTTGTTTGATTTCTATTGATATCTGTACTCTGAAATGGTATAAGTCATGACGGAAAAATTGTAAGCCACATTGAGCCTGCAAATAAGTGGGAAAATGTGGGATACAAATGCAACAAATAAATCAAGCTTTGGAATGCGGACAAATGCCATCATCCGTGGCAGGTCTTGTGGTCCCAGTGGTAAAAAGTTAGATCACTAATCCACAGCACTGCCTAGCACCACACGGATAACGGAGTCAACACGCCATCGATTTCCCTGTAGCAGGTGAGTCTTACTGTTCCATTTAATGATCTGCCCTTCACATATAAACATCAGATTCACAATGACAAAGGAAAGGGGGGGGGGGGGGGGGGGGAGGGTAAAAAGTTCAATCATTCTAACAGCTGAATACATTTAAAGATCCGTTTCAGCGGATGCTCAACGCTGGGTGACACGGTAGAGGATATGCATGAAAGCAAAATCGATATTCCACACAGGGTTTATTTAAAGAGAAACCTTCTGTATCCAGAAGCAATTCTGAAATATGGTCTTTATATGTACTAACAAACACTCCCCCCAAAACTATCAGGACGCCAGACTCACAGAAACAGAACGAAGCCTTGCAGATCAGCCAGCAACACGGCCGCGCCGGAAAAGAGCACTTCGGCCGGCGGGGGTTGGGGTCCCCTGCCAGCAAAAGGTACCCGGCGGTGACGGCGGGGGAGTGTTGGTGGTGGCGGGAAGGGAGGGGGGTCAAAGTTGGTGGTGGCGATGCTGAGGGGATGTGTGTAAAAAATGGCGGGGGGGAGGTCGGTGGCACCGGGGGGGGGGGGGGGGCTAAAATGTGCCCCCTCACCTCGGGCTCTGGACCTGCCGAAGTCTGGCTACGCCCCCTGGCCTGCACTGTTTTTTAGTGCATGGGTTTTCCCGCATGCTGAGGCCACTTTTAACACGGCAGTAAAATGGACACAATTTCAATTTTCCCCTCAATGGCCCTGCGCTAATTTCCCAATTAGTGCATGGCCGTTAGCGCGTGAGCTCTTACTAACACCTACTTCACTAGACGGTAACCGCTCCCATACTAAACCCATGCTGATTGGCGGTGTGCAGCGATTTGCCGATTAGCGCAAGGCATGCCTACTCTCCGCCCCCAAGCACACCCCTCTCGCTAAACATTTTTTCTATTTTTTAGCGTGGGATTGGCGCACTGATCCCAGAACTACTGCAGGACGCCGCTTATTAAAGAGCCCTTATGTATGCACGAACCTAAGTTTGCGTGCATAAATGCAAACGGCTCCCTAACACCAGCCCTGGGAACACCTTCGTTCAATTCAGGTGAAATTACACATCAAACATATAAACGGCGAGTGACCGTACTCACTCGCAAATGCGCAGTAGAGACTTCCCTCTCTGCCCCGCCCCCGCGTCAATACGTGATGACGGGGGCGGGACAGAGAGGGAAGTCTCTATTGGCATGCTGCAGACGTCAGAACCGCTCCCCCTCCCCCGGAGTCGCCGCCGCCCCTCCATCTGGCCCGACCACTGTGAACTTACATCACCACGCAGCAGCAGGCACATCACCAAAACTGCCGTCGGGCTTCCTTCTATGCCTTTGTCCCGCCCTCGCCGACGTTACGTCACACGAGGGCGGGACACAGGCAGAGAAGGAAGCCCGCCCCGACGGCAGCTTTGCTGATGTGCCTGCTGCTGCGTGCTGATGTAAGTTTACAGTGCTGCTCGGGCCGGGTGGAGGGGCGGCGGCGGCGACTCCGGGGGAGGCGGGGCGGCGCAGACCTCGGGGGGGGGGCTCGGAAACCCCCCCATTCCAAAAGTAGCCCGTTTTCACGGGCTCAACGGCTAGTCTAACTTAACGTGCATATTTACAACAAATTTTATAAGCATCTACTTCTCCATTAGGAATGGCTTTTGAAACTGTCATTCCACTGCCTTCATTCTCATCCCTACTTCACCATCAACACAAGAGTGAAACCACTCTTTCTATATATATATATATTTTCACTAATTCATTTTGTCCTCTCCTCTGTTTCTGTTGTATTAACACCAGGAAACCAGCTCACAAGAATGTGTTTCCACCTCTGCCCAAAGGCATAATAAAATCTATTCTTAGACCTCAACAGCTTCCCAACAGAAGTTACAAAATCACAACCAACCCAAGTATCCACCGACTGCATCAGGTAACGCTGCCAAGAAAGGAAAATATGCTGGAAGTCGAAGGCGGTAAACGTCAATCTTTCACTTGCTGACTGGCAGGGCCGCCCGAGAGACACGGCCGGGCCTGAGGCAGGACTGGACTGCTGCGAACGACTGCCCCCTCCTCCCCACCTGGGCCGTCGCCGCGCTCCAGCTCCCCCAACTTGGGACAACGCCGCCCCCGCACCTTTCTGTCTGCGCCCTTTGTCCTGTGCTGCTCCTGTCCGTGCTGGGAATCGGAACCCGGGTGATTGCATTAACGCGATATCGCATTAATGCAATTATCTGGGTCCTGGGTTGCACACAGGAGCAGGAGAGGACAGTCCCAGAAGCAGGAAAGAAGAAGCTTGCCAGCGCCGAGCCTGGGCTCCCCCCTTGGAGGCAACCCCCCCCCCCCCTCTCGGCAATACTCCACCTTTTGTGCCAGCTACAAGAACTTGGATTTAACTTAGCCACCTATCCCCCCTTCAGTCTGTTCAGAACTCTGCTGCACGTCTTATCTTCCACCTGAACCGATACACTCACATCACCCCTCTCCTCAAGTCACTTCACTGGCTTCCGATCAGGTACCGCATTCAATTCAAGCTTTTGCTACTAACCTACAAACGTACTCGATCTGCAGCCCCTCCTTACCTCTCAACCCTCATCTCCCCTTACGTTCCTACCCGTAACCTCCGCTCTCAAGACAAATCCCTCCTTTCAGTACCCTTCTCCACCACTGCCAACTCCAGGCTCCGCCCTTTCTGCCTCGCCTCACCCCACGCGTGGAACAAACTCCCCGAGCCCATACGTCAGGCCCCCTCCCTCCCCATCTTCAAATCTCTGCTTAAAGCCCACCTCTTCAATGTCGCCTTCGGCACCTAACCTCTACACCTCTACCCAGGAAATCTAGACTGCCCAACTTGACATTTCGTTCTTTAGACTGTAAGCTCATTTGAGCAGGGACTGTCCTTCTTTGTTTATTTTGTACAGCGCTGCGTAACCCTAGTAGCGCTCTAGAAATGTTAAGTAGTAGTAGTAGTATTTAACGACTGCCACAATGCCGATCACACCCCTTGCAAGCGACGGCCTCCGGATGCAGTAGGTGTTGAGATTGTTTAAGGAGACACTTTAAGTTGGATTTCAAAAAAGGACCACGACACATTTAAGGTCCAAATCGTGCACTGAGGAACAGTCCCATCTTGGCCTATTTGACTGAGACCAACAACCTGCACAATATCAGGGAGGTTAACAATCCTGCCGGTCAACCCACTCGTTGGGGACATGAAACTTTGGACCTTGACCAAAAAAAAAAAAGATGATAGAAACTCAAAATTCCAGAGAAGCAAGAAGTCAAGCAGACCGCTGGGATTCCTGCGGTTTTATCATTTTTAATTTATTTTTTTTAAAGGAGCCTGTGATCTTCTTTCCAGTGCATTTAATGCTTTCCACTCTATGCTCCCTGCTGTAGGACAGGGCTTCTGAAGCCAGTTCTTGGGACACACCCAGCCAGTCTGCTTTTCAGAATACCCACAATGAATATGTATAAAACAGATTTGCAGGCAATATTTTTTTATTTTTGTTACATTTGTACCCCGCGCTTTCCGACTCATGGCAGGCTCAATGCGGCAGGCAATGGAGGGTTAAGTGACTTGCCCAGAGTCACAAGGAGCTGCCTGTGCCTGAAGTGGGAATCGAACTCAGTTCCTCAGTTCCCCAGGACCAAAGTCCACCACCCTAACCACTAGGCCACTCCTCCACTGTTGCTACTATTTGAGATTCTACATGGAATGTTGCTATTCCACTAGCAACATTCCATGTAGAAGTCGGCCCTTGCAGATCACCAATGTGGCTGCGCAGGCTTCTGCTTCTGTGAGTCTGACGTCCTGCACGTACGTGCAGGATGTCAGACTCACAGAAACAGAAGCCTGCGCAGCCTTCTACATGGAATGTTGCTAGTGGAATAGCAACATTCCATGTAGAATCTCCAACAGTAGCAACATTCCATGTAGAATCTCCAATAGTATCTATTTTAATTTTGTTACATTTGTACCCTGCGCTTTCCCACTCATGGCAGGCTGAATGCGGCTTACATGGGGCAATGGAGGGTTAAGTGACTTGCCCAGAATCCCACTAGCAACATTCCATGTAGAAGTCGGCCCTTGCAGATCACCAGTGTGGCCGCGCAGGCTTCTGCTTCTGTGAGTCTGATGTCCTGCACGTACGTGCAGGACGTCAGACTCACAGAAACAGAAGCCTGCGCAGAGCCTTCTACATGGAATGTTGGTAGTGGAATAGCAACATTCCATGTAGAATCTCCAATAGTAGCAACATTCCATGTCGAATCTCCAATAGTAGAATCTCCAATAGTAGCAACATTCCATGTAGAATCTCCAATAGTATCTATTTTATTTTTGTTACATTTGTACCCTGCACTTTCCCACTCATGGCAGGCTCAATGCGGCTTACATGGGGCAATGGAGGGTTAAGTGACTTGCCCAGAGTCACAAGGAGCTGCCTGTGCCTGAAGTGGGAATCGAACTCAGTTCCTCAGGACCAAAGTCCACCACCCTAACCACTAGGCCACTCCTCCACTGCATGCAAATTTATCTCTTGCATATTCATTGTGGATATCATAAAAACCAGACTGGCTTCATATATCCCAAGAACTGCAATGAGAACCCTCTACTATAAGATGAAGGTTGTTGCTCACGATTTTTGAGCATTTACGTACGACGTCATTCTTTCTATAGCAAGGAAGATATAAAAAGCCTCATTATAGACCCCATCTTCTTTATTAACCTGTCAAATCATTACTACTACTACTATTTAGCATTTCTATAGCGCTACAAGGCATATGCAGCACTGCACAAACATAGAAGAAAGACAGTCCCTGCTCAAAGAGCTTACAATCTAATAGACAAAAAATAAATAAAGTAAGCAAATCAAATCAATTAATGTGAACGGGAAGGAAGAGAGGAGGGTAGGTGGAGGCGAGTGGTTATGAGTCAAAAGCAATGTTAAAGAGGTGGGCTTTCAGTCTAGATTTAAAGGTGGCCAAGGATGGGGCAAGACGTAGGGGCTCAGGAAGTTTATTCCAGGCGTAGGGTGCAGCGAGATAGAAGGCGCGAAGTCTGGAGTTGGCAGTAGTGGAGAAGGGAACAGATAAGAAGGATTTATCCATGGAGCGGAGTGCACGGGAAGGGGTGTAGGGAAGGACGAGTGTGGAGAGATACTGGGGAGCAGCAGAGTGAATACATTTATAGGTTAGTAGAAGAAGTTTGAACAGGATGCGAAAACGGATAGGGAGCCAGTGAAGCGACTTGAGGAGAGGGATAGTATGAGTAAAGCGACCCTGGCGGAAGACGAGATGGGCAGCAGAGTTTTGAACCGACTGGAGGGGGGAGAGGTGACTAAGTGGGAGGCCAGCAAGAAGCAGATTGCAGTAGTCTAAACGAGAGGTGACAAGGGTGTGGATGAGGGTTTTGGTAGAGTGCTCGGAAAGAAAGGGGCGGATTTTACGGATGTTGTAAAGAAAGAAACGACAGGTCTTGGCGATCTGCTGGATATGAGCAGAGAAGGAGAGAGAAGAGTCAAAGATGACCCCAAGGTTTCAAGCTGAGGAGACGGGGAGAATGAGAGAGCCATCAACAGAAATAGAAAACGGTGGGTTTGGGGGGGGGGGGGGAAATGAGAAGCTCGGTTTTGGTCATATTTAATTTTCAGTCTGTGAAGACTGTCTGTGACATGTTTTTGAAGAGGTAAAAAATATATATATCAAAGCTATAGTGCTTCTTTATTTATTTATTTATTTATTGCATTTGTATCCCACATTTTCCCACCTATTTGCAGGCTCAATGTGGCTTACAGATATCTGTTATTTCATTGCCATTCCAGGGAGTCAGATACAATTGGCGTTGTAAAGAGAGTGAGAATGGGAAAGAAGTTCTAATAGAATGGGTATTGAGAGTTGATTTTCAGACTAGTGAGGATTGACGTGGTGGTGAGGTTAAGCTATGGGTCATCTTTGTAGGCCTTGTTGAAGAGATACGTCTTCGGGGATTTACGAAAGTTAGGTAGGTCTTCGATTGTTTTCAGGTCAGCTGGTAGTGCGTTCCATAACTGCGTACTCATGTAAGAGAAGGAGGTCGCATGTATAAGCTTGTATTTTAGTCCTTTACAGCTGGGGAAGTGTAGATTCAGAAATTTTCGGGATGATCTAAGTGAAAGAAACTAGTTCAAAATAAATTGAGAACCCCTGCCCCCCACCCAAGACAAAACAAAGTCTCATGATGACACACATGAAAAGATGGTTATGCATAGGGTTACCATTTTTTGTCCTTAAAAAAGGACACTTGCCCCGCCCATGCCACGCCCTCACCCCGCCCCGTCGCATTTTCCCCTCCCCCTGGTCACCCCCTCACCTCACCTCCCCTCCCCCCAGCCCCGTCACCACCTCTCCCCTTACCCACTGTCTTCCCTGGTGGTCTAGTGACTTCTTCAGGGCAGGAAACAGCCCCCTCTTTCCTGCCCGGAGCGCTGCTCTGCATCCTGTATGCTGCCTGTGATGGTCTCGGCGAGATTCAAAATGGCCGCCGAGAATTGAAGCGGCCTCGCAAGACTTCAATTCTCGGTGCCATTTTGAATCTCGCCAAGTCCGTCACAGGCAGCATACAGGATGCAGAGCAGCGCGCCGGGCAGGAAAGAGGGGGCTCTTTCCTGCCCCGAAATCACTAGATCACCAGGGAAGATCGTAAGGGGATGGGAGGTCCGCCGCCCACCCGCACGTCAGCCCGCCCATTTGTCCAGAAATCCGGACAAACGGGCAGGCTGGCCAAAACCCGTCCGTACGCCCGAAGATGTCCTCAAAAAGAGGACATGTCCGGGTAAATCCGGACGTATGGTAACCCTAGTTATGCAACTCACAACCAGTGTTCCCTCTAAGCTGAGCGGAAGTTCTCCGCCAGTGGGTGGTGCTGTTTCACTATCACAGTTTCAATAGTGAGGGGCAGGCAAGCTGTACAGAACTCCAAGGAACCTACCTGTCCCTAACAACTGAAAACACAACATTGAAGCAACATCCCCTACTGGTAGCAATGCATTTATTTGTTACATTTGTATCCCACATTTTCCCACCTATTTGTAGGCTCAATGTGGCTTACGTAGCGCCAGAGAGGCGTTTGCAGACTCCCGTGTAAACAACTACAGAGTGATGTTGTGGTAAGATACAAGTTCATGTTGTGTATAAGGGAATCGTACAGCGGAAGAGTTGTGTTATGTCTATTACGTATTTTAGTTTTGTCGTGTAGCGGAGATTGGCATTTATGTTGGATGGGTAGGGTATGCCTTTTTAAACAGTTAAGTTTTTAGTGTTCTCCGGAAGTGTAGGTGGTCATATGTAGTTTTCAAGGCTTTTGGTAATGCGTTCCACAGTGAGGACCCCTCTCAGCTTGGAGGGAACAGTGTTCACAAACTCCATTACAGATAACAAAGGTTTTGCAACTCAATTGGAAATCCTCCGATTATCCGCGCTGAGCAATTCAGCAATATTCTCCTTTTGGGTGCAACTCTATAAAGGGCATTAAAACTTGGGCACCAAAAATCTAAGCAGTAACCTAGTAGGTCTATAATGACAAATTTGTACACCAAATTCATTATAGAATACTTCTGCGTAAGTCAGAAATGATGCACCTAAACTTAGGCGTACCCACTTACGCCATGCCTACCGCAGACATAAATGCGCATGCCTAAATTTGGTACTTACGCACGAAACACAGTATTTAAACGCAGGAAACACGCGCCAATGTGTGCTTTCACTTTCAGGTTTGGAGAAAAGGCGGCTGAGGGGAGGTATGATAGAGGTCTATAAAATAATGAGTGGAGTTGAACGGGTAGATGTGAAGCGTCTGTTCACGCTTTCCAAAAATACTAGGACTAGGGGGCATGCAATGAAGCTACAATGTAGTAAATTTAAAATGAATCAGAGAAAATCTTTCTTCACTCAACATGTAATTAAACTCTGGAATTTGTTGCCAGAGAATGTGGTAAAGGCCATTAGCTTAGCGGAGTTTAAAAAAGGTTTGGACGGCTTCCTAAAGGAAAAGTCCATAGACCGTTATTAAATGGACTTGGGGAAAATCCACTATTTCTGGGATAAGCAGTATAAAATCTTTTGTACATTTTTGGGATCTTGCTGGGTATTTGTGACCTGGATTGGCCACTGTTGGAAACAGGATGCTGGGCTCGATGGACCTTTGGTCTTTCCCAGTATGGCAATACTTATGTACTTGTGTTTGCTCAGATTTGCGCACACTTGTTTTTCACTACTGGCGCTTAGGGGCTTGCACGGGCTTCTTTCTGCATCCAAACTGTATAAAAACTGGCAGATATTTGGAGAAAGAATCACAAGAAACCCTCTCTTCAAACCCCCGAGTGCCTGCTTCGAGCTGGCGTCATTTTTTACAGCGGTAAGGCGGTTTTGTTTTCTGCGCTGTTCTCTTGAGCATTGGGAAGGAATAGGAAATGACATTAGCATGCTACTCATCGTTTCTCATCTACAGCGCCTGAGCATTCTGCGCTCACTAGTTCAGCGCCGATGGCCTCCAGCCCCGCGTTTGCTTCTGAGCATCAGACTGTTTGGTCCTTTTTGTATCAAGCTGATAAGATTTGGAACTTGTTACCTTCAGCGATAAGACAGTTAGGGCCCTGTTTAGTAAGGCACATTACCATTTTTAACACGCCAGCACACGTGCACTAACCGTCTAAGCGCCTATAGGGATATTGGAGGCACGTACACAGTTAACGCGTGTTAAAAACGCTAACGTGCCTATAACGCGGCTTAGTAAACAGGGCCCTTAGCTAACTACCCAACATACAGAAATGCAGCCCAAACCTTCTGGTTTCATAAATATTCATTATAAATGTTTGGAAATGATGTCATTTTCCTAGGAATGCCTAGCTTCTTTATTTGTCAACCGCATAGGACTTCACGGTGTTTGCTGTATGCAAGTAATGTAATATTTACAGTGCAGGCTCTTTACCGTTTTAATGGCTGTTCTCTGGCCCATTCATAATTATCATTATGTGGCCAGAATGCTAGACATGAGGTCTTGCTAGTGACATGTTACCAGGCACACTCACTTTTTTTTTTCTGCTGAATATACTTCTCTGTTTGCATTCTAGCATTCCTCTGGTTCAAACAAAGTCTTTACTGTTCATAGTATCAAAGTCAAGGCCTTCCTGTGTGATCCTATTTAGAGGGTTTATGGCCTTTTGACGCAAGAAGTTATCTACACACTGAAATAAAAACATAATAATAATAAAAAGCGACTTGAAACTACTGTTACAGGCTAAAACATCCTGGAAGTTACAAATTTCTGCTGCCATTTTGTCCTTGCTCCACCAACGCCTATTATAGTCCAATGGTTACGGTTTCCATTTGTCAAGACTGCGAGACCATCGTCATTACTGAGACTGGTTAACTAACCAAAATATAAGTACATAAGTAATGCCATACTGGGAAAAGACCAAGGGTCCATCGAGCCCAGCATCCTGTCCACGACAGCGGCCAATCCAGGCCAAGGGCACCTGGCGAGCTTCCCAACGTACAAACATTCTATACATGTTATTCCCGGAATTTTGGATTTTTCCCAAGTCCGTTTAGTAGCGGTTTATGGACTTGTCCTTTAGGAATCCGTCCAACCCCTTTTTAAACTCTGCTAAGCTAACCGCCTTCACCACTTTCTCCGGCAACGAATTCCAGAGTTTAATTACACGTTGGGTGAAGAAAAATTTTCTCCGATTTGTTTTAAATTTACTATACTGTAGTTTCATCGCATGCCCCCTAGTCCTAGTATTTTTGGAAAGCGTGAACAGACGCTTCACATCCACCTGTTCCACTCCACTCATTATTTTATATACCTCTATCATGTCTCCCCTCAGCCGTCTCTTCTCCAAGCTGTATAGCCCTAGCCTCCTTAGTCTTTGTTCATAGGGAAGTCGTCCCATCCCTGCTATCATTTTAGTCGCCCTTCGCTGCACCTTTTCCAATTCTACTATATCTTTTTTTTTGTCACCAGTTTCCTCCTGCTCCTCAGGGCACCCAGCACATTCAGAACCAGGCCCGGATAACTGGTGCCATGAACCCTGATCCATAATTCCGCAGTGACTCCTCCCCTTTCTAATATCCCTTCCCAAAGTATTCTAGTCCAGTCATGGCACTGACAGTCCTCAGCGGGAGGCCCCTTCCAGAGTCCGGAAATCATCGGACTCTTGAACTCTGAATCACAATGACTTCGAGCCCCAAACCATCACGGAGAAAAGATCTGATTCGGGGCTGGAACCCTGAGCCTTTCACAGGGTTGTGGGCAGCGCTCCCATCAAGCCAGCCCTTTAAGAAGCTTTTTTGACTATTTGTCATTCATTCACTGAGTAAAATATTTACTGCAGGAGCAATCAATCAATCTATCCAAGTGAGACCAGAGGTACTAATCACTCTACAATCTAAAGTATAATTAGTACAATAAATGTATAATGTCTGACTTTAGGTTTTAACCTATAAACACTGATGACAAAACACCCCGCTGGAAATGAAACCCATCGATGGCACCTATACAGTGAAAACAACACTGATTTCATGTACTCTCAAATCATAAACCTTAACAAGAGAAACCCTAATCACAACTGCATAGCATTACTGGCGTTTCTTGTACCATTTCTTCCATACTTTGTTTTCATATCTATATCAGAGGTTTTCAACCCAGTCCTCAGGGCACACCCAGCCAGACAGGGTTTTCAGGATATCTCCAGGAAACCTTGAAAACCCTGACTGGCTGGGTGAGCCCCGAGGACTGGGTTGAAAACCTCTGATCTATATAGTGTTCTACTCTGAACTTTGATATAGCTGGGCTCCAGAAAGCCAATGAGAAGCGTAATGGTTAAAAATCAGATACAACGCAGAGAGATGTCAGTCTGCTAGGCTTCCCCACACAGTTCTTGCCAACTCCCCTCATGCCTGACATGTCATAACCCTAGTTATTTTGGTCCTGGGCCTCTCCTTCACCAAGAATGTCAGTCCTGTCCAACTGCGCTGAGCAATAGGGCACAGTGTTGATGGGGACACTTGGACTCTTTCACTCCATGAAGCAGATCAAAGGTTCACTTCACTTGGCCTATACAGTGTACGCTGAACCCAATCTAACAGTTTTAAAGCTGAAAGGTTAGGCAAAAAGACAAACATTTCATTATAAATTATCTCCAGCCGTGGCAGAAGTTTAAACCGCGTAAAGAGTCCCAGGACTGAGAAGAACCCTCTCAGAAGGTAGAGAAGCAGCTCTAAAGGAAGCCCCATCCTTCACCTCTCCTTCCACCCCCACATCACAGGGGCTGTTTGAGTGGAATTTATGTCTCTAATCCCCTGCATAAGTACATAAGTATTGGCATACTGGGACAGACCAAAGGTCTATCAAGCCCAGCATCCAGTTTCAGTGGCCACTCCAGGTCACAAATACCCGGCAAGATCCCAAAAAAGTACAAAACATTTTATGCTGCTTATCACAGAAAAAGAAGTGGATTTTCTCCAAGTCCATTTTAATAATGGTCTATGGACTTTTCCTTTAGGAAGCCGTCCAAACCTTTTTTAAAAACCCGCTAAGCTAACCGTCTTTATCAAATTCTCTGACAATGAATTCCAGAGTTTAATTACATATTGAGTGAAGAAAGATTTCCTCCAATTCATTTTAAATTTACTAGTTTGTAGCTCCACTGCATGCCCCCTAGTCCTAGTATTTTTGGAAAGAGTAAACAGACGCTTCACATCTACCCGTTCAACTCCACTCATTATTATATAGACCTCTATCATATCTCCCCTCAGCCGTCTTTTCTCCAAGCTGAAGAGCCCTCCCTAGCTGCTCTAGCCTATCCTCATGGGGAAGTCATCTCATCCCCTTTCTCATTTTCTTCGCCCTTCTCCGCGACTTTTCTAATTCCACTATATCTTTTTTGAGATGCGGTGACCAGAATTGAAAACAATATTTGAGATGCGGTCCCACCATGGAGCACAATATTCGAGGTGCAGTCGAACCATGGAGCACTCTGTTTACTGCTCAACTAGGAACGTTCAAATTTAATGGACCCCGGTAGGGCAAGTTAGAGCTTGACGATCCTATAGCTGGATATCTGTACACTTGTATAAAAGAAAGTAGATGCCTACTTTCTTTTATAGAATACCAGCATAATCAGGTATACACGCCCATATACACTTAAATGCAAGCATTTAACACCAGCACTATGGTGGACACAAGTGTGCACGCCTACATTCTAGAGATAAACGAGTGTCCCTGGGCCAGCTCAGTTGATATTTCCCTCTCCCTTCTCCAAGAAACAACATTAAACCATTTTAAGCTTTTCTGTGACCAGCATTCCTGACAGGCATCACAGAATCCTCTCTCATGCAGAGAGATCCTCACTCCTCAGAAAAGCTCTGCCCCCCTCCTCTCAAGCTCAGGTTACCATGGAGAAGAGAAAAAAAAAAACAAGATACAGTCTGTCTTCATCACACAAACATGTCTCATCAAAACTGAATGAGAAATCTCACAGACCAAAATGTCAGACTGTCTAACACACGAGCCATGCCACTCTGTACAAACTTATCCTTCTATAAACTGCATGTGGAACTTAGTAGCTGGCATTTACGTGGGTGGCATCTGGGCGGAGTGTAGACGGAGCGCAAATTATATGCTATCGGAGATAAGCAAGTAGCCATAGAACAGCATTTAGGTGGCACTAGCTTAGAGCTGACAGCCAATAGGGAAAGCAGTCCTAATACACAGTGCTAACTATACACAGACAATGCAACTGAAAACAAATAATACTCATATTAAATACATAGTAACATAGTAAATGACAGCAGATAAAGACCTGAACGGTCCATCCAGTCTGCCCAACAAGATAAACTCATTTTACATGGTATGTGATACTTTATATGTATACCCGAGTTTGATTTGTCCTTGCCATGCTCAGGGCACAGACCCTAGAAGTCTGTCCAGCACTGTTCTTTTATTAAAAGTTCTGAAGATTCTGGAATCCTAAAGAGTTACAAGATTCCGGAATCCCAATTAGTAGCAACATTCCATGAGGAATCCCAAAGAGTAACATAGTAAGTGACAGCAGATAAAGACCTGTACTGTCCATCCAGTCTGCCCAACAAGATAAACTCATTTTACATGGTATGTGATACTTTATATGTATACCCGAGTTTGATTTGTCCTTGCCATTCTCAGGGCACTGACCGTAGAAGTCTATCCAGCACTGTTCTTTTATGAAAAGTTCTGAAGATTCTGGAATCCTAAAGAGTTACAAGATTCTGGAATCCCAATTAGTAGCAACATTCCATGAGGAATCCCAAAGAGTAACATAGTAACATAGTAAGTGACAGCAGATAAAGACCTGTTCGGTCCATCCAGTCTGCCCAACAAGATACGGTATATGTATATCTGAGTTTGATTTGTCCTTGCCATTCTCAGGGCACAGACCCTAGAAGTCTACCCAGCACTGTTCTTGTACTAAACGTTCTGAAGCTAACGTTGAAACCCCTTAAAATTTACTCTCCAGCCCATCCATATCTATTCAGTTACGATCAGGGCGTAGACTGTAGAAGTCTGCCCAGCAATGGTTTTGCTTCCCAAATACCAGCGTAGCATAACAATAACATAACAATTCACCCTGCCTCCATGAATATGAGGAAAAAAAACACAGTTAATTAATGTGGATATTACATATCCATCCAGGTAATCTTTAATCTAGGGTGTCGTTGTCGATAATACACTGAAACCTTCGGCTCAGTGTGTTGCTGAGGCTTGGAAAGCGAATAGAATGTTGGGTATTATTAGGAAAGGTATGGAAAACAGGTGTGAGGATGTTATAATGCCGTTGTATCGCTCTATGGTGCGACCGCACCTTGAATATTGTGTTCAATTCTGGTCGCCGCATCTCAAGAAAGATATAGTGGAATTGGAAAAGGTGCAGCGAAGGGTGACTAAAATGATAGCGGGGATGGGACGACTTCCCTATGAAGAAAGATTAAGGAGGCTAGGGCTTTTCAGCTTGGAGAAGAGACGGCTGAGGGGAGACATGATAGAGGTATATAAAATAATGAGTGGAGTGGAACAGGTGGATGTGAAGTGTCTGTTCACGCTTTCCAAAAATACTAGGAATAGGGGGCATGCGATGAAACTACAGTGTAGTAAATTTAAAACAAATCGGAGAAAATGTTTCTTCACCCAACGCGAAATTAAACTGTGGAATTCGTTGCCGGAGAACGTGGTGAAGGCGGTTAGCTTGGCAGAGTTTAAAAAGGGGTTAGACGGTTTCCTAAAGGACAAGTCCATAAACCACTACTAAATGGACTTGGGAAAAATCCACAATTCCAGGAATAACTTGTATAGAATGTTTGTATGTTTGGGAAGCTCGCCAGGTGCCCTTGGCCTGGATTGGCCGCTGTCGTGGACAGGATGCTGGGCTCGATGGACCCTTGGTCTTTTCCCCAGTGTGGCATTACTTATGCACTTATGAAATATCACTACAGTACACAATATTACTTAGAAGGTGTTTGCGGCTCTATTATATAATCATAACTAGCCTGGCCCAAATCTCAATCCTCTACTGGCCCTAGCTGTAAATCAGTAATGTATTTCATTTTTCTGTGACAGCTGCTGGGACTGTATTAAACAGCAGTAGTCCCAGACTATTTGTGCATTGCACAACTAAAATACGTGCGATTACTTAATGCCAAAAAGAAAAAAAAGTGCAAGCAGCATAAACAGGGCCTTATGATGAATCAGTGAAAGGTCCCTGACAGATCTCCATGCTGCTTATCTCAAAGTAAATTACTATCAAGTGTCAGGGGTCATGCAATTCGCTTTACTCACTCAAAAGCTGTGCATCTCACAATCAGCAGTGTCTTTCAAGTTCATCTTTACTATTTTTTCCGATCTTTTTGCAGCCACAGAAAATGCACAACCCCTAGATGGCGCAGGACAACGACTTCCTATGGAGCATCTGCCCGCTTTGGCCCCGATGATCAGAAGCGCAAGCGGGTGCTACAGGCCATTAGAAACTGCATGCTAGCACAGAATGCTCTGAACTGACGAGCGCGTGAACCAACGAGCTCGCCAGCTCACAGAGCAATGAGCATGCAAATGCATGCTGATGAGGTCGTTCCCTATTTCTTCCCAATGCCGGGAGGACAGTGCGCCAAACAAGGGCGCTCTTTCTGCTGTAAACCCTATGCCAGCTTGGAGCTGGTGTTGAGTGTCTGGGCATCGAGGCCAAGTTGCAAACAGAAAGTGTTTCTCCACGCCTCATCTTTGCTTGCCGTTTAGCATAAATATGGAGGGCAGTGGTAAGACATGGGGGGATGGGAGGGTGGGGGGGAGCTGGCGTTGTGGTTCACATGGAGTGGCCACTGTTGAAAGCAGGATACTGGGCGAGACTGACCATTGGTCTGACCTAGTATGGCTGTTCTTATCTGCTCAACCTGAACAGTCCATTTTGGTCTTTATGTTACATCAGCAGTTACTCTACAGAAAATGAGCTTTACAAAAACAACAGAAATGGAATGTTATCTTAATTTCTGGAGGTCCAAGTTGAACAAAAAAAATGCAAAGCATGAATGAGACCTCGGAATATATGTGAAAGGCAGGCTTTCCTCATATAAATGTCTGCAGTAATTATATTCGCTTATAAAACAAAAATCACAGTACAGGAAGCTCTGTATGTCTGGTGTTTATGGAAAGCCTGTTTGTGTTAAACAGAAGAGAGTTTTTATTTTCCCCTGATTGCAGTACACTTTATCCTCTGACAGAAGACTGCCAAATTCAATATCAGTAGGGCTTAGAAAGCAACCCAAGTGCAGCATGCATAGGTTAGGCTTCCTCCAACGATCATTCCTGCACTTAGATTTCTTAAAACCTTCTTAGAGTGATTACTGAGAACTGCAACGGAATTCTTTATTGGAAAGAGAGAACCATTTTCTCTTGCATCTATCATCCTCTCTTTTTTTTTTTTTTTTAAGTACTTTAATTTTTGAATTTTTATAAGGTAATATAACAAAGCAACCATTTGGACAATTTCTCCATTACAAATACTAAATTGCTAACTAAAGTTCCAGTTGTGCTTTATCCCCCATCCCCCCCTCGTCCCTCCCCAAACATAACCACTACCCTCTAGTATCTCAGCTACGTTAACAACATAGAAGGACTGGGACCAGAAGACCACTGCACATAGGGGTCCCAGATGCGATGATATGCCAGCAAGTTTCCAGTACGTAAGGCTGTTAGTTTAGACATTAAGTTGATATAGTCCATCTTATGCAAGATCTGTTGGCCTGGTAGAGTTGGTTGTTTCCAAGCAGCAGCAAGCATCAATTTGCCGGCAGCAAACACATGAGCAACCAACTGGTGAGTGGAGGATTTCACTCCTCGCAGTCTTGAACGTAGAAGGCAATGTTCCATCTTCAAGGGACATTGAATCTTAGTTAGACTTAATACAAAGTTCAATACTGCAGTCCAAAACTCTTGGGCACGTGGACAGGCCCACCAAATATGAAACATGTCTCCCTCTAGGCCACATTGACGCCAGCACAAGGCTGAACTTGTGGAGAACATTTTGGATAGTCGCTTGGGTGTATAGTACCAGCTATATAGAATCTTATGTCCATTTTCCATCAAGTTACTAGATATCGATACTTTAAGCAAAGATTTAAATATACGTTCCCATTGCGAATATTCAAAGGATGTACCCATTGCAGTTTCCCATTTTGACAGATAGTATGTAATAGGTTTATGATAGGCTAAAAGGGCCCGGGGCAAGGCCGCCCCCCATCGCTCCCCCTGCCGCTGCCACTCCTTGTCGCTCCCCCTGCCCCCGTCGCACCCCCGCCGCTGCAGTCCCCGGTCTCACCTGCCTGCTCCACGGCTCCCTGCATTCAAAGCGGCAGTCGCAGATTGCCTCTCTTCTGGCCTTCCCTCCCTGTGTCCTGCCCTCATCTGATGTAACTTCCGGTTTCCGCAAGGGCGGGACAGAGGGAGGGAAGGCCCGAAGGGAGGCAATCTGTGACTACTGCTTCAAATGCAGGGGGCCCGGAACCGAGGAGGCAGGCAGGTGAGACCGGAAACTGCAGCGCCGGCAGGCCCCCTATTGATTGGAAAGAGCCTATCTTCCCCCACTCTTCTCCTTTTCTCCCTATATTGTTTCGAGGGGATTAAGTGCACCTCCACACGTCATGTGGCTTCCTTTTATAGACTTCAAAAACTATCAACATTTTAAACAAGACTGAGACTACATAGTAATAGGCAAACTGTTCCAAACTTTTGATGACTGATATGGAAATGAACTGTTCAACTGTTTTCTACAGCGTAAACCTTGAACTGAATGAAGGAAAAAGTAAAAGTACTCTATTAATTGATCTTGGAATCGCACAGGCCCTGGGAAAGTTTAGTAGACAAGTAAAACTTTCAGGACTATTACCCTCAAACGTAAGCAATAGTAATTACAGCTCATGCCTCAAATGGCAGCCAATGAAGAGAATTTATAGGAGTTACATGATCATATTTTCAAGACCTAAAAATTAATTTCGCAGCTGTGTTCTGTAGAAGTTGTAGCCTATTGCTCAACTGTACAGGAAGTAACCAAGATATGATAGTATCAGTGCTTGAATGATTAATTGAAAATGTTCTTCAACAAAGACTGAGCAAATTGAGCACAACGGCCATAATCTAAGGAAGGTTTTCTTTACAACTGAATTTACATGCAGAAAGTCAATGTGGTATCCAGGATTTCCTAGTACCTTAATGGACTTTTGTACAGGAAGAAGTAATCCCGAAGGCAGACTGGCAATAGTAGGAACAGAGATCAATGAATTGCTCAACCAATAACAGATGCTCCCTAAACCCCAGATATACATATACCGTATCTTGTTGGGCAGACTGGATGGACCGAACAGGTCTTTATCTGCTGTCACTTACTATGTTACTCTTTGGGATTCCTCATGGAATGTTGCTACTAATTGGGATTCCAGAATCTTGTAACTCTTTAGGATTCCAGAATCTTCAGAACTTTTAATAAAAGAACAGTGCATTGGCCATTTTAGTTTCTCTTGTTTTTCCTTGTTGGAACTTTACCTTTCTGGCAGTGGTATAAATCCTACCCAAGAAGCTTCCTACAGTGCAGAGAGGTCAATGGAAGAAGAGGGCCCAACTAAAGCTGCCCCAAGATCTTCTAAGGTGTTCCCACAGTCTACTTGGGCCCTTTCTTAAATTGTTTCTTGAAGGCCCTTAATTTGAACTTATCCCACTGCTTTTTGAATCTCTTGCCTCCTTGTTGGTCTTAGAGATAAACCTTGATTATTCTTTTCATGGGAAAAGGAAGGGCAAAGAGAAACTTTCTTTCTGAATCTCCTCTGTTGCCTTCAGGATTGATCTGTAAGTAGCCTGCCTGTCCTGGCTATGTCCTTGGGTCCATCATAACCCATAGACCTAGATACCTCATTGTCCACACAGTGAAATTCCTCCAAAGTCTCATGACACAGCAACTGCCACGATCTCAGAAGGCTGAGGCATGTCTGAAGTGGTGTTCAGACATGGTTTGTTCTTCTGCGATACCAGTCATTGGCACTCTGAGTAGCATTTGAGGACTTCCACTGGTGTTGCAGTCAGCTCCAGACCAGGGGGTGAGCTGGGGTATGAAATGAACACTGTGAGATACAGCAGCATATGGGAAAAAGATACTGTGGCAAATCTTTGGTATATTACTCTCGTGGAAGTTTGAAGAAAAACTTTATTATGCATGTAAATTGTATCCCATTTTGAATGGTAGACAGTTTACTTATTTAAAAAGATTTCATTCACTATTTGACTAAAACAATGGATCACAGGTTGTATGGACAATTTATATAAAATTGTTGTTGGAAAATCTCATGCTAAGTCTTGGTAAAAATGAATAATACTATGGTCAGGGTGCAAGTTCTGAAGGCCCACTCTTGACTTAAGCAATGCAAATAATTTTCCTAAAGCAGATATTTATCACTAAAAAAAACCTATTGGCTTTTTCCCAGTTAAGCAGTGTCGGTCTTCAGCCTATATTCAAAAAAATACGGACATGAATATTTTTTCACAGAGTGGTGGATACTTGAAATGCCCTCCCGCGGGAGGTGGTGGAGACAAAAACGGTAACAGAATTCAAAAATGCGTGGGATAAACAAAGGAATCCTGTTCAGAAGGCATGGATCCTCAGAAGCTTAACGGCGATCGGGTGGCAGCACCGGTGGTTGGGAGGTGAGGCAAGTGCTGGGCAGACTTCTACGGTCTATGCCCCGAAAATGGCAAGGACAAATCAAGGTCAGGTATACATATAAAGTAGCACATATGAGTTTATCTTGTTGGGCAGACTGGATGGACCGTACAGGTCTTTATCGGCCGTCATCTACTGTTACTATGTATGTTACTTAAAATCCTTGAAAATACCATACCAACAGCCATCAGAATTATCTACTTTTTGGAAAGTTTGTAGAAGATCTTCAGGGAAGGACAGAGTAGCCTCTTTCTTTTGGGAGCTTGAACCACTTAGAATCTTCACAAGAAGAGACAAAAAAAACCTCAGCCCTGTTACCATGAATGAAGGAGGGACGTAATGCCTGGCCCTGACCAGTGATCCTGGTGTTGGTGTCTGGGGTGGTGGCTTGGGCAGATCACGGTCACCGGAGGGTGTGGAGGAGTAGCCCCTTGAAACATTTGGCAGGTCCAGGTTTTTGATCAAACAACTGCAGGAAGATTGTGCCTGAGCGCATAATAGCGGGCTTAAATTTGCATAATTACCTCTGATCATAGGGGCAGTATAGCCCCGCGCTCCTCCGATGCTATTTTTAGAGCGCTGTTTGGAACAGCGGGGGGGGGGGGGGGGGGGCTTCTGATCACCTACGTCTTAGGATAGATAATGTGGTGTTTACTACATTTTCGATCTGTAGAATCATTAGGTCAGCCTAACAGTACCCATGATAAACACTGCCAGTACATTTAAAAAATGTTGTTCTGGAATGGAAAAGTGCTTATATGAAGACAGGACACCCATGGGAAGGACCTGATAGTTCAGCATTGTATTCCAAGCAAAGGAACTCTGGCCCAAACACATCTGGGGTGGAGACAATGTTCCTCAAAGTCAACAACTGTTGACTGGATTTATAGCTGATGATACAAGGTTCCAGAAAAAGGCCCGGTGCATGGCTCCCGACCTCAGGACCATTGATGCATGATCACATTAGAAACAGTGGGATGGTAGGTCTATTAAACCAGTTGGAAATAACTCAGGTAGTTAAAAGTGAAGGCTCATGGTGCCAGGATCCCGGAATTGGTTCCAACTGAACTAAGAGGAGAAAGGAGAATCTTTCACGCCGCCCTCAAAAAGAAAAGACTGGTCACCCAGAAACACGTTAACCTAACCAGCTTTTGAGCTAGCCAAACTGAAATCTCTCTAACTCAAAACCGTAAGAGGTACCACTAGCTCAGCTGGTCTCTGGACTTGACCATACAAACTATGGTATGTCCCGACTTTTCTTAATACCTTTAAATACCACCCATATTTGGAAAGTTTCTAGATGAAGCGCGTGTCAATAATTGAAATATTACTTTAAAAGTTCTAAAAGACTTCAAAATGTCTTTAATACGATAGAACACATGAAAGTAATTTCAGCCATTTTGTACACAGAAGATTCTCAGTTTTGAAATCAAATAATTACTAAAAAAAAAATAACTCGGCAATTAAAAACTGTAACTAGTTCTCCTACCTACAACACAATAGATTAATGAAAACAGCAGTTATGTTGCTCCAACAGCATAACGACCTCTTCTATTCTGCAGGTCACTGCAGCTGCTCTCCAGGATATAGACAGCTATTTATGACCCATATTACGAGAACTATTTGTCAGCCTTGTGCTGTAGCCAGGTCAGTCCAATCAAAACACAAACAAGACAAGCTTAAAATAACATTTTTATTAACTAAGTACAAGAGCAAGTCAATCACCCGAGACCCATTAATTCAGGGCCACCAGTAACACCGACAGCCTCTCGCTGATGTATCAGATAGGTGAAATTTAAAAAGCTACACCAGAAAAATGATCACAATTGAAGGCTGTGAATTGTGCTAAAATACATCTATATACATAGATCTAGATTAGGGCACATACATGATAGCTACATCGTTATCAAGTATGTGCCCTAAGATGCATATCTTAGGCATGTAATATTGTTATCTGCATGTGAGTCTTCAACTCTAGGGGAAACGGAGGGCACTGAAGTTGAACGTGTTTGAAATGATGCGTTACAGGAAAATAAGAACAAGTTGGGGGGGGGGGGGGAATATGGTGTGCAACAGAGAGATCTGAGAGGATTTGAACAGGAAAGTAAGGGTTGTGGACAAGATGTAAGAAAATTGGCAGATCCGTAGGATGGAAGATGATAGGATGATAAAAAAATACAGTGATGCTTGGAAGAGTCAAAAGAACGAGAGAAGATGGCTGGATGATATCCGGGAGTGAACTGGACTGGACATCCAATGTGCACTACACATGGCTCAGGGCATGAAGGACAGCTCCCACCACTGGTTCTGAAGGTCCATAAGGACTATGGGGGTTCAATGACGATGATGATGACATATATAGAAAGATATCTTAGGAATCGAATGCTGTGGATTGTGCTATCATTTTATATTAATATTTGTTTAGTTAAGGAAAAACATTTTCTAAAATGACTTGAAATTGGTTACCCCTGCCACAAGTTCCGTATGGACAGAATGTAAACTTTGCACTATAATACAGAGCCTAATCTCCCTTTTTAATTAAAAAAAAAGAAAAAAGTTGTAGCCGATGCAAATAAAATCACAAGTCAGCATCTAATGAAGGGCCCCAGAAGCAATCTGATGGATTCGATATATCGTGCCTTAATTTCAGCACAGAAATCGAACCACATTCTATAAGAATGTGCGTAAATGAATTGGTAACTAGCTAATCAGCGCTGTCAGTTGAATGTTAACAATTATCAGCACGAACTAGCGTTAAGATTTACGTGCAGAGCTTGCTAAGCGTATTCTCTAACGTGGTGTGTGTAAATTCTAAGACACATAGTTGAAAAGGAGAAATGGCCATGGGCGGGGTGTGGGACTTTCTAAAATCTATGCGCATTATTATAGAATACAACCACTCACCCCGGATTCTATATAGCGCGCCTTGAGATCAGTGCCGAAATCGGCACAGATTCTATAACAATGCGAGTAATTTAACAAGCTAATGAGTGCCGATAACAACACTTAAGAAGCAATAATGAGCACTAATTGGCATTGATTAGAATTTAGGTGCACAACTCGCTAATTTTGTAACAGTGTGTGCTGAACTTCTAACACGTGCAGGCAAAAAGGGGCGTGGTTATGGGTGAGGAAATGGGCATTTTGTGGGCATTCCAAAATTTACATGCCTAATTATAGACTATGGCCTAGTGCACCTAAATCTATGCGCTGGGATTTACTCCACATTTTCATTGGTGTAAACGGATGTGCGTAGATTTAGGCGCTGAAATATCAACTAAGCGTATTCTATAATCGGCGCCTAAATCTAGGCACCGATTATAGAATATGGTTAGTCGGCATCGATTTCAGCGCGGATTTCTTAGGCGACGTATGTAGAATTTCCCCCTCTGCGCCTAATTTAGGCATCAGGATTTTGCTCCAAGTAAAACGTTGCATAAATGGCCTCAACTAAATTTGGCTGTGTGGAGAGGCGCTCGGCGCGTATTTAATATACCGTGCAGAAATGTAAGCCTATTCTATAAAATTTAGGCATACTTTAGAGAATAAGACTACGTATATGTTTTTTCCCTCACGGCTTTTTCAGGAGCCAATATGTGTTTCTTTCGCAGACATAAAAGGGCGCAATTTCAAAACAGGGTGCCTCAATAAAAATTTCTAAAAAAGCCCCTATTTTATAAAGGGAACACAGCTGCCTAAGGGCCTATTTTATCAAGTTGCTTTGTCCCCTCTTTTTCGGAGACGGGAAGGCGGTAGAACTAGAGGACATGAATTGAGGTTGAAGGGAGGCAGACTCAGGACTAATGTCTGGAAGTATTTTTTCTCGGAGAGGGTGATGGATATGTGGGATGCTCTCCTGCAGGAGGTGGTGGAGATGAAAATGGTAATGGAATTCAGACATGTGTGAAATAAACACAAAGGAATCCGGTTTAGAAGGAATGGTTCCATGGAATCTTAGTGGAGATTGGGTGGCGACTCTGGTAACTAGGGAAACAAAACGGGAGCTGACCAGACTTCTACGGACTACGCCCTGATCGTGACTGAATTGATAAGGATGGGCTGGAGTGTAAATTTTAAGGGGCTTTGACGTTAGCTTCAGAAGTTAGTACAAGAACAGTGTTGGGTAGACTTCTACGGTCTGTGCCCTAAGAAAGGCAAGGACAAATCAAACTCGGGTATACATATAAAGTATCACATACCATGTAAAATGAGTTTATCTTGTTGCGCAGACTGGATGGACCGTACAGATCTTTATCTGCCGTCATTTACTATGTTACTCTTTGGGGTTCTACATGGAATGTTGCTACTAATTGGGATTCCAGAATCTTGTAACTCTTTAGGATTCCAGAATCTTCAGAACTTTTAGTACAAGAAGAGTGCTGGGCCCCTCCGAAGGGACACCACCTTGTAAGTGGTGGAGGGGCTTCCGTGTTTCAATGACTTAGAGGGCTATGCTGAAGGGTTACCCATATCAGACAGGCCTCTGAGGAGAAACCAGACAAAGAGTGTCCCAAACTGGAGGATCCAAGATGGCGTCGAGGGAGGACGTACGTTAGTTGAGTTCCCGTTTTATACCAGAATACCTGAAGAAGTAGGCGCGCTCCCCAGAGAATGGGGAAGAAAAAAGGCAAAGCCGTGGTGTTGTCCTCCTCGAACACGGCTGGGGTTCCCACCACTTCTCAGTCTACTTTGGAGAGATTCGGGGTCATAACGTCAGGGATATCGGTTCCTGCTTCGGGGAACAGCAAGGCTTTATCACCGAATCTCAGTAGAGAGGGAGTGACTTTGAGTCCCCCCTGTTGGCATGACCTCTCCAAGACCTGGAAACAGTAATGCTTCGCTATGGAGGTCGACAGTGGAAACGCCCAAAGTGGGTTAGGATTCTCATGCGATCCGAGGTGGTCCTGGCGCAGCATTGACTCCGGATAATAAACCAACTGGGGGATTGGAGAGTGAGCTCTTCCCCCCGAAGATATCTGGAGCGGTTTCTGTGGAGAAATTGGACCTGGTGAAGCCAAAAAATGTCATAATGGACGCACTATGGGAAGTGCTGCAGAGTGTGAATAATTCTCTTCTTCAGATGTCAAAAATTTTTCAGGAATAAATATGTGATTATATCAATACTTATCTAACAAAGTGGAAGTCCAAGATATAAAAATAGAGACTTTGATTACGGAAATGGTTTCTCTACGAAAATCAGTTAATCTGGTAATGAAGGACAGTCATGTTTCTTGTAAAAAAGTGGAACTTCTGGAGAACCAATTAAGGAAAAATAACTTGAGAATGATACATTTTCCTAAAATACCCTATATATAGAGTTATATTACTAGTGACTTTTGCCTTTGATTTAGATAGGAACAATGTTTTGAAATTGTATTTCCGATACATGGCTGATAGTTTTTTGGGTTCAAAGATAAATATATCAAAGGAATCGCAGACTAGGAGGTGTGAACTCTTGGCTTTTAAGCCAGGAATCATTGCCCTAGGTGGGACCTTCCTAGAGCTATTCCCTTGTAAGTGTTTTATTTCCTTATTACTTATTTGTTGAACCCAAGAAATTACAAGAGTTTGTGGAGTTAAAAGAACAGATGAAGAACCCTCTGCAGCAACTTCCTTTAGTTACCACTGTAGCGGCTGCAATTACCAATTAACCTTCCTCCCTCAGAAAATATGAATTTGTAAGATTAACCACTTGGTGTTTTTCTTATTTTCTTTGAGATTGTTTTCCTGATCTTGGATCCTCCAATTGTGGACAATTATATATATTGTTGAGAGAAAATGTTTTTTCTTTTTCCTTATATTAATTTCTCTTTTTCCTTATATTTACGTGATAAATGTGAATGTAATTAAGTAAAATGATTAAAAAAAAAAAGAAGAGTGCTGGGCAGACTTCTACGGTCTGCGCCCTGAGAAAGGCAAGGACAAATCAAACTTGGGTATACACATAAAGTATCACATACCATGTAAAATGAGTTTATCTTGTTGGGCAGACTGGATGGACCGTACAGGTCTTTATCTGCTGTCATTTACTGTGTTACTATGTTACACTTTGTGGTTCTACATGGAATGTTGCTACTAATTGGGATTCCAGAATCTTGTAACTCTTTAGGATTCCAGAATCTTCAGAACTTTTAGTACAAGAAGAGTGCTGGGCAGACTTCTACGGCCTGTGCCCTGAGAAAGGCAAGGACAAATCAAACTCGGGTATACATATAAAGTATCATATACCATGTAAAATGAGTTTATCTTGTTGGGCAGACTGGATAGACCGTTCAGGTCTTTATCTGCCATCATTTACTATGTTACTATGCTGCGCTATTGGGTCCTGGTGATGTAATGCCAACAAAGGCCATTCACTTTGAATTGGCTCTGTTGGCATTGCTGCACAGGACCACTAGTGCAGCTTGATAAAAGAGGTCCTAATTGCCTTTCTAAAAATCTTTTACAATGACGACCAGTAGCGTACAAATTCTCAATACACAAATTTACACAGCATCTCCCGGATTCTGCTGAAATTTGGTGCACATCGCGCACGCAACTTGACTGGCAACTAAGGTGCTAATAATCAATGACTGGCGCGGACTCGTCATCATGGGTTTCCTGCCCACCTCCGAAACCAACCACAGTGTAAAAAATCTCCAAAAAGGAGAAAAGACACTGTGGCAAAAAAAGAAAATGGAGGATACTCTTCAATGGTAAAGATCACTACCCATAGAATACACAAAGAACTGGAAAAACTATATAAGAAAAGATTAAATGAAACGGGCGCACCACAAAATTATAGACCCAAGTGTCACTTAGCTTCTAACACTGGAACAAAACAACTGAAATCGAATCCAGGCGAGCACAGACTTCAAAACTGCAGGTCCTAGAGGGTGGCCACCCATTTTACACTGTGGTTGGTTTCGGAGGTTGGCAGGAAACCCATGATGATGAGTCCGCTAAAGGACAGACCATCTCTGTAGGTACCCTGGACTCCTGAGGTTTCATTTAGGTTAAATTAATTATAGCTCGTGGAAAGCTCCCTACCCATTAGAATATTGTGAGAGCGTTTTCATTTTCTTAGTTGATTTATTTTAAAGTCTGCCACGATGGTGATCACTCACCTGATCATGGTAATGCCAGGATCTTTTCACATGTAGCTCACATCTCAGTGTTTGCCTCCCAAAAAAAACCTCCCAAACATCTGTAACCACAAATCATGAAGGCAGCTGGAAGGGTCTCACCTGTCATTTTCCTCTGCCCTAAATAGGTCTAGGATGAAAACATAAAGCTCCATGTAACCTCTGGTAACTCTTCTCAGCCTTTTAGTTACCATCCAAGAGCAGAATCCGAACCATTAGCCATCAGGCCTCTGACCTTTCGAGAATGTGAATCTGGGGAGGAGGATTAATACCCTTTTAACTCAACCTCAGAGGCAGCATGCTTACGTTTGAACCACGACCAAAACAGGTGATAAATCCTCCTGTTCAAATAAAATTTAAAAAAAAAACATCACTCTGAAAAGCAATCTTTCTAGAGGACACTAAGAACAGGTCTGTCCACTGCGTTTTGAAATTTCAGAATTACTACTACTACTACTACTATTTAGCATTTCTATAGCGCTACAAGGCATACGCAGCGCTGCACAAACATAGAAGAAAGACAGTCCCTGCTCAAAGAGCTTACAATCTAATAGACAAAAAATAAATAAAGTAAGCAAATCAAATCAATTAATGTGGACGGGAAGGAAGAGAGGAGGGTAGGTGGAGGCGAGTGGTTACAAGTGGTTACGAGTCAAAAGCAATGTTAAAGAGGTGGGCTTTCAGAGCAGGGTGAAATGTACTAGACATCCTGAGAACACAATAGAACAGTACTCCGTCAAATAGGAAACATTTATGTCACCTTTCACCTTCGTTAGGCAAGCTTTTGCAGTGCCATTCAGGCTCATGTAAGCATGGAATGAATCAGATTTTGAATAGAAGACATATTTAAATTTCACAGCACTCAGACACAGGAGATACAAAGAGGGGCATAATTGAACAAGCTTTCCTGAGGGCGTCCTCGCAGGACGGCCCCATGAAGGGGCGGGGAAACCGCTATTATCGAAACAAGATGGGTGCCCATCTTTCGTTTAGATAATACGGTCGGGGACGCCCAAATCTCAACATTTAGGTCGACCTTAGAGATGCTGAAATTGTCTATTGCGTATGCCTGACTTATTCTTGCTGTCCACCACCTTGAGTGAATTCCTTCAAAACGGCGGTAAATAAATCCAAATAAAGGAATATCCCTCCTGGTTAGCACAATGGACTGAGAACGGGGAAACTGGCTTTGATTCCCAATGTGGCTCCTTGTGATCAGTCACTTAACCCTTCCCTGCCCCAGGTATAAAAACAGATTGTGAGCCACCTAGGGTCAGAGAAAGTACTTGCATATAATATGGAAACTGGTTTGGTTGAACCGCAGAAAGGCGGTAAATCAAATGCATTACCTTTACCCCCTACTGCAGCTCATTCACAACTGTAAGCATGTGTTTATGCTATATATAATCTGTTTTCATTTGCACTGAATTTTCCCTGGGTAAACATGAAGAGTCAGACCAAAGAAACTCAAGGCCAATCTATTAAGCCTGGCTACAGGAGGACCCGGTTGCTAAGAAACTCAAGCATCATTCAGAAACATGGTTGTTCCAATACAGAGCCTCAAAGTGCGGTCACTGTATATTTACTTAATTTTTTTTTACCTGTCATGTTTGATATACAATGTTTGCTTCATTTATTTATTTTTTTTAAAGAGTGCAAAGTACCACAGGTGGAAACATTGGCACTAAAGGCAAAACAACGTCTAGGTCATATTTAAAATAAAACAAGCTGAGTCAGTGGAGCCCAGCAAGAGAATGTGAAGGTGCTAAATGCTATCAAGTTAGTCGGAGATTAAACCTCAAAATTCACCAATTCTCGGGGCCTCAAAGCCTCTCTGTGGCCTCTGGGTACAAGCTCCAAGCAAGACCCAGTACCTTACCACCATTAAACAAGGATAGCAAATAGTTTGGTCTACAATCAGGTGTTGGAAGTCATTATGACACCGATGAGAAACAATCATGGGTTGAACATTTGTGGGTTGAGTGGGGCTGCCATTCCTCCTCTACAGGAGGGAGGGGTCTTCGTTCTAGACGCATTTCATTGATGGAAAAAGCCCCGTTGCCACGGCTATATCTGTCTGAACGCATGCATTGGGGTGGGAGCGGGGGCCTCTTTCCTTGCTGGATTTGACTTTGATGTAGGTCTCTAACTGAGGTTCCTCCCCGTGAACTCCGTTCGCTGGGTAAATGTCTCCTGTCGTCCCCCTTCTCCCCCACTGCTAACTCCCGGCTCCGTTCCTTCTATCTCGCTGCTCCCTATGCCTGGAATAGACTCCCTGAGCCGGTACGTCAGGCTCAGTCTCTGGCTGTCTTCTAGGCTTAAAGCCCACCTCTTTGCTACTGCTTTCGACTCCTAACCATGACTCTCTTACTCAACACCCTCACTTATCACCCCTACCACTGCAATTTCCCCACCCCTAGCTGTCTGTTCGTCTGTCCAATTTAGATTGTAAGCTCTGTTGAGCAGGGACTGTCTTTTCATGTTCATTTGTACAGCGCTGCGTAAGTCTAGTAGCGCTATAGAAATGTTTAATAGTAGTAGTAGTTCCAGCTCTCCAACTAAATTTCCTTCCAATCTGCCCGGAGGGTGTGCCCACAACATGTGTATCAAGAGAGGGAGGAGATCCAAGTGTGAGGTTCTGCTCCCAAGTTAGGCAGTTAACTCCTTGCTGGGAGTAGGGCACTCAGTGGCGTTACAGATTGACCAACTGCTTTTGTTTCAAAATTAACCGTAGACTATAATAATTATTTTGGAGTAAACATGATTCCTCTCAATAAAAAATAAAAAAAAACGAGGGGACAAACCCAATTTTATTTATTTATTTTATTGCATTTGTATCCCACATTTTCCCACCTTTTTGCGGGCTCAGTCTGGCTTACAATAAGTTGTGAGTGATAGAAATACAGTTTGTTACTACTCGGTTATGGATTACATTGTGAGGAGTTAGGCGAGACAAACTCAGAGTATCATTTAGGAATATAACAATGGAAAAGAGCAGTTAAACATTGGGGGAACAACAGGAAACTAAAAGGGGCAGTACATAACAACAAGAAAGCATATGGTATACATTTTCTGTGAGTAGAGGTATGAGTGTGGTGAGAGTACAGGGGATGAGAATTCAGAGTGGCTGTATTGATGCATTATTGAACCGTGGGTGTGGGCTTTATGTATTTTGGTTCTTTCCGTAAGTTTTCTCAAAAAGATGGGTCTTCAATAGTTTGCGGAAGGTGGCTTGTTCGTAGGTCGTTTTCAGGTTGTGCGGCAGTGAGTTCCAGAATTGCGTGCTCATGTAAGAAAAGGTTGACGCATGCAGCGCCTTGAATTTCAAGCCTTTGCAATTAGGGAAGTGGAGGTTGAGGAAAGTTCGGGATGATCTTTTAGCATTTCTGGGTGGTAGATCTGTTAGATTAGACATGTAAGCTGGGGCCTCACCGTGAATGATTTTGTGGACTAATGTGCATGCCTTAAAAGCAATGTGTTCCTTAAGTGGGAGCCAGTGTAGCTTCTCTCGTAAGGGTTTTGCACTTTCATATTTTGGTTTTCCGAAGATGAGTCTGGCTGCTGTGTTCTGGGCTGTTTGGAGTTTCCTCAGTATTTGCTCTTTGCAATCTGCATATAGTGAGTTGCAGTAGTCCAGATGGCTGAGTACGAGGGATTGCACTAGGCTGCGAAAGATGGATCTTGGGAAGAATGGTCTTATTCTTTTCAATTTCCACATGCAGTAGAACATCTTTTTGGTTGTGTTGTTTGCATGGGTTTCGAGTGTTAGGTGGTGGTCGATAGTGACTCCAAGGATTTTTAACGTTTCTGAGATTGGAAGGTTTAGTTTTGGTGTGTTTGACAGAGAAGGGAATAAAACTGGCACTAGGAAACATAAATTTGAATCCTAGTTCCTTCATCACTATCACTATATTACTGTAACTACATACCTACAAGGGAGAAAACCCCAAATTAGACTGGTTCTATAAAAATATGGCAATTGGAATAGCTGTTAATGGAGGTGCTAAAAACCCCTTTTGATTCCTGTATATGAGAAGACAGGAGCCCTGCGTTTCAAATATTTTATTTTTTCTTACATTTGTACCCTGCGCTTTCCCACTCACAGCAGGTTCAATGTGGCTTACATATTACATACAGGTACTTATTTGTACCTGGGGCAATGGAGGGTTAAGTGACTTGCCCAGGGTGACAGGGAGCTGCCTGTGCCTGCAGTGGGAATGGAACCCAGTTCCCCAGGACCAAAGTCCACCACTCTAACCACTAGGCCACTACAATCTCCCCACCCTGCTACACCTCATTCACCTTTACAACATGTTCTCTCTGCAGCTGTCATTCATGTAGACTGTTTCAATGCAACCGACTCAGAGAATCGTCCAAATCAAGGAAGTACGAGATTTATAAAGCAAATTCAACCCCTCCCCCACCCAAAAAAATAGAGAAGTGCTCACTGACTCACATTACCCCAACTCATGATCTAAACAGGATTTTAGTGAGGGGGAAGAGCTGTAACTTAGTGTTACCAAACGTCCAGATTCCCCCGGACATATCCTCCTTTTCAAGGGGCTGTTGCGGGTCTGGGCGGGTTTTACTAGCCTGCCTGTTTCTCTGGGTTTCTGGGCGGGCAGGCCGGCCTTCTCTTCCTCCCCCCAAACCTACCATAATGCACCCTGGTGGTCTAGGGGCCTCTTTGGGGCAGGAAAATAACCCCACTCTTTTCTGTCCATTACCACCGCTTCTTGAAAATGGCTGCCAAGGCTTCAAGTGGTAGCCTTGCAAGACTGGGAGGGAGAGAAGGAGGCAAGCTGCTTATAAATGGGAGAGAGAGAAGGAGGCAAGATGCTCATGGATGGGAGGGTGATGAGGAGACAAACTGCATGTGGATAGATTTGATGGAAAGGAAGAGAGAGAAGAGGATGACATGCTGAATATAGAGGGGAGGGGAGGGGCAAGGAGAAGGGAAAAGGGGAAATGCAGCACATGGATAGAAGGGGATAGGGATGGAGAGGAGAGGAGAGGAGCAGGGGACATGGATGTATGCTTTTTTAGAAATGTACATATTTTCTAATTTTGTATTTAGCAGAGTATGGAAGAAAATGCATTTCTATTATTTTTACCAGTATTTTCACTGCTTATAGAATCTGGCTTTCTTGGGGGGGGGAAGGGGGGGGCAAGGTGACTGTGCATCAGGGTGCAGCACGACCAAAGGAGGAAGGGATTTTATTTTTTTGTGTCCTCTTTGTCTCCACAAATAGGGTAACCCTACTGTAACTGATTAGAACTATGGTTTTAACTATGCGCATTTTAAGAGATACGCCTTGGACACTACCAAGAATCCAACAGAGGAACAGACTGTCAACAATCAGCATTAACAACCATTACAGGAGAAGTCAAACAATAAACAGTCCCTCTATGCCCGCTCTTCAGCAGCTTAGCTACCCATAGGGGCTGACATTTTCCCCCTTTGTCCTTTTCCAATATTAACCCCCTTCACTCCCTTATCCTGCCCCCTCGGCCCTCCTGCTCCTACTCTCTAACCCTCCTCCCTTCCCACCAGTGGCATAGCTACAGGGGGCCACGGGGGCCTAGGCCCCCTCCAAATTGGCTCTGGGGCCCCCGGTTTGGCTGGCAGGGGTCCCCAACCCCTGCCAGCTAAAGTGTTTGTCCCGCTCTGGTCTCACATTGCCTGGTGCCCTGTCCTGTTTTCAGTCGCTATGCACGCTCGTTTTAATAAAACTGAGTTGCTTCACTGGCTCCCTATCCGTTTTCGCATCCTGTTCAAACTTCTTCTACTAACCTATAAATGTATTCACTCTGCTGCTCCCCAGTATCTCGCCACACTCGTCCTTCCCTACACCCCTTCCCGTGCACTCCGCTCCATGGATAAATCCTTCTTATCTGTTCCCTTCTCCACTACTGCCAACTCCAGACTTCGCGCCTTCTGTCTCGCTGCACCCTATGCCTGGAATAAACTTCCTGAGCCCCTACGTCTTGCCCCATCCTTGACCATCTTTAAATCTAGATTGAAAGCCCACCTCTTCAACATTGCTTTTGACCTGTAACCACTTGTACCTCCCCTCCTCTCCTCTCCTCTTTCCTCTACACATTAATTGATTTGCTTACTTTATTTTTGTCTATTAGATTGTAAGCTCTTTGAGCAGGGACTGTCTTTCTTCTATGTTTGTGCAGCACTGCGTACACTTTGTAGCGCTATAAAAATGCTAAATAGTAGTAGTAGGAAGCAGGCCAAAATGTGCCCCCCCCACCTTGGGCTCTGGCCTCCTTCCTGTCGAGATCTGGCTACACCCCTGCTGCCTACTATCCCTCATCCCCTCCTTGTATGCAACAAATTTTTATTGAATAAGACTGAATGAGTAAGAAATTCTACCACTGGGCCATATGCCCTGCTCTCCGCTTATTACATAAAATCTCTGCACTGCAAAAGGCAAACTGTTCACTGTGGGGGGGGGGGGGGGGGGTCCCATTCTCAGTTAAAAAAAAAAAAGTGTTTGGAAGCCGTACCTTGAGAAGGATGTTTAAAAAAATGGAAGCGGTGCAAAGAAAAGCTACGAGAATGATATGGGATTTGCGTTCCAAGACGTATGAGGAGAGACTTGCTGACCGGAACATGTATACCCTGGAGGAAAGGAGCAACAGGGGTGATGTGATATGACGTTCAAATATTTGAAAGGTATTAATCCGCAAACAAATCTTTTCCGGAGATGGGAAGGCGGTAGAACGAGAGGACATGAAATGAGGTTGAAGGGGGGCAGACTCAAGAAAAATGTCAGGAAGTATTTCTTCACGGAGAGGGTGGTGGATGCTTGGAATGCCCTCCCGCGGGAGGTGGTGGAAATGAAAACGGTATCGGAATTCAAAAGTGCGTGAGATATGCATAAAGGAATCCTGTGCAGAAGGAATAGATCTTCAGAAGCCTAGCCAAAATTGGGTGGCGGAGCAGGTGGGGGGAAGAGGGGTTGGTGGTTGGGAGGCGAGGATAGTGGAGGGCAGACTTATACGGTCTGTGCCAAAGCCGGTGATGGGAGGCGGGACTGGTGGTTGGGAGGCGGGAAGTACTGCTGCACAGACTTGTACGGTCTGTGCCCTGAATAAGGCAGGTACAAATCAAGGTAAGGTTTACACATATGTTTGTCTTGTTGGGCAGACTGGATGGACCGTGCAGGTCTTTTTCTGCCGTCATCTACTATGTTACTATGATGAATTGCCAACAGCTGGTTCAACTGAAAAACGTATACCAAACTTATACCTTGCATGACAGCGCACGGCTTCCACTCCACTTCTTTCCTACTGGAGGTTTAAGATAACCCCCCCCCAAAAAAAAAAAAAAGGGCTCTAGTAAGTTGCAGGACAGCTCGAAAGATTCTGCAGTCCTAGGAACATGTGTTTTTATTTTTTTTATTTTATTCCAGTTCGAGCCTTGTTCACGTCATGCTGTCACTCTTAGTAAATATTCTCCATTAAACACAGCTGTTTGAATTGAGAGTTCGCCAATAAACTGACAGTCCAGCTGACAAACAGCTCCAGCCATGGTTACAGGACGGCCTGCTGGCCTTAAAAAATTATTCTGCCCTGTTCCTAACATGTGCGTGCAGGGGCAGGAAGCACTGCCTATGACCGCAAGGAGCCCACCCCCTCCCCCAACTTCTGCTTCCCTTATATAGATCATTAGTGGGAAAGAAAACAATTTTTTTTGCATCTTCTTACTCACTTAAAAACAGTAGCCTTCATCCTCAACTAAACTCTGGACTTTAAGGGAGAAGTTATCAACGTGGGCTACCATTAAGACAGGTTATTTTTCTGTTAACCCCGTTTATTAGTAAGTAGATCTCATTGCATAAAATGGGACCTGTGCTAAAATAGCATCAGTTAATGGTAAAATAACACATTTAAACGGTAGCCCACATTGATATCTTCCCCTTAGTGCAAAGAGTTTCAGTCTCCGGTAACCAGGGTTGATAATTTGATGTCATAATGCCTCATTCCACCAATGTCTTAGAGCCAACCTTATCAGTGATATCACAAGGAAAAATTATGTCTTACCTGATAATTTTCTTTCCTTTAGTCACAGCTTAAGAATTCAGGGCCCTGTTTACTAAGCTGCCCTGAAGGCGCACTAACGCTACAGACTGTTGGGAAAAGAGCAGAGATGCATTACCAGCGAAGGGCTTGTTGTATGAACAGGGAGTCTGCTAGGCACTGAGCTTGCATTCCAGTGTTCACAATGAATTGTGAACAGTGCATGAAAATCATTATTCCTAGCAATACTACACAGTAAGGGAGTTTATAGAACACTGCCCCTTACCCTTGAGAGTAGTCCTTCAGGTAGTCTGATTCACCTTAAAACCACTAGTCCCGCCCAGACAGGAGGTGAGACAGGAACCAGGAAATATAAAAGGCAGGGCCAGAGTGGGGTTAAGCAGGCCCAGGGGGAGGCAAAACTGAAGCCCAAGCATACGCCTTTACAACATACATTTAAGCCACTGTGACCTGTCTGAGGTAAGCCAACTTGAAAGCCTTGTTCTGAGGTCTGGCTGAAGCCAGACCTGGAAACCTAGAGACAGAAGCTTATAGACTGTTTGGGGCGTGGCAGACACATGTCACGGACTGTGGTTTAGGCCCTGTTAGCCACCAGGCCCATGTTGAGACTTTCATAGAATTAAAGAGACGTGACCAGATCCTGTGAAGTAACAGGCTCCAGGACGAAGTGAATAAAGTGCTTGCCTTACTTTACAACCTTGTCCGGCTGTGATATTTTGAAGGCCCGCCCTCAACCCTCGCTCGCTGCACCACATACACACGCAGAAAGGAGCAGCGTGTACACTGAACCCAGTGGAAAATTTACCTCGCTCCCTATCAGATTTTTCCCTTGATAACAGAAAGTATTGTCGAATGAAAGGAACTTACCTTCCAAACTGTATAATAATCTCTGTTAGAAATGGTCACGCGCAACCAGATTTTCTTTCACAAAACACAAGAACAGACACCGATTCAGACAAAAGGAAAGGGGATGGGATTTGACATACCGCCTTTCTGCGGTTACAATCAAAGTGGTTTACATATTATATACAGGTATTTATTTTGTACCTGGGGCACTGGAGGCTCTCTTACACACACACACACACACACACGTGACAATGGTGGTCCTTAAAAATAAAAAGGAAAGAAAAGTAGTACGTTTGCATGACTATTAAGATTTCTCGCCTGCCACTTTCTTTTTATATCCAAACGAGGAACCCTAGTGAGTATGACTGAGGGGTTTGGCAAGAGAAGCTGACATAGACAGAACAGACACACCGTGCCAAGTTCGCAGCTCCGTGAGGGGAAACCCCTAATTCGGGAGAGATCACCAATTTATTTATTTATAACATTTGTATCCCACATTTCCCCACCTATTTGCAGGCTCAATGTGGCTTACATAATTCCGCAAGTGGTGATTACCAGTTCCGGATAGGAGAAATACATAGTTGGGGTAAAGGGACAGATTAGGTTAGGTTACAAGAGGAAAGTTCGTCCTATGATAAGAGCTAAAGGTAATAGGTTAAAATTCATTCATGACAAAAAAAAACTTGAATAATTAGTATTATTAAACTGTAAATCAAGATCATTAGCAAGACAGTTGAGATATAGAGAATACAGTTGCGTTTTGTTAATCTGAATTTATAATGAGTTATTATTGTATGCTTTCTTAAATAAATAAGTTTTCAATAGTTTACGGATTTAAGTTAGCGACTTGAAATCCCTAAAAATCATCAGAATATTCAACTAGCTTCTCACACCTGTTCCTGTTATTGTACAAAAACATGCACAAGGCAATGCATGGACAGTCTGGAAGTTAGTGGGACAAAACAGCCTTCAACAGTATATATTTATTTTGCTCACACCTTTTTCATAGTAGCTCAAGGTGAGTTACATTCAGGTACTCTGGATATTTCTCTGTCCTTGGAGGGCTCACGATCTAAGTTTGTACCTGAGGCAATGGAGGGTTAAGTGACTTGCCCACGATCACAAAGAGCAGCAGTGGGATTTGAACTGGCCACCTCTGGATTTCAAGACTGGTGCTGTGACCCACGAGGCCACGCCTCTACTCCACTACAATTAACTAAGGTCCTTCACGCCTATAACTCTGGGGTTCTCAATCCAGTCATGTTTTCAGGATATCCTCAATGAATACGAATGATACATATCTGCCTGTACTGCCTCCATTGTATGCAGATCTTTCTCACAGATGTTCATTGTGGATATCTTGAAAAGCAGGCTGGTTTGGTATGTTCTGAGGACTCAGTTGAGAACAGCTGCTAAAACCAAACCATATGCAAATCCCCCAAAATGTCTTCAGTGATCAGGAAATGCCAAGAACAAAAAAAAGACAGAGAGATTACATTCCAGACTCCTTCAGCTAGCTTCTAATAGCTGAAATAGAAAAAAAACGGCCTTAATGTTTCATTTCTGTGCAGACAGATCTATTTGTCATCGCAAACACTGGCCAGCTCTTTCCATAGATCTAAGCGAGTTGGTTGCATCTGGTAATAGCGTGGCTCGAATGCTTCAGTTGTACTGCCAGAAACTGCAAAGATCGCTGCAGCATGCCGGTTAAGCCTTTTAACAATCATGTCAAGCATTTTAGGATGAATGGACTCCAGCTGGTTACGTGATTCCTGACGACTGCTGTGTATGGATTCCCAGCGTCTGTAATCTGGCAGATTACCCCTCTGGTGTTTGAAATGGCTACTCTGCTTTCACAGTGTAATGGGAAGGGCAAGAACCCAAGACAAATTCTTTCCAAGATGCCATTCCCTTAAGCAAGGCCAGAAATGTTTACCGAAGAGCAACGGGACAATGAATCCTTGCAAATGTATTAAATGAAAATTTTTTTCAATTGTCTGGAGTGCAATAATATACAACAAAATACAAAAATTCACTCCTGCTGTATGCTCTGTAGGTTGATGCAAAACCATGAACTATAATATATGATATATATGTGTATCAAATAGCCTCAATAGCCCAGGGAACCTTAAATTAGGACTCCACTGAATTGGCCAGCATCATAGGCTCCTCCTACCTTCCGAAAAAACCTCACAAGTGCCAAAAGACAACGCGAGTGAGAGCAATACTTTTCAGTATTGCCCACTTTGAAATGATTTAACTTTACAACCGGAGTTATGTGTGATTTAATACATTGAACATAGGAAATGAACTTCTCACTTGTTGACAACGTGGAATCAGGTCATCTTGGATATAGAAGAGACAAAAGCATCCACGTTTCAAGATAAGTGTTTGTTTTTGAATGCTGGAGTGGATTCTAATTGATGAGTCCACTATATAATTGTGTTTCCATTTAAAAAAATTATTTCCACACTACTAAAAGGTTTTCTGAAGTGACTATATAAGTTTTTTTCTTCCATTTAGTATTCTCTGTAGTGATGAGCATTTATCTGGACTTCTTAATAATTAATTGAAATACTCCACTTTCCGTTTTTTGGTTCACAAGGCCTTTTTCTCCCCAAGATAGGGAGTTTTTTTGGCACTTGTGAGGTTTTTTTGGAAGGTAGGAGGAGCCTATGATGCTGGCCAAGTCAGTGGAGTCCTAATTTAAGGTTCCCTGGGCTATTGAGGCTATTTGATACACATATATATCATATATTATAGTTCATGGTTTTGCATCAACCTACAGAGCATACAGCAGGAGTGAATTTTTGTATTTTGTTGTAAATGTATTAAACGACCATCAGAATTTGAATTGGGGAATCTCTCTCAAACATCATAAGACATGGTGTATATCTTGACTCACAAATTCAGTAACTCGCTACTGGTGCGTACGACCTTTAGGTGCCCGGGCAAATTCCCGGGACTGAAAAGTGTCCTTCCCACTGCGGCTAAACCTAGTTGAAGAGCTTTCACAAGGTTAGCTTTAAGTCATGGGAAAGGCGACACTTCCTGGGATTATGCTCACTGTTAAAGCAAATGGAAAATCCACAATACTTTTGTACCCACAGACCTAGCTGATGTGGAAAGTCTACAGCTTAAAAACAAAAAGACCTGCAGAGCTCCAGACTGTTAATCTTAAAGCCTACTACCATCAAGAGGAAAACCACTGTAAGGACACCAGATGGCACTGTTCTGTTTAAGGGCACAAGTATGCATGTCCTTCTTTGTTAAATTGTACAGCGCTCCGTAACCCTAGTAGTGCTCTAGTAGTAGTAGTAGTAGTTAATTTCAGTTCATTTCCAATTCTTATTAATCTCTTCGCTCTCTACTTCAATCTATAGCCAGATGAAAAGTCCTGAATAAACACCCCTGTTTCAGATACCTGCTACCTCACTCTTGAGTATGTTGACATGAGTTCATTCATCAACACAATCTACCCACCCTGATGAAATATGTCTCCATGAAGTCAAGAAATAGGCAGTAAAGGCTCACCCTATAGTTTAATTGCCATCAAGTTCCCGTTCCAGGAGGGAGGTATTTCCATTCCACTGCAACTATTTTAGTTTACTTATTTGTTTATGTATAAAACATTTATATACCATCTTCCTGAGAGTAATCATTCAAGGTGGTGTATAAATGCAATAAAACAAAATAGAAGAATAAAACAAACAAAAAAAATAAAACACAACTAACCCATTATAAAACTATCCTCCTCCCCCCCCCCCCCCTCCAAACCACTGCAGGTACCATAATGCATGAGGATTGCACTGTCAAGAACGAAAGACTGGCTTCAAATCTCCCTCCTGGAGCTGGAAAATTTGGCAGCTGTGCAATTATTGTGATATATATATACACAGGAACAGTGGAAGGTAAGAAGCACAGTTTGAGTCCCAGAGTAACGCCACCGGCCCCAGTGGAGCTTTTCCTTCATTTCTTCACGAGTAGAGATCCCTGGGTCTTTTCCAGGCTTTCTTTACTATTTATTTATTTTTGTTACATTTGTACCCCGCGCTTTCCCACTCATGGCAGGCTCAATGCAGCTTACATATTATATACAGGTACTTATTTGTACCTGGGGCAATGGAGGGTTAAGTGACTTGCCCAGAGTCACAAGGAGCTGCCGGTGCCTGAAGTGGGAATCAAACTCAGTTCCTCAGGACCAGAGTCCACCACCCTAACCACTAGGCCACTCCTCCATTGTTGCTACTATTTGAGATTCTACATGGAATGTTGCTATTCCACTAGCAACATTCCATGTAGAAGTCGGCTCTTGCAGATCACCAATGTGGCCGCGCAGGCTTCTGCTTCTGTGAGTACGTACGTGCAGGACGTGAGACTCACAGAAACAGAAGCCTGCGCAGCCTTCTACATGGAATGTTGCTAGTGGAATAGCAACATTCCATGTAGAATCTCCAATAGTAGCAACAGAATCTCAACATTCCATGTAGAATCTCAAATAGTAGCAACATTCCATGTAGAATCTCCAATAGTAGCAACATTCCGCAACATTCCATGAAGAATCTCCAATAGTATCTATTTTATTTTTGTTACATTTTTACCCTACGCTTTCTCACTCATGGCAGGCTCAATGTGCCTTACATGGGGTAATGGAGGGTTAAGTGACTTGCCCAGAATCACAAGGAGCTGCCTGTGCCTGAAGTGGGAATTGAACTCAGTTCCTCAGGACCAAAGTCCACCACCCTAACCACTAGGCCACTCCTCCACTGTTGCTACTATTTGAGATTCTACATGGAATGTTGCTATTCCACTAGCAACATTCCATGTAGAGGTCGGCCCTTGCAGATCACCAATGTGGCCGCGCAGGCTTCTGTGAGTCTGACGTCCTGTCAGACTCACAGAAACAGAAGCCTGCGCAGCCTTCTACATGGAATGTTGCTAGTGGAATAGCAACATTCCACGTAGAATCTCCAATAGTATCTATTTTATTTTTGTTACATTTGTACCCTGCGCTTTCTCACTCATGGCAGGCTCAATGCAGCTTATATGGGGCAATGGAGGGTTAAGTGACTTGCCCAGAGTCACAAGGAGCTGCCTGTGCCTGAAGTGGGAATCGAACTCAGTTCCTCAGTTCCCCAGGACCAAAGTCCACCACCCTAATCACTAGGCCACTCCTCCACTGTTGCTACTATTTGAGATTCTACATGGAATGTTGCTATTCCACTGTTGGGAAGCTCTGGTTTAACTAGCTGCCCTTTCTCTCATCAAGTCTGTTTTTTTTCCCCCTTCTGTTTTTCTTCAGCTCTTAAATATCAGAAAATTACAAGACAAACAATAGCCCAAAACTATAATTAGTATAATAAGTTAAACGATGGTAAATCTAACGTAATCACAGAGACAGCAGTCAATATTCCCGTTGTGAAAACATGTTTTGCCTATGACTTACTTCAGTTTAACTCTAATTGAATTACAGATTAAATTATATGCTTTTTTTTTTACCATATTTGTTTCCTAATATTTTGTCTTGTGCCTTTCCCAGAATGCTGTAGGCAGAAGCCATTTCAGTAGACAGTAGACACCACAAGTTAATAGAAAACATCCAGACCTTTTCATATAACCTGTCAATGGAACCCGTTTACCTCTGGAACAAAATCTTTGAGGGAAGGAAGATTTCCTTGGTATGACCTTGTGCTTAATTTTATCATCATTGTGTTGCCTGGGGACCAGATGGTTTAACAGTAGATAAGGAGAAACTTTAGAGAACGCTGGATCAGGGCAGCGGGGGCAAGAAGCTAGACCTCTCTCCCCTACTTCCAGGTTGCCTGTGGGCACCAACAATTGAAATCCAGCTTTGACGGACAGAGCCAGGTACAACATCCCCTGGATTCTATATAGTGCGCTTAGATTTAGGCGCCAAAATCGGTGTGGATTCTACAACACCGCACATAACTTAATTGGCTTAAATTAGAATTTAGGCACACAACTTGCTAAGAGTATGCTGTAATGATATGCGCCGAACTTCTAACGCGCGCAGGCAAAAGGGGCATGGTTATGGGCAGGGAAATGGGTGTTCCAAAATTTAGGCACCTAGTCATAGAATATGGCCCAGTGTGCCTAAATCTATGCGCCGGGGTTTACGCCATGCTTTATTTGGGGTAAATGGTATGCTCGCACATTTAGGCACTGAAATATCAACTAACCGTAATCTATATACTGCGCCTAAATCTAGGTATCGATTATAGAATACGCTTAGGCGCCATTTATAGAATCTCCTCCTATATTTGCACACCAGTGCACCGCGAACCCTAGTATTTGAACTCGGCAAAAGTCATCTGCCAAACACTCAGGAACCTAGGAGTCCTTTTACTAAGCTGTGGCAAAAAAAAATGGCCTTCGTATGCCCTTAAGTGGGTCTTTCCCACACAGTGAGGCCATTTTTACCACAGCCGTAAAATGACTGATTTTTTTATTATTATTTTTTTATTATTAGGATTTATTTACTGTCTTTTTGAAAAAAAAAACTCACTCAAGGCGGCGCACAGTAAGAATAAATCAAACATAAGCAATACAGCCACTTAAAAATATTATTGTATGAGAACTTACTTACTGCCACCCATTTTATAGGTGGTAAGTGCTCACGCGTTATCCCTGCGCTTCAGTTAGCGCACAGTAATGTAGATGGAGAAATTAGTTCTTACCTACTAATTTGCTTTCCTTTAGTCCCTTTGGACCAGCCCAAAATGGGAAGCATTAACTGGTTAGCAAAGGAACTCACTCTCCGCCCATGACATGCCCACTCAAAAAAAAAAGAAATATTTTTTAGCACATGGTTAGTGCATGCACATTTCGGTGTTGACGCAGGACACCTGGAGTGCATCCTGCGGTATTCCATTTTTAGCTGCATTAGCTACGCAGGTCCATCATACACCAATAAGTCCTCACAGTGGCAGAAATCAATCTTAAAATGTTCATAAGATTATCATGTGCCACACTGTCCTGGAAAGAGGGTCACTCCTTTTTACAGACTGACGCAGCTTGACTTCTGTTTCAACCCTGACTTGCCTTTCCATCCATACATGAGTAAAGAAAGCCTGCCGTGTTATGCCAGTGAGGTTCCAAAACCTGTCGAGCGCTGTTTGCTGGGCCTAGTTGAGAAAGAATCTCAAAAAGCCTGACCTATTTCTCTGTTCCACCCATTGCAAACCCCAACAGCAGCTGGGAACACATGAGGCAAGCTTCTCAGGTGACAAAGACGAGGGGGCACCGTTGCCAAGTGTCTCTGGCCTAACAACAAGGCTCCAGTAATGTCTGGCATGTTGCAAAGATGTAGCACGGATATCTGATTCAAAAGTTTCCTTCTTGTGGACCGAGAAAGATCAGAGAATACCCAAACTTAGGATACATGAAACGTTAGCTTCTAAATGTTATACCGTGAAGCCCAAATAATACACACATCTTGCAGGAAAATTGCATCGATGTCCGAAAGCAGTATAGATTTATAAAGGTTCTTTTTAATGACTCTTATAAAATGGTGCAGTTGAATAGGGACTACACCATCAACAGTGTGTATATTTCTACACGTGGGAGAGAATTCAGGGGCCCTTTTACAAAGCGGCAGTAAGCTCAACGCGGGGGGGGGGGGGGGGTTCACCGATCGCTCTACAGAGACTACCGCCAGCCCAACGCGCACCACTTTACAGAATACGCCTAGCAAGTTGTGCCTGGATTTGCACACACAATTTTGGTCACGCTATACAGAATCTGGGGGATAGCTCTTAGGGAAGGCGCCAATTAGCTAATTAGTTTTGAACATCTATTAAATAAGAATAGACTTCTAATTAGTGATTTACATTCTACCACTGACTAATTAACTAGAAATGGCCAAAAATACACTCTTGGTAAGAGTTTCATGGGCATTTGTGAAATTAGCTACTGATTAGCATGAGTGAAAAATGTTAATATCGCATGATAAATGTAGGTACACCAAAAAAAAATTTTTTTTTTAATCTTGAACAATTTTCAGCCTGAGGTTATGAAGTGTCTCAAGTCCGATTCAAATCCCACCATGGCTCCTTGTGACCTTGTGAAAGACACTTAACCCTCCATAATCTCAGGTACAAACTTAGGGGTCTTTTGCACAGTAGCGTTTTTAGCACGTGGTAAATATTAGTGTGCGCTAAACGCTAGGGGCCCTGTTTACTAAGGTGTGCTAACGTTTTTAGCATGCACTAACGCTACAGACACCCACAGGAATATATGGGTGTCTCTAGTGTTAGCACACGCTAAAAATGCTAGTGCGCTTACAGCACAGCTTAGAAAAACAAGGACCCAAGATACCCGTAGGAATATAACAGGCATCTTAGCATTTAGAATGCGTTAAAAACGCTAGAAAACCTTTGTAAAAAGGGCCCTTCGACTGTAAGCCCTCTTGGGACAGGAGAATACATACAGCACCTGAATGTAACTCACCTTGAGCTACTATTGAAAAAGGTGTGTGAGCTAAATCCAAAATCCGCCCTCCTATGACTGTACAGAACAAACGATTTGGCATACTGGGTCAGACCGAAGATTCTTCCAGCCCAGTACAGTGATACCTCAGTTTTCGTTGACTTCGGTTATCATCGTTTTTTTCTTCGAAAAATTTGTCTCGGTTTTCGTCGGTTGCCTCAGATTTCGTCGGTTGCCTCAAATTTCGTCGGCGTGCCCACGCTGCTAATTTTGTGTTTTCCTATGGCGTTCTCCTATGGCGTTGTTCCTCGTTGTGTGATCATCACCCCTAGCTCCATCATGGGTCCAAAAAAAGTTTCCACAGCCAGCAGCCCTTCAAAGAAGAAGGCCAGGAACACGATCGAGTTGAAGAAGGAAATCATTGAAAAATACGAGAACGGCATTAAGATCGCAGAAATCGGCCGCATGTACGGGAAGTCGCCATCCACGATAAGTTCCATTGTGGCAAAAAAGGTAGCAATAAAGGAGGCTGATGTAGTGAAAGGCGTGAATGTGCTAACGAAACAGTTGGTGGATGACCACAGTGAAGAACTCACCACTGAAGAGCTGCAAGACCTTCACCTAGAAGTGCAACAGACGGCAGATGAAGAAGTTGCTTCAGATGAGGAGGAAGAGACTGGGGAGAATGTGCTTTCCTCAGAGATTAAGGTCATCTTCTCCATGTGGAGTAAAGTACAGGGGTTTGTGGAGAAAAATCACCCAGACACAGCTGTTGCAGGCCATGTCTGCAACTTGTTTAATGATAATGTCTTGCAAATCTTAAAGAGGCGGCAGAAACAGACCTCTCTGGACAGCTTTCTTGTGCGACATGGGTCCACTGACTCTGAAGCTGGTTCTAGTGCCAAAAGACCAAGAAGGCAAGTGACCCCAGATAGTGCCTTGATACCTAAGGTCCTAATGGTGGGGGATTCCCCTTCCAAACAATAATACGCCAAGAGGTTGAAGGATTCATCCCCCAACAAGTCTTCAACTGTGAGGAAACTGGCCTCTCTTGGAAGTAAATGCCATGTTAAATAAATGTTCCTTTATTTTTTACATTAGTCTTTTGTATTAATTTTATATCAATTTCTTATTGCCTCGGTTTTCATTGGTTTCGGATTTTGCCGATTTTTTTCGGACAGATTATCGATAAAAACCAAGGTATCACTGTATGCTGTTTCCAACTGTAGCCAATCCATTTCACAAATACCTGGCAGAGCCCCGAAGAGTACTAAGATTCCACACTACTCACCCCTAGGGATAATTAGTGACTTTCCCCAGGTCTACCTTCATAACAGTTTATGGACTTTTCTTCCAAGAATTTCTCAGACTTGTCAATCAAGGCAAGACTAATCTTCAAAGTTAGCACCATCATCTACAAAATACTATTTGGTATATATGCTAGATATGATCGAACTATCCCCAATAAACGTAAGCCCAGAAACCAGAGGCTACCTACTTCTTCACCTACCCAACTGCAGAAACAAAATTTAAAAATCTATACACATGGCTGGATTTAGTTAACTGGGTTCCAAATGGTGGAACTCAATACCAAAGATCAACAAGAAGCATCACCAATTACCTTCAGTTCAGAAAAGAACTGAAAATCTACCTCTTTAAAAGAAAATTCTACAATTAAATAAATTAGCGATCGATGTCCTTTCTGCTTCCTAATTTCAGCCAGAATGTAAACTGTAAGCCACTTTGAACCGAAGCATGTTTTTGGAAAACAGTGGGATTCAAGAATGCATAAATAATTGCTTTTACCATATACTCCAGCAACAAATACCAGCTTAATTATGCACTCAGTGAAAAAAATATTTTCTTTAACTTGCTTTAAATGCACTACTTGAAAACTTCATGAGTGTTCCCTAGTCTTTATACTTATTGAATGAGTAAACAACCTATTCACATTTGCCCATTCCACTCCACTTAGTAATCTATACACCTCTTTGATATCCCCCCTCGGCTGTCCCTTCTCCAAGCTGAAGAGCCCTAACTTCTTTAGCCTTCCTTTTCCAATTCTTTTATACTAGCCGTTGAGCCCCTTAAAACAGGCTAGTATGGGGTTTTTCCAAGGCCCCCTTCCCTCGCCGCTGCAGGCCCCCCCCCCCGAGGTCGCCCCCCCCCCCCGGAGTCGCCGCCGCCACCCCTCCACCCAGCCCGAATTAAACTTACATCGCTGAAACGCAGCAGGCAGACCAGCAGAGCTCCCGTCGGCCTTCCTTTTCTGCCTGTGTCCCGCCCTCGTGTGACGTAACGTCGGCGAGGATGGGACACAGGCAGGGAAGGAAGGCCGACGGGAGCTCAGCTGATCTGCCTGCTGCGTGTCGGCGATGTAAGTTCAATACTGAAGAGAGTGCTCGAGCCGGGTGGAGGGGGCGACGACTCCGGGTGTGGGGAGTGGTAGCGACGTCAGCGGTTCCCTCCCTCCCCTTCGCGCAGTTTCCCTCTCTGTCCCGCCCCCGTCATCATGTATTGACGCGGGGGCGGGACAGAGAGGGAAGTCTCTACTGCACATTTGCGGGTGAGTACGGTCACTCGCCATTTATATGTTTGATATCTTTTTTCATATGTGGCAACCAGAACTGTGCACAATACTCAAGGTGCAGCTGCCCCATGGGGCGACAGATTACCATTATGATATCTTTGTTTTATCCTCTATTCCTCTCCTAATAATTCCTAACATTCCGTTTGCTCTTATAGATACTGCTACACATTGAGCAAGAGAAACCTTTAAATATCTTCACAGAAAAGGGATCTGCAAAAGTTAGAAGAATGGTCTAATGTTAGGGCAGTTACACTTTAATGCAAAGAAGTGCAGAGTCGTGCACTTGGGGAGCCGAAATCCAAAGGAGCTGTATGTGCTAGATGCAGAGAGGCTGGCGTGCAAGACAGGGAGAGGGACCTTAGGGTGATGGTGTCCGAGGATCTGAAGCAACGAAACAATGTGACAAGGCAGTGGCTGTAGCCAGAAGGATGCTAGGCTGCATAGAGAGAGACATAAACCAGCAGAGGAAAGGAGGTGTTGATGCCCCTATACAAGTCATTGGTGAGGCCCCATGTGGAGTATTGTGTTTGGTTTTGGAGGCCGTATCTTGCTAAGGATGCAAAAAGACTTGAAATGGTCCAGAGGAAGGCGACAAAAACAGTATGGGCTTGCATCAATAGACAAATGAGAAGAGACTGGAAGGTCTGAATATGTATACCCTAGAGAAAAGGAGAGATAGGGAAGATATTATATAGACGTTGGTATTAATGTAGAAACAAATCTTTTCCATAGAAGGGGAAATGGAAAAACTAGAGGGCATTAAATGAAGTTGTGGGGTGGTAGAAATAGGAGTAATGTCAGGAAATTCATTTTCACGGAGAGAGTGGCCGATGCCTGGAATGCCCTCCCATAGGAGGCAGTGGGATGAACACAGAGGACCTTAGAAAATGAATGGTATAAAATATAAAACTTAAATGGCTGCATGTGTTGATGTGTCGAGTGCTGCTTAGATGGAGTCTCCAACTTTGAAGAACTAAGGCCAGTGCCAGACAGACTTGTATGGTCTGTGTTCATATAAGGCAAGACAGTTTACAATGGGCTGGAGAGGGCTTTGATGGCAGCTCCAGTGGTTGGAACATAAGAACAGTGCTAGGTGGACTTCTGCAGTCTATATTCCAGAAATACCAAAGAAAGATCAGGATCAAGTTTTTTACATCACACTCATTGTTGGTTTAATCATGACTTGATGAGTGTGACTCTTGGGTAGGCTGGCTAGACCGTTCAGGTCTTTATCTGCTGTCATCTACTATGTTACTATATCCATTGAATAGAAGGTTCCTTTAGACATAACTGAGCTGATTATACCAGTGGGATAAAGGGCTAGACCAAAATGATAAAGGGGATGGAACTCCTCTTGTATGAGGAAAGGCTAAAGAGGTTAGGGCTCTTCAGCTTGGAAAATAGAAGGATGAGGGGAGATATGATTGAGGTCTACAAAATCCCGAGTGGTGTAGAATGAGTAGAAGTAAATCAATTTTTTACTCGTTCCAAAAGTACAAAGACTAGGGGGCACTCGACGAAGTTACATGGAAATACTTTTAAAACAAATAGGAGGACGTATCTTTTCACTCAACGGATAGTTAAGCTCTGGAACTCTTTGCCGGAGGATGTGGTAACAGCAAATAGCATATCTGGATTTTAAAAAGGTTTGGACAAATTCCTGGAGGAAAAGTCCATAGTCTGCTATTGAGACAGACATGGGAAGCAACTGCTTGCCCTGGGATTTGTAGTATGGAATGTTGCTACTCTGAGATTCTGAATGGAATCTTGCTACTCTTTAGGATTCCAGAATCTTGCTATTCTTTGGGGTTCTACATGGAATGTTGCCACGATTTGGGTTTCTGCCAGGTACTTGTGACCTGGCTTGTCCACTGTTTGGAAAACAGGATACTGGGCTAGATAGACCATTGGTCTAACCCAGTATGGCTACTCTTATGTTGTTCTTATGACCAGGTGTGGGCTTCCCACGGCCCACGAGACCATGGGAAGTATACACAGAAAACAAACGTCATTAACCAAGTTTTGACGTCAGTGGAACTGTTGACGGATACAACAATGGGGCGAGACTTGTTTGACAGTGTTAGCAACTGTTTGGAAAGACAGAAGTATAGAGTAACAGACCATTCCGGTAATAATTTATTTTCATTCAGTTATCACATTGAGTTTTGTTGGTAATTTGAAATACTAAGGGGATCTTTTACTCAGGTGCACTAGGAACTGACAGCTGAGCCAAAGAAAAAAAAAAAACTCTCCGACTCCACTTCAAGGCAGGCTCAGACAAGCAGGCATCAGAAAACAGGACTCGGACAGCATTAACACAAACTTGCTCTCAGCAAAAACACACTTCCCTATTATTTTATTTATTGCATTTGTATCCCACATTTTCCCACCTCTTTGCAGGCCCTGTGATTCTCTTTCTTTCTTTTAGTGAGGAGGCAGAAACAAACAGGGAAGGAAAGGAACAGCAAAAGCCTGTTCAGAGGGAATTTGAGGTGCAGCAGAAACCCAGTAACTGAGTATGCTGCCAAAGGGGACACCACCAGTCCGCCACCCCCCCCCCCCCCTCCTCAAACTGGGCACTGGCCCAGGAGCACCCTCAGAGGCCTTGGGCCCAGGAGCTGGAGAAAAAGCCGTCCACCACCTGCTGAGATAGAGACATACTGACTAAGGAAGGAGCTGGCAGTCTGGCATCACTGCCTTTAGTTTGTTTATCTCTATCGCCACCTGCTGGTAGGCGGACTTAACCCATGAGTTCCTGGATTCATCTGCTGCAAGTGACAAGGAAACACAACGATGCCCACAGAAATATAATAGATATCCCAGAGTTTAGCACCAGCTGATTTTTGGCATGAGCTAAAAAGGCTAGTGCACCTTAGTAAAATACTCCCTAAGTGTTCACAAGAATGCAGAGAAAGCATAATTTTCATTTAAGGTCCATTTAGTGCCCTGAAGCAGCGGTGATCTGTGTGCAAAACACTGGCCACCACTGGATGGAGGAAGCATTAAATAAGTATGCTTGAACACTGACAGTTAAGTGATATTAACGTCTAAATAGCAAATTTTAGAAGTTTTTTGCACTCTTTGATGCAATTTACAGAAGGTTTTTTACACCTATGATAAATGTGGTGTTATATGAAAAATAAAATTAAAAAAAAAATGTATAATCAAACGTGTGACTAAATAAGAGTTTACACTTTTGGAACATTTGTAATAGTAAAGTTGAATTTCCACATATTTATTGTATATTGATTATTAGTGGATTATATGACGCGTTTGTTAATTTTCTGTGCACAGCCCACTAGGGATAGTACGGACATTAATTTGGCCCTCTGTGTATAAAGGTTGCCCAACCCTGGGCTAGAGGAAGATCCTACCATGGGTATTACATTAATAATATACTTGATGGATAGGCCAACATGTCCATGACAGCAGAATCCGAAAGAGAATTAAACAGAGATCTCATTTAGGTGTCCTTTTACTAAGCCGTGGTAAAAAGTGGCCTGCGGTAGTGTAGGCATGGGTTTTGGGCGCACACAGAATTATTTTTCAGCTTACCTACAAAAAAATGTCTTGTTTTAAACAATTTTTGCCAAAAATGGACTTACGGCAAAATCAAAATTGCCGTGCATCCATTTTGGGTCTAAGACCTTACCACCTGCCACAGACCTAGCGGTAAAGAATTTGGCCGGTAATGACCTGCGCACGTCCGAAAATAAAAAATAATTTTTCAGACGCGCATAGCGGATGCGTGCCAAAAATGAAATTACTGCAAGAGCCACGCAGTAGTCGGGCGGTAACTCCATTTTGGCGCGTGTTGGGCGCGCGTAGGAACTTACGTGGCTTAGTAAAAGGGGCCCTTATTGAGGAAACTGCTATCATGGCACCTATGTGCCATGATTTGATTTGCTTACTTTATTTATTTTTTTGTCTATTAGATTGTAAGCTCTTTGAGCAGGGACTGTCTTTCTTCTATGTTTGTGCAGCGCTGCGTACGCCTTGTAGCGCTATAGAAATGCTGAATAGTAGTAGTAGTAGTAGTAGTATTCAATATAGTAACATAATAGATGATGGCAGAGAAAGACCTGCATGGTTCATCCAATCTGCCCAACAAGATAAACTCATATGTGCTACTTTTTGTGTATACCTGACCTTGATTTGTATCTGTCATTTTCAGGGCACAGACTGTAGACGTCTGCCCAGCACTAGCCCCACCTCTCAACCACTAGCCCCACCTCTCAACCACCAGCCCCGCCTCCCACCACCGGCTCCGCCACCCAATCTCGGCTAAGCTTCTGAGGATCCATTCCTTCTGAACAGGATTCCTTTATGTTTATCCCACGCATGTTTGAATTCCGTTACCGTTTTCATCTCCACTACCTCCCGCGGGAGGGCATTCCAAGTATCCACCACTCTCTGGCTATAGTAGTCTGGCTAAAGAAATGTGAAAATCAATTTTAACTCATTGAAGTCTGCAAAAACACAAAACTTTCTTTCAAAGAACAGGATGTGCTGCACATCACACAGCCTTGGCAGAAACGAGAGGCAGACGTCACCACAGCCCATGTCCCCAGAACACTGCATTGATTTTTTTTTCAGGGTAAAAGTTCTAGTTATAAAACACAATTTTATTACCATCCTTCTAATGACATTTACCCACTTTGCTTTGTACCTTTCACAGGGTTTCTGTTAATCATTATTTCATAAGCAAAACAGCAATCGACTTTATCACAGCTTACTGGCAGGTTCTTGTGATAAACAGCACTGACGGCAGTGTGATTTATAAATCTTTTTTTTTTTTTTAAACCAATTTTTAAAAATGGTTTTAAAAAAAAAATGTTTTCCTGTCAGGATTGTTACTGCAACAAGATGCATCTGAAATTTCAATGCCATAAACTCACGTAGAAAGCAGAATTTACTGTTCCCTAGCATACGAGTCTGTCACAGCCTTTCTTAGATCAGAATTCAGTTACGTTTGGAATCTCTCTGGCGCAGATACTTAATCCAGTGAAGCTGCATGTTAAATTTAACACCTATCACTCACTGTAAGAAATCTAAATACATATGCACAGTGTAACAGTTCAATGAAATGCATTTCAAAAAAAAAAAAAAAAAAATCAAAAAGGCCAGACGAAGAATTTAACAGACTGTGTATTATGTTCACTGGGTTATCAAATCCGCTAAAAGGATTTTTCTTGGGTGTCTAATTTAAGGCTAAGATTTATAGCTGCAGGCTCACGTAACCTTCCATTCCCCTGGACACCGACAGCATGGAGCGTATGATGTAATATTTTTCTGTAATTTGCTCCCGTATGGTCATAATTCATCGAGGGATTTCTGCCATGGACATAAGAGGAGAAAGAAGCCAACTCAACAAGGCCCCCAGTGATAAAGATCAGATAGAGAAAAGTTGAGACTGTCCCACTTATGATGATTTGCCAGCAACAACATATTTTTAGTCATACGATTCGAGACACTCATGTGTACACTTGGATCAAAAGCTCTACGCAGCCATTCACCTTCTACGCTAGCTGACAATGAGAAGTTAATCTGCACCTTAAAACGTTAAGACAACTATATTTCATCTAAACAGCAAAACTCAAGGGTTTTTTGTTTGTTTGTTTTTTTAGCACCACATAATGTATTCCGTATAAAGCCCACAATTTTACATAAAGCGTCTCACTTAGTTGGTCAGCCTTTCAGGATTACCACAACAACTATGCATGAAGTAGACTGGAAGGCAATGAGTCTATGTCACCTGTATTCATTGTGGCAATCCTTAAAAACCCAACTGACTGGGCAAGCTTCCAGGAAATGGTTGAGAAGCGCTGATTTAAGGTATCAGTAAATCATAACTATTGGGGCTATTTTGATGAGATGTTACACTTAGATAAAACTGGAACAGAATTATCCGTCAGCACCTTTAGAGGCTTCTGTGTAGTCTACGTTGGATACAGGTAGCATCATGGTTGTAGCTTCGTATCGGCGTTCACTTTAATTTGTGTCATACTGACTTCGTAAATCCAGAGCTAGTGTTAAAAATCTACAACAGTATATACAATTAATGCCCAATTTCTACACCAACTTACACCCTCACTACTGGACTTCAATATGAACACACAACCAACATTTAAGACGTCACTTGAGTCCTTTCAGTGTATATGAATTGATGCATGACACATACCACCTAACAGATCACCACCTCTACCATCCCACAGGAGAATGCATCATATCCTATGCCATGTCCTTCTACGCCACTTAAAATAATTGGGTCACCTGAAAATTGCCCCACCCTGTACGTCATACATCAGAGAGCTAAAAAAGTCTCACTTAGCTTCCACAGTGCAAATCTTGCATAAGCGACAGCAGGTTACTAAAACGTGTACTTCAACATGGAACTAGGAACACCCTTCTGCCCACACCTTCACCTCAGGAACACATTAAATAAGTAATTTCATAGTGTTTCAACCCGTACCTTTAAACAAAGTAACCTTTCTATTTATTCCCTAGTATTCTGTTCCGGATGCTTTGTGACTTAACAAGCAATCTGATCGGAGACTCAAACGAGGTCAACAGAGTGTACATCAGGTTTTTGCAAGTACCATCAGACAGTCTTGCAAGGGTTTGTGTGAAATCACGTGGTGGCCTCGATTCAGTTCCACGGGCTGAATATTGGACCCCATATGTTGAAGCAGCAGAATCACTCTTCATAGTAAACAACATCACGTCAAATACCACACAGCGAAGGTGACACAACAATGGGAGCTTGACAATGCTCGGTGTAGTTTAATGTTACTCAAAAACATCTAAGACTGGACAAGAGTCGTGTTTCAGCCTATATGGCCTGATCAGGAGTCTTCTAGTGACTACACTGTTGTATGTTGCATTTTGGAATATATTCAAACTGTTTTGCAGTGTTTCGCGCCATGTTCAGTTTTAAAACCACTTTGAGGTTTCCTTACCAGCTTTTTGGTAAAATTTGGAAGCTGTAAGTATCAAAACATCCTATGGAAGACTCCTGATGCAGGCCATATAGGCCGAAACACGACTCATGTTGATGTTTTTGAATAACATTTTACTACACCAAGCATCGTCTAGCTCCCATTTTTGTGTCACCTTCACTGTGTGGTGTTTGTCTTCGAGAGTGCGAGGGTCCTCTTTGGTTCTTCTGTTGTACGGTCGGCAAACATCACGACACATCTGGAGTCTAAAATATCTCCTTCACATCCTGAAGGGCCCTTTTCATCTGGCTGGACAAGGCAACATTTTGAATTCTGAGCAGCAAGTTTCCCATGAAGCATCCTCCCCCAGCAGAGACGGGCCACGTATAAAATAATTCTGAGACAATGTGGAATATAGATTCTAAAGGAGAACCTTGACAATAGAAAAACGAGTCAATTGTACTAACCTGGTACCATCTGCGCGCAACCTTGGAGTCATCTTTGACTCCGCTCTCTCCTTCTCTGCTCATATTCAGCAGATTGCCAAAACCTGTTGTTTCTTTCTCTATAATATTAACAAAATTCGCCCTTTCCTCTCCGAAGACGCTACCAAAACCCTTATCCACACCCTTATCACCTCTCGCCTAGACTACTGCAATTTGCTTCTTGCTGGTCTCCCACTCAGCCATCTATCTCCTCTTCAATCTGTCCAAAACTCTGCTGCGCGTCTTATATTCCGCCAGAGTCGCTATACTCACGTTAGCCCTCTCCTCAAGTCGCTTCACTGGTTCCCTATCCGCTTCCGCATACGGTTCAAACTTCTCCTTTTGACCTACAAGTGCATCTACTCCGCAGCTCTTCAGTACCTTTCCGCTCTCATCTCTCCCTACACTCCTCCCCGTGAACTCCGTTCGCTGGGTAAATGTCTCCTGTCATCCCCCTTCTCCCCCACTGCTAACTCCCGGCACCGTTCCTTCTATCTCGCTGCTCCCTATGCCTGGAATAGACTCCCTGAGCCAGTACGTCAGGCTCAGTCTCTGGCTGTCTTCAAGTCTAGGCTTAAAGCCCATCTCTTTGCTACTGCTTTCGACTCCTAACCATGACTCTCTTACTCAACACCCTCACTTATCACCCCTACCACTGCAATTTCCCCACTCCTAGCTGTCTGTTCGTCTGTCCAATTTAGATTGTAAGCTCTGTTGAGCAGGGACTGTCTTTTCATGTTAATTTGTACAGCGCTGCGTAAGTCTAGTAGCGCTATAGAAATGTTTAATAGTAGTAGTAGTAGTATGAGCCAAGTATAGGACAGTCAAGCCATTGTGACATCACTGATGAGGTTGGCTCTTAGGCATTGGTGGACTGAGGCATTATGACATCACAATGTCAGCTCTGGTTAAATCACCGCAGCTCCTCAGTACCTTTCCGCTCTCATCTGTCCCTACACTCCTCCCCGTGAACTCCGTTCGCTGGGTAAATGTCTCCTGTCGTCCCCCTTCTCCCCCACTGCTAACTCCCGGCTCCGTTCCTTCTATCTCGCTGCTCCCTATGCCTGGAATAGACTCCCTGAGCCAGTACGTCAGGCTCAGTCTCTGGCTGTCTTCAAGTCTAGGCTTAAAGCCCACCTCTTTGCTACTGCTTTCGACTCCTAACCATGACTCTCTTACTCAATACCCTCACTTATCACCCCTACCACTGCAATTTCCCCACTCCTAGCTGTCTGTTCGTCTGTCCAATTTAGATTGTAAGCTCTGTTGAGCAGGGGCTGTCTTTTCATGTTAATTTGTACAGCGCTGCGTAAGTCTAGTAGCGCTATAGAAATGTTTAATAGTAGTAGTAGTACCATCTGTGGGTACTAATAGTACAAACCAGGAAGATTTTACCTATTCTGAGATATTCTAAGAAATTCAGGGGTCCTTTTACTAAGGTGCTCCAAAAAGTTCCTTGCACAGGTATAAATACGTGTATTGGATGCACATATGAGGAAAAGCTAAAGACGTTAGGGCTCTTCAGTTTGGAAAAAAGAGACGGATGAGGGAGGATTTGCGTTGCAAACCATACAAGGAGAGACTTGCTGACCTGAACGTGTATACCTTGGAGGAAAGGAGAAACAGGGGTGACATGATACAGACGTTCAATATTTGAAAGGTACTGATCCACAAACAAACCTTTTCCGGAGACGGGAAGACCGTAGAACTAGAGGACGTGAATTAAGGTTGAAGGGGGGCAGACTCAGGAGTAATGTCAGGAAGTATTTTTTCATGGAGGTGTGACAGATACATGGATTGCCCTCCCGCGGGAGGTGGTGGAGATGAAAACGGTAATGGAATTTAAGCATGCATGAGATAAACACAAAGGAATCCTGTTTAGAAGGAATGGCTCTACGGAATCTTAGCGGAGATTGGGTGACAACACTAGTAACTGGGAAGCAAAACCAGTGCTGGGCAGACTTCTACGGTCTGTGCCCTGATCGTGACTGAATAGATATGGATGGGCTGGAGTGTAAATTTTAAGGGGCTTCGACGTTAACTTCAGAAATTTTAGTACAAGAACAGTGCTGGGCAGACTTCTACAGTCTGTGCCCCGAGAATGGCAAGGACAAATCAAACTTGGGCATAAAGTATCGCATACCATGTAAAATGAGTTTATCCTGTTGGGTAGACTGGATGGACCGTACAGATCTTTATCTGCCGTCATTTACTATGTTCCAAGCATAGTCAAACAACACAAAAGGCAATAACTCGGTGATCGAACACTATGCAATTCTGTCTGCCCCAAAGTCTTCTTCCGCATACCAAACCTCAGCCTCTCACTCTTTCTCCTTTCTCCCCAGCTGTATCTGTATCTCTCCTCCCACCCTCCCCCATGTCAGATTCACACCCACCTTTACTCTGGCCCCTACCCCATTTTCAGCCACTGACATCAGCAGTGACTCTGCTCACTTTCTCTTCCCCTCCCCCCCAGTGAGCTACTGTGGCAAGGAGGAAGTGGACTACTGCACACTGAGTCACTTCCTCCTCCTGAGCCAGCTTAGACCTGACTGTGAACTGCTGGAATTCAATTTCTATTAAAATAATCATCAAAACCCTCCTCTTCTCCAATTCACCCATCACCACTCTGAGCTAAGAAACACCACTGTTTCCCTACTGGAAGTCATCTTGCAGGCAAGCCAACTGTATCACAAAAAAATAATAATAATAATAATGTGTCATGAAAGACATTTTATTGAAATTGAACAGAAAATGTTTGTTATTTTCTTCCTGCAAAGACTGTAAGATCCACCGCTGGCAAAGTACTGAGCAGGCAGAGAGACCTACGTGTGGAGTCTTGTCATGATATAGTTCAGTTTAGCTCTTACCAGGTTGCTGGGAGATGAGAACAAACAAAAGGTCGGAACAAAGTTAGCTTACAGCATAGGAAAAGCAAGTGCGATCCCTCTTGGCAAAGATTTATTATAAGCAGCAGCATTAAAAAAAAAAACAACGAACGGGTGTATCACTGGAAAAGCTTGGAAATGGTTACTAAGAGGCATATTTTCAAAGCACTTTGGGAGGCTAAGTTCCATAGGTTTCTATGGAACTTTGGGAGGCTAAGTGCTTTGAAAATGAGCCTCTATATGTACTTGACACAGGGGCTCATTTTCAAAGCACTTAAGACTTACAAAGTTCCATAGGTTACAATAGGGGGGGTCTTTTACTAGAGGTTAGTTCGAGTTATCTGCAGCAGGGTCCATAGGAATAAAAATGGGCCCTGCTGCAGATAACTCGGGCTAATCTTTAGTAATAGACCCCCTATGGAACTTTGTAAATCTAAGTGCTTTGAAAATACGCCTCACAATGTACCATGAGTGTTGAGCACTATGATATCAGGAGAGGAGTACACAAGGAAAAACGTTTTGCTGTTTTAATCTGTTGACACAAATTTCAAGTATTTTTTTTTGTTTCATGCATTCGTGTTAATAAAACATTTTTACAATGTGTTAAGAATTTTTTTTAAATGCATGGAACTTAACCTATGAATTAATGTTTGTAAAGTTAACGTGCTTTAAACTAATTTTCCACATGCTAAACTGAAGGCAAGCTAACACAGTGAACGCACAGTATCAATATTTCACTCTGCTTTATAGCAGGGTTTCAAAGTGCATTACCTTCCTAGAGTGCTTTGACCTTCAATTTCATTTCCTTCCTCAAAATGAAGGCCAGATACTTAAGCAAGAATCAAAACTCCTGAAAAATTAGCTCACTTATATTCGTCAGTCGTGTGCCTTTATCAAAATGCCTTAATATGATGAAATTATACCTGTCTTTCTTAAGCCTTGTCTGGAACAAGTTGTACAAAGCTGTATTAACTCATTTGATACGAATATTTCATTTCACCGGGACTCAATATACATGTGCATGAGTCACTTTAGGACTTCAATAACCAAATGCTAAGCCAGCTGTTAATATCCCCACAGAATTACTAAATAATCAAGTCTTTATGGATGCTTCAGCATTAAATGCAGACTGGAATGAAGGTGACAAACTATCTTCAAGGGAAGGCAACAGCTGATCGCTCTGGAGCTGCCCTGCTCGTTTTTACTGCCCACAAAGGGCTTTACCAAGACAGCAGACTGGAAGGCTAGGTTTTTTGTTTTTTTTCAAAACTCAGTAGCTGCCTCTCCCTCCTCTAAAGCTTCCCTCCATGAGGGGCTTGAGGTAAATCTTATATTGCTCTAAAAAGCAAACAAGGCTAGCAGAGACAAATTAGCCAGCACCAGGGAGGATAGGGGGGGAGGGACTCTGCCTTCTGAGTGTGGCACCCCCGAGGCTCTGAGAGACCCCCACAGGCCTCAGCCTCCAAAAAGCAGATTTTTTGTTTTGGTTTTTTTTTCAAAATGCACAGGGATACAAGAGACAATTATAACACCAAAGAAAGCTTAGTGTAAAAAGAGAAACGAATAGAATAGTCTAAGACTGAAGGGCTCACCACCTGCTGAAGACTGAGATTACTGGATCTTTCTCTAGCTGGCAAGGGCTCTTATTGGCTGGTTTGAGTTACAATTTTTTTTCTCAGTCTCCACCTGCTGGAAGGCGTACACAACCCATCAGTCACATTCCGGCCCGGTCCGGAGGGATGCTAAGGAATCAAGTCTTTATGGATGCTTCAGCGTTAAATGCAGACTGGAATGAGTGTGACAAACTATCTTCAAGGGAAAGCAACCTAATAAAAACCATTAAACTCTCTCATGGATGTTATTACATATCCATGGTTAGACTTGCACAAAGTGTAAAACTTATGGTTAAGAGTTCCTGGGACAGAAAGCTATTCAAAGGCACATGGGATGTGATTCAGTACATGGCACCGAAAGCTACCCCAGAATGATCTGCGCTAAGCTAGTATTCTATAAAGACAGACTAAGCAGTTGCCTAGGGCAGTGTTTTCCAAGGCCAGTCCTGGGATTTCAGGATATCCACAAGGAATATGCATGAACTTGATTTGCATATACTGCCTCCATTAAATGCAAATCTCTTTCATACATATTCATTGTGGATATCCTGAAAACCTGACTGGCAAGGGGTACTCCAGGACCAGATTTGGGAAACACTTGCCTACAGCACCAACTTCGGGGGGGGGGGGGGGGGGGGGCAGCAAAGGGTAGTAGCACTCAAAGCAAAACAATAGATCTTGACAAGGAGTGGTGGACTGGCCTAGTGGTTAGAGCACCGGTCTTGCAATCCAGAGGTGGCCAGTTCAAATCCCACTGCTGCTCCTTGTGATCTTGGGCAAGTCACTTAACCCTCCATTGCCTCAGGTACAAACTTAGATTGTGAGCCCTCCTGGGACAGAGAAATATCCAATGTATGTGAATGTAACTCACCCCTTGAGCTACTACAGAAAAAGGTGTGAGCAAAAACTAAATAAATATATGGAATGTTGCTACTATTGAAGATTCTAGATGGAATATTGCCACTTTTTGAGATTCTAGATGGAATGTTGCTAGTGGAGGAGTGGCCTAGTGGTTAGAGCACTGGTTTTGCAATCCAGAGGTGACTAGTTCAAATCCCACTGCTGCTCCTTGTGATCTTGGGCAAGTCACTTAACTCTCCATTGCTCTGGTACAAATCAAGATTGTGAGCCCTCCTGGGACAGAGAAATATCCAGAGTACCTGAATGTAACTCACCTTGAGCTACTCCTGAAAAAGGTGTGAGCAAATCTTCTAAATAAATAAAGTACACAAACTGAATCTACCCTGAGACTGTTGTTTTTGCCCAAAGAGATGGCAGGCAATTTTCAAATAGCCTGTTTGCCTGGGTAAATGGTTTTTGGACATTGTCTTCATTATGCGTGTGTATACATAACAAAGCTTAATATTTAAACGAATGATGTGCAAATTATGCAGTTTTTCAGGATCATTCTAGAAGGAGTAGTGTCAGGCTGATCATGATTGTGGAGTTTAAATAGCAGGAGAGCCTAGCAGCAGGAAAGATAATTGAGACAGAAGGGAGAGGAAAGCTAGGCTGAAGGTTTGCCTGGTATCGGCCCTGCTGATAGAAGACATGGCCTGAAAGAATATGAGATTTTCTTCACAGTTTTGAAGAGGGGACATATTCTATGGGCAGGTGCACAGCAGCTAAAAGGTACTTAAGCAAGTGACATTCAAGACAGAATTTTTTGTAAATAAATAAACTATTAAGAACTTAAGCATTGCTATACTGGGGCAGACTGAAGGTCTATCAAGCCCAGTATCCTGTTTCCACCAGTACTCAATCCAGGTCACAAGTATCTGGCAAGATCCCAAAAAAGTAAAACAGATTTTATGTTGCTTATCACAGAAAAAAAAGCAGTGGAGTTTGTCACATCCATCTTAATGATGGCTTACGGACTTTTCTTTTAGGAAATTATCCAAACCTTTTTTTAAACCCCTCTAAGCTAACTGCTTTTACCATATTCTCTGGCAACAAATTCCGGAGCTTAATTACAAGTTGAAATCCTGCTTGATGACAAAACACTGTATATTGTTGTAATGGATTCAATCTGAACCTCCACCGCTGCAATTGTGGAGGAATCAAATGCATTATTTACTATGTATGGAAAAATGACCTGCACTGGGAAGTAGCCATAAAAAGATCACACACTTCATCCAGACCTGGACTCCCCTTTCAGACTCTTTAAAGAGGCGTGTTTTCAAAGCACTTAAGACTTACAGTGGGACTTTGTAATTCTAAGTGCTTTGAAAATGAGCACCTTTGACGTCTAGGTTGCTTAGTGGATTATTAAATGCTTTACAATTGAATTGCTGAGCCTTTGATGGCCAACTTCCGTGAGCTAAGTATACATTATATTGTGAACTTTGTGAAATCTTGAAGTGGGACAGGAGGTGGGCTAGGGTGGTTGGAAATTGGTGTTTAGTGGATTGAGAATTTGTTCTGTGGAATACATTGTAATGTAGTACGGTTATAAAAGTTGAATAAAATTGATTTTTCAAAAGAAGAAATTACACATTGAGGCCCTCATGATCAAAAGCCCTGCGCTGTTCCAAACAGCGCCCTAAAAATAGCACTGGGACAGCGCAGGGCTTTTCTGCATCGATGATCAAAGATAATGCATGCAAATCTATGCAGCGCTATTATCTTTGATTATCATGTTGAAGTGCGGGAGAATTGCGCCTGAGCATGCGCTCAGCACAATCCTCCCGCACTTGTTTGACAGGTCTGGGCTGTCAAAAGCCCAAACCTGTCAAACAGCCTGCCAGGCCCGAACAACGAGGTTGTCTCCAGCACCCCCACAAACCCCCAGAAAACGTTGAGGCCGCCGCCGCTGGCCAAACCCTCTCCCACCCAGCGACGGGGGGGCTGGAGGTCCCCCCGACGATTCGACCCCCTCCATGCCCAGGGAGGGCTGGAGATCCGGTGGGTCCCCAGCCCCCCCCCCCCCCGAACCCCCATAAATCGTGGTGGCCGCTTCCGGCCAAAAGCTGACACACACTGTTATCCATCGACAGGGGGGGGGGGGGCTGGAGGTCCGGTGGACCCCAACTCCTCCCTCCCCCAGCGTTCTGCATTGAATCCCTGGTGGTCCATGGTCACCCTCCGTCCCTCCCGGCCGCCCCCCCTACCTTTTGTTGGAGGAGGGACGCAGCCTGCCTGCCTCCCTCCTCTTCCTGTCGATGCCGCTGAAAAATGGCGGCGCCCAGCCCCACCCATTGCATCCTGGGATGCGCTGGGCGGGGCTACAGACCATGTAAGGGAGCGATTCCTGAGATGCACTGGGCGGGGCTGGGCGCCGCCATTTTTCAGCGGCGTCGACAGGAAGAGGAGGAAGGCAGGCAGGCTGCGTCCCTCCTCCAACAAAAGGTAGGGGGGGCGGCCACAGACCACCAGGGATTCAATGCAGAATGCTGGGGGGGAGGAGTTGGGATGGGCTGGAGGTCCACCGGACCTCCAGCCCCCACCCCCCGTCGATGGATAAGAGGGTGTGTTAGCTTTTGGCCGGAGGCGGCCACCACGATTTATGGGGGTTTGGGGGGCTGGAGACCCACCGAACCTCCAGCCCCCCCCCCCGTCGCTGAGTGGGAGGGTGGGACAGCGTTTGGCCGGAGGCGGCCACCACGATTTATGGGGGTTCGGGGGGGGGCTGGAGACCCACCGGATCTCCAGCCCTCCCTGGGCATGGAGGGGGTCGGATCATCGGGGGGGACCGGAGGTCCATCGGACCTCCACTCCCCCGTTTGCGTTTGCTTTGGGGGGGGGGGGAACGGGGGCCTGCCAGCATGCAACTGCATGCTGGACAGGGCTTACCATTCCTCCCCAATGATCCGCAAAGTCTAACGCCAGCTCAGAGCTGGCGTTGATTTTGCCGCAGCCAGCGACCCAATCTTTGGTGCGCTGGCCGCTGATCATTGGGGATGAATGCGTTAAGCGCTGATTAGCATGCATTTGCAAGCTAATTGCGCTAGAAGCCCTGTTTAGCATGCATTTGCATGCTACTTGCGCTAAGAGCCCTCGAGTGCGTTGTTTCAGGCGCTCGAGGGCTCTGATCATGGGTCGGCAGCAAACTCCGGCGCTAGTATGGCGTTAACAGCCTCTAGCGCCGGAGTTTGCTTTTGATCATGAGGGCATGAGTGAAGAAATATTTTCTCTGATTTGTTCTAAATTTACTACTTAGTAGAGTCATTGTGTACCCTCTAGTCCTTGTACTTTTGGAAAGAGTAAACAAGCGATTCACAGTCTCATCGTTTTCAGCAGATTACAAATGTAACACACATAATCAAACAAACCAAATATAACTCCACCAGTTCAGTGTACAAGGTTCTTCAAATATCACCTTACAGTTTTCTTGTGAAGGAGGAAAAAAAGCCTCAGAAGTAGACAGAGGTGTGATTGTAAACAACACCTATCTTTCAATCACTGGCTTTGAATCGCTTGTTTACTCTTTCCAAAACAACTAGGACTAGGGGGCATTTGATGAAGCTACAAAGTAGTAAATTTAAAACTAATCGAAGAAAAAGTTTCTTCACTCAACGTGTAATTAAACTCTGGAATTTGTTGCCAGAGAATGTGGTAAAAGGAGTTAGCTTAGCGGGGTTTTAAAAAGGTTTAGCTGGCTTCCTCAAGGAAAAGTCCATAGACCATTATTAAAACGGACTTGGGGAAAATCCACTGCTTATTTCTAGGATAAGCAGCATAAAAGGTCATTGTACTTTTTTGAGATCTTACCAGGTACTTGTGATCTGGATTGGCCACTGTTGGAAACAGGATGCTGGGCTTGATGGCCCTTCGATCTGTCCCAGTATAGCAATACGTATGTACTTATGTAAAAGAAAAAAAAATCACTTAACTGCTATGTGATGAAACAAGGTCTCCCCGCATAATCAAAACAGAATAAAAAAAAAAAAAGGACAAACATCATACTAAATCAAACAGATCTTATACAAATTCTGCTTCTCCCGTTTACATTTCCTGTGACCTTGGGTAATATCCCTCCACTGCCTCAGGTACAGACAGATTATAAACCCGCATCTGGGATCCTGACCTGGCGGGCACTCCACAGGATATCACTGTCCTGTGCTTTCTGCGGCTGCGTGAATTGGGGTCCCAGCTGCATAAAGATTAGCGAGTGTTGCATTACAGTATTGCTCTGAAAAGGAAGATTATCAACTGTGAATTCTGCAGAGCTTGAGGGCTTTTAATGCACTCACCATTCTCCCTCTCCCAAAACAGCTTCTTTTAATGGGCCACATTTTACAGAACATAAAAAAAGGGAACAAAAGTCCAGAGTTTTAAGCAAACAGATATGCAACTGCAGCAGTTACCAGAAGGATTTTTTTTTTAATCCACAGAAAAAGCAGCGCAGTCAAACCTTCTCTAGCCAGATGTCACTACAATGCATTACCATAGGAACCACATCCTGCAGCTGCCATGGTAACCGCACAGGCCTGCTCAGCTCTGTAAGGCCTCAACTGAAAGGCCACCTGGACTCAAAGCACAAAACATGCCCGCTCCAATGTGCTTGTGATGGGTTCAGCAGAACCAAGTGATACAGAGCAACCAGAACAGTGGCGCACACAATATCCCACGCGCATACGCTGAGAAAATATGCCCATCTTCTCCCAATTAAAAGACCTGATGATGCCCCGATGATCAAAGGTAAATGCAGGCGCTAGAGGCCACTAGGCCACTAGCGCCTGCATTTATCAGCGTGATGTGTTTACAGGGGTCTGGCGCAAGCACGCCAGGGAATACCGTAGAGCTCATATAAATTATATTTAAATGTAGCTCTTTGGTATTCCACACATATGATCAGAGCACTGCGTTCTGATCTTATGGGCGGAATAGTACCTTAACCCTACGCCATCTTGGGGCTGGAGTTAGGATTAAGGCGCTATTTCTCCTTGCCCCCCCCCCCAAGCCAGGCAGTCTGGGCTGCCACCATCAGTCCTGGGGTCTAGTGCTCCCCCCTCAAGCCCCCACACCCCTGGACACTGACACAGGGGGGATGGAGGTCTGGTGGACCTCCAGCCCCCCTAAAACCCCTCCAAGAGAGGGCTGGAAGTTGCCAGAACTCCAGCCCACGTCTGGTAGTCTAGCATGACCCCCCCAGTAGTCTTGCGGCCCCAGACCTTCCCCCCCGTACCTTTAGATACTGTAGGAGGGAGTAGCACTCCATCCTCCTTCGAGCACCCCCTCCAAAAAGGTAGCTCCCTGTCCTGCTCAGTGACTACTTTCAAATTCACCATCGGTGCAAAGCATAGGCGCCGGCACTGTGGGTGCCTATTTTGGGACCTGACCAGAATGCAACAGAACTCTATTGTGTATGCTACCACGGCGCAGCCACTCATAGAAAAAAAGCAAATTTCAAAACGCATGGCCACCCGGCTGCAATGTTGTTGTTGCACCTTCCCGAGTCCCCAGTTGGCCCGAAGTTAAAAAATATATATATATAATAATAATCACAGAGCAGCGAGAGTGCTGAATGCACAAGAGAGTGAGGCAGAATGATCATGTGATATCTGCAGCCAGCGACAGCGCAGCCAATAGAAAAAGGTCAGGAAGCAGGAACCCAATCCTGGATGCACTACTGTCTGCTGCACAAGAAAAAATGGTGTATCCTGTCTCTGGGTAGGTTGGCGACACCAGGACCCAGAAAGCTAAACACAACACGAGTGCAGCAGCATCTGGCATCCTAGTCTCCTACTTCCTGGAGGAGCCAGCCCAACCATGACCTTGCCCTCCTCCTGGTCAGCACTTGCTCACTTGCCATACCAGGTCGCTGCCTCCTCGAGTTCAGGGCAGGAACAAGAAAAGAAAAAATTGTAATCTTCCTCTCCTCGCTGTCCACCCGCTCCCTTCTTTGCTTACCCACCTGCTTGGCTACCTCCCCCTGGCTGCAAATGAAGAGAAACTGCACGCGGGGCCATAGAGCTGTGCGCACCACTGCTGCCTCTGTCAGCCCTCCCTAAACAGGAACTTACATCATAGTGGGTGGGACCAGAAGAGCCAACAGCAGCGTTCACATCTCTATAGCTCTGCATGCGGTATCTCTTTATTTGCAGTCAGGGAGGCAGCAGGTTGAGCAAGCAAAAGAGGGAGCGGGGTTGGCGACAGGGTGGGGAAGCTCACTGGCAGAGATGCCTATGAGTGAGTGAGTTAGTGTCCAGGTGGGGAGTAATGGGGTGATGCTGGAGGAGGAGAAGAAGAGGAAAGAGGCAGTATAATGGGGTGTTGGGGAGAGACAGAGGGGTGAAGATGGATGGAGGAGAGGGGGGGCAATGCTGGATGTGGGGGGAGAAAGAGAGGCAGTGCTGGATGGTGGGGGAAAGAGACAGAGGGGGCAATGTTGCATAACCATGATGATGAAATGGGGGAAGAAAGAGACAATGGTGGATGGTGGAGGCAAGGCAGACAGTGGGGCAATTTCGGATTGGGGACGGAGAGAGACAGAGAAGGTATCTTGGATGGCTGGGTAAGGGAGAGAGAGAAAGACAGAGGGGTGATGCTGAGTGGGGGGAAAGAAACAGAGAGGAGATGTTGCACAGCCAGCACCAGAAAGAGAGAGAGGGCAGATGATGCATGGCAAGGGGAGAAGGACAGGAGATCCTTGAATGCGATCCAAGACTATTTTTTTTGTGTGTGGCGGCAAGCGGAGGGAGAATATTGGGTTGTGTTCAGCACCCCCAATCGTTTTGAAAAGTTGGCTCCTGTGGTACAAAATACTCACAGACATCTGTAACCCTGGGCAATTTCTTCTTGGAAAATAACGTGCAGAGGTCTGAAAATGCAAGGTACCTAGGTCATTTACCTCCCCCTGACCCAAAAGCAGCCCCAAGATTGCTTCCTGACTTCATGGTACGTGCACTGTGGAACAATGACTGCTAATTTATAAGGCCAATCTAAATTTATGGTGCACAATTGTTTTTGCACTGCTGTCACAACTCCATGCTCAAAGGAGTTTTATGCATGAGCAAACTGTGAGCAAAGATTCTCCATAGATATGAAATTCCGTGGTAACGAAGGTAGTGGCTATTAAACCCAGGTGCAAAGAAGTGCAAGAAGAGCTGAAAGCTGAGCGTATGGTTTTCCAACACCTCAAATCTGAGCAGTTAGCTCAGTCTTCTGCCACTAGCATTAATGAGGATTTCATGTCAGTTTCTTCTCTTTGGTGAGAACATGAAGCTCCGGCAATATTGTTCTTGCTTTGCACAAGAAGGGCGGGTTAATGGAAACAAAGAAAGCCAGGGGTATGAGGAACCTGCTCTCAGGAAGCTGTATTATAACTGCAGCAGTTGGATTCAGGGGAAGGAGCTTGGAGAGGAGGGGGGCGGGGCTGTTTTCCACGGAAACAAATGTACACGCGCATCCAATACGTGTACACACACCACACTTATGGCAAAGAAGTCTCCACAGACACAACATTCAAAGCTGCTGGCAAGTGCTCCTACTGGCTATTAATTTGCAGAGGTATCTATACAAGGTAAAATGTCAGGAACAGAGAGTGCATATAGTTAAGTCTAAAACAGTGGGGTAGCTTCGTGGGGCCAGGGGGGCCTTGACCCCGTAGATTTGGCCCTGGACCCCCCTGCCGAAGACCCTCTTGACCCCCCCCTCCCGCCGCCAACCCGCCGTCGCTTACTTTTGCGAGAAGAAGAGGACCTCGGCTGGCGGGGGAGGGTTGGGGGTCCCCCACCAGCAAAGGTAGGCGACGGCGGGTTGGCAGCGGGAGGGGGGGATCGAGAGGGTTGTCAGCGGGGTGGGGGGGGGGCAAAGTTGGTGGTGGCGACTGGGTTGGCGGCGCCGGGGGGCTAAAATGTGCCCCCTCACCTCGGGCTCTGGACCCCCCTCCCGCCGAAATCTGGCTACACCCCTGGTCTAAAATAGAACAGCAGGGTTCCCCCATCGTGTCTCACAAGAGCCGGCATTATATTCTTTCACACGTACACATTATGACTGGTCTTTAAATGTGTCCTGGAAGATGGTTGGGACTTAGCTACCCATCCTCTTCCCTGCCATTAAGGAAAATTTCCTTTTTGGGATTGAAGGAATGCTAAGGTACTTCAACTGTGCAAGCAAACTCCATGGAAAATCTTTTTTTTTTTTATTATTTATTTATAGTTTTATTATACATTTAACAAGGTAATCCTTGCTAGAAACACAGACAAATGATTTTTTACACCATTACATTCTCATCCAATGTTTTGCCAATAGATAATAAAAGGAAAAATTTAGAAGAAATTAAATCTTGCAATGGACAAGAAACTTATACATTTAAAGAAGAAAAATAATTTAACCTTCCTTAGACCTCTAAATTGAGGGGGGAGTGATAGAATCAGAGAAGTTACAGGAAATAAAAATCAACATTGTTACCAGGTAAAAGCTGCTATTACTCCAGGTTATAAATCATTTCAACTGTTTCGCTTCTAGGAATGATTTCAGTTGTTCCGGTGAAAAGAAAGTATATTTAGTTTGACCTAACTTAACCACACATTTTGCTGGATATGCCAAGAAAAAAGAACCTCCAATATCAATTGTTCTCTGTTTCAAAATAAGAAAAGCTTTTCTTTTTTGTTGTGTCTGTTTGGTTACGTCTGGAAAAATCCAGACCTTAGAACCACAAAATTGAGCCTTAGCATTACGAAAATACAATCTTAATATATTATTATAGTCTTGTTCAAAGACAAGAGAAATCAATAATGTGGCTCTATCAAGTATTATTTCAGAGGATTGTTCCAAAATGTCAGAAATATCTTGAAAATCTGAAATGATATTTTCTGTTCCTCGCATCTCCCCTTTTGGTTTAGGAATGAAGTAAATTTTATTCACCGGAGGAATAGCTTCCAGGGGAATTTTGAGGATCTCATTTAGATATCTTCTGAATGTTTCTATCGGAGTTGCCCCCGAAAGCTTAGGAAAATTTAACAGACGGAGATTAAGCCGTCTGCTATAATTCTCTAATTGTTCAATTTTTCTTCTTATGTCCATATTGTCTTTAATAAACATAGTCTTAAATTCCTTAAATGATTCAACTTCTTTACCAAGATCAGAAACTTGCTTTGTTAAATTATCTTTGAGAGAGTCAACGTTAACTTTTAGCTCTTCCAGCTTGGCATTTAGATTTAACACATCACCTGAGGTTTTTTGTAGTGTGGAGTTCATCAGGTTCAACATCACCCCAATCGATTCCAATGTCACCTCTGGATTTTTTGCTGAGGAAAGATAAACTCCCTCAGACATCAGCGTCGACTTTTCCATGCCTGGGTCCTCGCTGGTTACCCCTGCCGATACACTTCCGGAATCGGCGGGGTTTCCCTCCAGGGACGCCGTCGACGCTGGACACGGAGGAGTCCGAAGTGTTGATGGTGGTGAAAGAGAGGTTTCCTCTCCCAGCGGGGATCGCGCTTCTCCGGGAACTCCCGCGACGGGATCCTCCTCCCTATGGAACCTGGAGAAACCGGTGAAGTAGCGCTCGAGAGACGCTTGGACCGGGGAAGACGTCGAGGTAGGCTGAGGATCTAACTTTAGCTTCCCCTTTCTTTTAGAATGAGGCATTATTAGAAATAGGAATAAGTTTTTCTCTCCAAACGCTCAGAGCTCTCTATCATTCAACCGGTTAGGCAGCCATCTTGACACGCCCCCTGGAAAATCTTTTTAAAGAAAGATGTGCTGCTATTTTTAGTTGGACCTATATGGAAGAAAACATGTTACGAAAAAGGAAGAATGCAATTTACATAAGTTTGTATTTGATGTGTTTAACTTTTATGATATACTTATATGAAAGACATGCACCAATATATGAGGTCCTTTTACTAAGGTGCGCCGAAAAGGGGCCAGCACTGGCAGACACGTGTATTGGATGCACGCAGGTTCATTTTTCAGTGCACCTGCAAAAAAGGCCTTTTTTTGGGGGGGGGGGGGGGGGCCGAAAATGGACGTGCAGCGAAATGAAAATTGATGTGTGTCCATTTTGGGCCTGAGACCTTACCGCCACCCATTGACTTAGAGGTAAGGTCTCATGCTTTAACTGGGCGGTAATCACCAGCGTGCCTACTGGACGCACATATAAAATGACATTACCACCCAGGGCATGTGGAAGCCGGGCGCTAGTTCTAAACTGGCATGCGTTGGCGCCTACGCGGCTTAGTAAAAGGGCCCCTGAATTTTTCTAGAGGTTCCTGCCCTGGCGCAGATTTTGGCATGCTGGCTTAGGTCCGCTGGTTGTTAAAGATAGGTGTTCTTTATTTATAAAGAAGAAAAAGTGGAGGAGTGGCCTAGTGGAACAAACTCCCCGAGCCCATACGCCAGGCCCCCTCCCTGCCCATCTTCAAATCTCTGCTTAAAGCCCACCTCTTCAATGTCGCCTTCGGCACCTAACCTCTACACCTCTGCCCAGGAAACCTAGACTGCCCAACTTGACATTTCGTTACTTACATTGTAAGCTCCTTTGAGCAGGGACCGTCCTTCTTTGTTTATTTTGTACAGCGCTGCGTAACCCTAGTAGCACTCTAGAAATGTTAAGTAGTAGTAGTAGTAGTGGTTAGGGTGGTGGACTTTGGTCCTGGGGAACTGAGGAACTGAGTTCGATTCCCAGCACAGGAAGCTCCTTGTGACTCAGGGCAAGTCACTTAACCCTCCATGGAATGTTGCTACTATTGGAGATTCTACATGGAATGTTGCTATTCCACTAGCAACATTCCATGTAGAAGGCTGCGCAGGCTTCTGTTTCTGTGAGTCTGACGTCCTGCTTTTTAATGTATTTATAAATGACCTAGAGATGGGAATAACTAGTGAGGTAATTAAATTCGCCGATGACACAAAATTATTCAGGGTCGTCAAGTCGCAGGAGGAATGTGAACGATTACAGGAGGACCTTGCGAGACTGGGAGAATGGGCGTGCAAGTGGCAGATGAAGTTCAATGTTGACAAGTGCAAAGTGATGCATGTGGGTAAGAGGAACCCGAATTATAGCTACGTCTTGCAAGGTTCCGCGTTAGGAGTTACGGATCAAGAAAGGGATCTGGGTGTCGTCGTCGATGATACGCTGAAACCTTCTGCTCAGTGTGCTGCTGCGGCTAGGAAAGCGAATAGAATGTTGGGTGTTATTAGGAAGGGTATGGAGTCCAGGTGTGCGGATGTTATAATGCCGTTGTATCGCTCCATGGTGCGACCGCACCTGGAGTATTGTGTTCAGTACTGGTCTCCGTATCTCAAAAAAGATATAGTAGAATTGGAAAAGGTACAGCGAAGGGTGACGAAAATGATAGTGGGGATGGGACGACTTTCCTATGAAGAGAGGCTGAGAAGGCTAGGGCTTTTCAGCTTGGAGAAGAGACGGCTGAGGGGAGATATGATAGAAGTGTATAAAATAATGAGTGGAATGGATCGGGTGGATGTGAAGCGACTGTTCACGCTATCCAAAAATACTAGGACTAGAGGGCATGAGTTGAAGCTACAGTGTGGTAAATTTAAAACGAATCGGAGAAAATTTTTCTTCACCCAACGTGTAATTAGACTCTGGAATTCGCTGCCGGAGAACGTGGTACGGGCGGTTAGCTTGACGGAGTTTAAAAAGGGGTTAGACAGATTCCTAAAGGACAAGTCCATAGACCGCTATTAAATGGACTTGGAAAAATTCCGCATTTTTAGGTATAACTTGTCTGGAATGTTTTTACGTTTGGGGAGCGTGCCAGGTGCCCTTGACCTGGATTGGCCACTGTCGGTGACAGGATGCTGGGCTAGATGGACCTTTGGTCTTTCCCAGTATGGCACTACTTATGTACTTATGTACGTACGTGCAGGACGTCAGACTCGCAGAAACAGAAGCCTGCGCGGCCACATTGGTGATCTGCAAGGGCCAACTTCTACATGGAATGTTACTAGTGGAATAACAACATTCCATGTAGAATCTCAAATAGTAGCCACAGTGAAGGAGTGGCCTAGTGGTTAGGGTGGTGGACTTTGGTCCTGAGGAACTGAGTTCGATTCCCAGCACAGGCAGCTCCTTGTGACTCTGAGCAAGTCACTTAACCCTCCATTGCCTGCCGCATTGAGCCTGCCATGAGTGGGAAAGCGCAGGGTACAAATGTAAGAAAAAAATAAAGAAAAAACATTTTGAGAAACGATTAAAGAAATAAGGGCTTCTTTTATCAAGCTGCGCTAGCAGTTCCCGCATGGCAATGCCAACAGAGTCCATTCAAAGTGAGTGGGCTTTGTTGGCATTTCCGCACCAGGAGCCGCTAGAGTAGCTTGATAAAAGAGGCCCTTAATACAAACCGTGACCAATGCAGAATATAGCGAGCGACTTTATGTGCATAAATACATTAGCACGTGGAATACATTGCTTCTGATCGTCAGCCGAAAAATGGTGAAAAATTAGTATTGCTCACATAACATATTCATAAATAACTTAGAGATGGGGGTAACTAGTGATGTAATCAAATTTGCAGATGACACAAAGTTATTCAAAGTCGTCAAATCGCAGGAAGATTGTGAAAAATTACAAGAGGACCTTACGAGACTGGGAGACTGGGCGTCTAAATGGCAGATGATGTTTAATGTGAACAAGTGCAAAGTGATGCATGTTGGAAAGAGGAACCCAAACTATAGCTAAGTCATGCAGGGTTCAGCGTTAGGAGTCACGGACCAAAAAAAGGGATCTAGGTGTCATCGTTGATGATATGTCGAAACCTTCAGCTCAATGTGCTGCTGCGGCTAGGAAAGCAAACAGAATGTTGAGTATTATTAGGAAAGGGATGGAAAACAAAAATGAGGATATTATACTGCCATTGTATCGCTCCATGGTGCGACCGCACCTCGAGTATTGTGTGCAATTCTGGTCGCCGCACCTCAAAAAAGATATAGTGGAATTAGAAAAGGTGCAGAGAAGGGCGACAAAGATCATACAGGGGATGGGACGACTTCCCTATGAGGAAAGGCTGAAGAGGCTGGGGCTCTTCAGCTTGGAGAAAAGGCGGCTGAGGGGAGATATGATAGAGGTCTATAAAATAATGAGTGGAATGGAAAGGGTCAATGTGGAGCGTCTGTTTACGCTTTCCAAAAATACTAGGACAAAGGGGGCATGCGATGAAGCTGCAGTGTAGTAAATTTTGAACAAATCGGAGGAAACTTTTCTTCACTCAACGCGTAGTTAGACTCTGGAATTCGTTTCCGGGAAAAGTGGTTAAGGCGGTTGACTTAGCAGAATTTAAAAAAGGGTTGGACGGCTTCCTGGAGGAAAAGGCCATAGAATGTTATTGAATGGACGTGGGGAAAATCCGCTATTTCTGGGATGGGCGGGACAAATTGTTTGTTCTTTTGGCCGCTGTCGGAGACAGGGTGCTGGGCTCAGAGACCCTTGGTCTGTCCCAGCGTGGCGATGCTTATGTACTTATGGCTGATGGTGATTAAGAACGTTTGGATTGATATGATTGATGCCGTTTCATTATTTTTAGTGGCAGGTTAAGGTGTGTGCTAGAAACAGTTCATGCAAGTAGGAGTGGTCCGAGAGCTCTTTCACTCAGCCCCATACACCCAACAGTGGCGTAGCCACAGGTGGGCTTGGATGGGCTAGGGCCCACCCACCTAGGGTTCAGGCCCACCCAACAATATCACATGTTTAGTGGTAGCTGGTGGGGATCCCAAGCTCCAGCAGCTGAAGACTTCCCCCTGATGATAACTCTACTCTCCACGCTACTCTCCACAATACGGGCATCTGCGCATGCTTAGTTTTCAGTGTATGCCTGCTGCAGACTGCCAAGATGGAAAGAAGCGTTTTCTGCCAGCTGAGATATTTTTTGGGTGGTGGTGAAGGGGGGAAACACTTGGTGCCCACCCACTTCTTGCCTAGGCCCACTTAAAATCTATTGTCTGGCTACGCCCCTGACACCCAAGCATATAAAATGAACTTTCAGATGTTTGTGACAACGGCAGCGGCAAATGAACTGTCACCGGACTCTCACAGACTATGACCAGCGCGAGGCAGTGAATTCAGGGAGGGCATTCCACCTAAATGCACTGCCACACCTCTGCTACCATTTATTTACCTTAATTTGAACATGTAATTGTTTTAAATGCCCTTTCAGCCTGCATACTGAGTTCAAACACTGGTCATTAGGTTTCTGTAATGACTCATAAATTCCTAAGCCCTGTTGTTCTTGGCATAGGTTTCTGAATAATTGCTCCTTCTGTAATGTCTGCACTTCTGATGCTTTACACATTCACCAGGAATAAGGTTTTCCAGGGGCACACCAAAAGGCTGTGTAGAGGGACAACCTCACATGGGCTGATGCGGGGACAATACACCTTTCACTGTGTACACCACCCCACACAACTCATCCAACTAGAAGCTGGGAATGATGAAATGACCTCTCCACCGATGCATCTGGGCTCTAGAACTACAAATCCCACCCAAAGCAGCAGGCTCTCTTTCCTCTCTACGTTTTTAAGTTGATCCCAGGTGCCATGCTCCCGACGTACCGACGGTGCCTGGATCCCCCAAGAAGCCCGAAGGGTCAGAGAACGTCAGAAACAGAAAAAAAAAACATTTTACAAAGACAGTCCAAAATGTACAAAGACGATAACTATTTTTGAAAAGCGAGTGCAGGAGTAGCCTAGTGGTCAGTGCAGCGGGCTTTGATCCTGGCGATCTGGGTTTCATTTCCACTGCAGCTCCTTGAGACCTTGGGCAAGTCACTTAAACTTCCGCTGCCCCAGGTTCAAAAACTTAGGGGTCCTTTTACGAAGCCTTTTACTAGCTGGATAATGCGAACGCCCACTCTCTGCCCATGACATGCTCCCTCCAAAATATTAAAAAAAAAAACAAAAAGAAGAAATCAGTAATGTGCGGGTCACTGCATGCAAACATGCAAAATGCCGCAAAACATTTTAACGTATTTCTACAGTAGCTTGTTAGCCCCCCCCCCCCCCCCCCCCCACACCAAAAGGCCTTTTTTGCAGGTGCGCTGAAAAATGAACCTGCAAGTGCCCAATACATGCGTCTACACCAGCGCAGGCCATTTTTCAGCGCACCTTAGTAAAAGGAACCCCTAAAAGACCTACGGAAAGAAATATTCTATCTGGTTACCAAACTTTTATCCAGACAATACCTCAGCCATACTGTCATTGACTACTGAACACACCACCCGAACTCTCGTCCACGCTCTCATTACCTCTCGCCTGGACTACTGCAACTTACTCCTCACCGGCCTCCCACTTAGCCATCTATCCCCCCTTCAGTCTGTTCAGAACTCTGCTGCACGTCTCATATTCCGCCAGAACCGATATACTCATATCACCCCTCTCCTCAGGTCACTTCACTGGCTTCCGATCAGATACCGCATTCAATTCAAGCTTCTCCTTCTTACCTACAAATGCACTCAGTCTGCTGCCCCTCACTACCTCTCTACCCTCATCTCCCCTTACGTTCCCGCCCGTAACCTCCGTTCACAGGATAAATCCCTCCTCTCAGTACCCTTCTCCACCACCGCCAACTCCAGGCTCCGCTCATTCTGCCTCGCCTCACCCTACGCTTGGAACAACCTTCCTGAACCCTTACGCCAAGCCCCCTCCCTGCCCGTCTTCAAGTCTTTGCTTAAAGCCCACCTCTTCAATGCTGCGTTCGGCACCTAACCCTTACCGTTCAGTGAATCCAGAATGCCCCAATTTGACTGCCCCTATCGGACCGACCGTTCACTTGTCTATTAGATTGTAAGCTCTTTGAGCAGGGACTGTCTCTCTTTGTTAAATTGTACAGCGCTGCGTAACCCTAGTAGCGCTCTAGAAATGTTAAGTAGTAGTAGTACTGCCCCAGTGGCAGGGCTACTCAAATACCAACTCCTCAACTCTTCTTAGAAGAGCAGAATATATTTTCACAGAGGGAGATCTAACAATTACATTCCTGCCGGTCATGTTTATTCAGGCTCTTCTGTGAAATACACAAGAACCTACAAATGCACTCAATCTGCAGCCCCTCACTACCTCTCTACCCTCATCTCCCCTTACGCTCCTACCCGTAACCTCCGCTCTTCCCTCCTCTCGGTACCCTTCTCCACCACCGCCAACTCTAGTCTCCGCCCTTTCTGCCTCGCCTCACCCCATGCTTGGAATAAACTCCCTGAGCCCATTCGCCAGGCCCCCTCCCTGCCCATCTTACTACTACTACTACTACTTAACATTCAAATCCTTGCTCAAAGCCCACCTCTTCAATGTCGCGTTCGGCACCTAACCACTATACCTCTACTCAGGAAATCTAGACTGCTCAACTTGACATTTCGTCCTTTAGAGTGTAAGCTCCTTGAGCAGGGACTGTCCTTCTTTGTTAAACTGTACAGCGCTGCGTAACCCTAGAAGCGCACTAGAAATGTTAAGTAGTAGTAGGCCAGGCTCCTGTCTTTGCAGTGGGCCGGTTTCATTGTGTGCGTAATGCTGCATTACTAGAGAATGACACTGGGTTAAAAATCTGCCCCTGTCCCCGCCCCATCCCCGTGGATTCCGTTCTCATCTGCAGAAGCCTCGAACACATATGATTTTACATTTAAATCTTTTTATTAAAGTATAAAAAGGAACAATATGCTGTGCAACTGTTGTGTATAAATTACAAATGGAATACAATAATAGCAATGAGCACCTATAGCAACCCCCTCACCCTCTACCCTTCCAACCCCAACAATAGCTGACTTCTACTACCCCAAGGAATCCTAATCTACCCTGTTAAAATGTCCAGGGGTACAAAATACAACCTGTTCTGTATGCCCTAGAGGGGAGAAGTATGCCCTATGAAGCTCTGTTATGATTTTTTTAAATCTGTGGATGAATAAGAAGTCATCAACAATCTCAGGATTCAGTCTAGCTCTCCTGTCTTCCACGGTCCTTCCTGCAGTAGAAGATGTCTTCTCAGAAGATGTGCTGGTATCAGGATGTACAAGATCTCCATCCCATTTTGCTAGCTGTGGCCAGTATGTTGGCATCTTTTTCCAAAAAATAAAAATACTGCTGTCTGCATCAATCAAACATATAAACGGCAAGTGACCGACTCACCTGCAAATGCGCAGTAGAGACTTCCCTCTCTGTCCCAACCGCGCGTCAAGACGTGATGACGTCAGAGGGCGGAACAGAGAGGGAAACGGAGTCAGACGCTGCCGCTGCAGCCTGGAAACGAACATCGCGCGCAACAAATGCCACCCTCCCCCTCCCCATCCCCGCCGCTGCCGCTCCCGCCCCCCTCCGTATCACGCCCCCTGCACTGACCTGACAGCACCTCTCACCTCCGTGTTGAAGCGCTGCAGGCAGCAGCAGAGTGATCTGCTGCTGCCTGCAGCGCTTTCACATGGAGGTGAGAGGCGCTGTCAGGTCAGTGCAGGGGGCCCGGCACGCAGGGGGGCGGGAGCGGCGGCGAGGAGGGTTGCTGGAAATCTCGCCCGTTTTAACAGGCTTAACGGCTAGTCAAACATAATCAACAGTCCAGTTCATTAACAGGCTTCAAAGCACAAGGTAACACAGGGACAAAGTTTGTTCCCGTCCTCTGTCTCCACCCCCGCCCCGTCCCCATCTCCGCGGTTACTGCGAGTCCTCGTCCCCGTGTCATTCTCTACTCTGTACCGCATTCCCCGTTCTTGCACCAAACGCAGTTGCTTAGATTTGCCAGCAAGTTCCACGTTACAATGGACAGACTGAGTCTTGCCTAGTTCCACCTCAATTTACTTAAGGCTCTGGAGTTCATGTTTCTACAAGGAAGACAGGACAAGCCCATACATTCATCAGGACAAAATCAGTACCACCTCAATCTCTCTTAAGCAGAGCTTTTTTTGTTCTTCTAGGAAAAAAAAAAGTGTCACTACACAGAGGTACAGGGCCATCTTTAGGAGGTGGTTTGATCCTTGAGGGACCCTCCCCACAACAGTCAGACCGCCCTGCAATCAACCACACAGTATGAAACGACAGCACTGTGAATATTCCACCAGTCCTTATAAACACACCAGCCGGACTGCTACAAATCTCAAAGGAGGACCTACATGCTTCACAAAATACCACTGCTCGGTCACATATGCAAAACATGGAGGGTCCCGCACATTCAGATTCCCAATGCTGGCATATTCCTATCACTAACTCTGTTTTCTACCTTTACTGTCTAGGCAGCTCAGCCTCTGTAGTCCATCAAGCCTCCCATATGTTGCAGGGCAGAGCTATTATGTGCTGGCTGCAGCATGCACCTCCGTGTTCTCCCGTGGGAGGTGTGCAGAGCCCGAACCCTTTCATTAAAACTTGGAGACCACGGATCAATTTTTAGCAGGCAATGGAAAAAGCTGCCGGTGCTCAATACCTTTAAAGACTGCAGGTCAGAATACAAAATGGCGTGTTTGGGAGTCTTCCTTTTAAAGCAGCAAACAGTCCAAATGACTGAGAGGCCTGAAATCTGGAAAAAATCCGGAAAATGCGGCCTTCATACACGGATTTTAATGGATTCCTATGAACATCCGTGAAATCCATTTTTTTTTTTTACCTTGCTCCATGACTGAGGCCCAGATTACTTTTTTACACTACTTTGGATCCTGCTGGAGTCCTCGGAAAACTATTTGAAAATCGCACATTATCCCCCAGATTCTATATATCGTACCTAGCATTCCGTGCCGAAATCAAAGCGTACTCTATAACAACGTGAGTAACTTAATTGGCTTAACAAGCTAATCAGCGTTGATAACAAGTCTTAACGCGCAATGAGTACTAATTGGAAATCATTAGAATTTACATGCACAACTCGCTAAGTGTATTCTGTAACGCACTACGACTAAATTAGAATGTGTGCAGCCAAAAAGGGGCATGGTTATGGGCGTTTCACGGGTATTCCAAAATTTATGCGCACCATTGTAGAATATACGCTTGTACGCCTAAATCTATGAGCCAGCGTTTATGCCACGTTTCCCTTGGTGTAAATGGATGCGTGTATATTTATATTTATTTATTTTTTTACATTTGTACCTCATGCTTTCCCACTCATGGCAGGCTCAATGCAGCTTACATGGGGCAATGGAGGGTTAAGTGACTTGCCCAGAGTCACAAGGAGCTGCCTGTGCCTGAAGTGGGAATCAAACTCAGTTCCTCAGGACCAAAGTCCACCACCCTAACCACTAGGCCACTCCTCCACTATGATATCAACTAAGCGGATTCTACGTACTGCAACTAAATATAGGTGCCGCTTACAGAATAACTTAGGCAGAAATTTATTCCGCACGGAGTTTTCCGGCGCAATATATAGAATCTGGTCCTATGCAGCTCATTTTCAAAGCACTGAGACTTCCAAAGTTCCATAAGTTACTATTATTTATTGGGATTTATTAACCGCCTTTCTGAAGAGATTCACCCAAGGTGGTGTAAAATGGGGACAATTTAACATAAAATTTACAATTATGTTAGCAGCATAACAATAGTAAAATGAACAAGTATAAGCATAAATACAATGAAAGAGGAAAACCTGGCAACAGCAAACTGAAACCTAATAACAGGACTACCATGAAACAGGATCAAAAATATACACATTTAACAGCACTGAAATTCAAATAACAGAGACATAAAACAATGTAAGCATAATAAAAATGGAATTTATTTATTGGGATCTATTAACCACCATTATGAAGCGAGTCACCCAAAGTGGTGCACAGCAGGTACAGTTTAACATAAAACTACAATTATGTTAACAGCATAACAATAGTAAAATAGCCAAGAATAAACATAAATACAATCCATAAGCATACAATTAGAACATTCAAATAACATAGCTATGATACTAATACTTTTCTACAATATCATACAATACTATATAGCTTACCAAATAGCTGAGGTGCAGATATATAGATGGGGACAAGACAGAGTCAGGCGGGATAAATAATTGGGTGGCTAAACTAAAGGCAAGTTCTTTGTACAATCAAGACATAAGGAACTGGTCTACATAAGAGTAGCCATACTGGGTCAGACCAATGGTCCATCAAGCCCAGTATCCTGTTTTCCAAACAGTGGCCAAGCCAAGTCACAATTACCTGGTATTAACCCAAATCGTGGCAACACTCCATACTATAAATCCCAGGCCTAAGTTACAGTGTGCACCATGTAACTTTGTAAGTCTAAGTGCTTTGAAAATAAGTCTCAATACGGAATTACCCCCTAATGTCCTGCCTCGGTCCACATTCAAGATGGCGCAAACCTGCAGGAATGCAAGGTTCAAAGACATGTGTCCCATTTTGTGATTCACACCAGGTTGCATTCCTTGATAAATATGCTTATTTAATATATATCAGCATTACCTAAACAACAATTTCTGAAATATCATTCTGGGCTGAGCCTTATACTAAATTGTTCAATCAGCACCTCAGTTAATCTCAATCTGAAAGGTTCCCTCGCTAGGGAAACCCACAGAGATTTCCAAGAAACAGCTGGCCATTCTAGTTCCTGGAGGTTTGATTGTTTTGAGAATGTTTTCAAATGCAAATCTGTGAAACAACAGTCTTACACCTGTACATATGGATCCTTTCAATTGAAATATTTATTGATATATTGTATACTGTAACCCTTTATTGTAAATCCATAAATAGAGCCTCCTTTGCTCAGCATGACAGAATGGAAGATATCCTAAAGCATCCAAACGAGAAAACACATAATTAAACTGGGTGTCTGGGTATTGTTGAGACCTCCATGAAGAACAATTATATGGTTGAATAATAAAAAGAAAGCCCGAGAAAGCCGTAGGAGCACTCTCTGATCCAAGTTCAGTTACTAACTTATGTATGCAAGAGAGGCATAGCACAGGAATGGACACAGAACCATCTGCAGCACGGCCAATTCATACCAGCATCACATTTCAGCACTTAGAAATCTAACCAATCTGACCCCCGGAGTCTAATTCCACGCTGTGCCTGGTCTCTGACGTCTGTTGGTGTCACCCAATCTCCAACTAATCAGAGGGAAACTCTGTTTAATCACACAAAAATACCTGAGGCCTGGCCTGGAACCTGATCCTTATCAGGCCTCCCAACAGATCTGCTTGCCCACAGTTTGGGGTGGAAGGAAAGGGAGGGGAAGAAGTTTGTTACTGAATTTATCAAAGCATATCACAACAAGCCTGGAATTAAAGCGCTCCGAGTCAAGGGAGCAAGCGATTGGGGTCTGTTCATAAAAAGATGAGCTTATAATTTACTACTGCATGAATGACCCGGAACTCCTGGACTGTGTGTGTTCCTCAAAGCTAGCGGGCAAGTGGCAATACATTCTGCATTCCTCTGTTAACATCTGTGGTCCAGGCCAGTGGCGTTCCTAGTGTGGATGGCACCCGGGGCAGATCGCCGATGTGCCCCCCCCCCCCGGGTGCAGCGTACCCCCCCCCCCCCCCCCCGCCTGCGAAATGACACCTTCCCCCCCCCCGGTGAAATGACACCCCCCCCCCCGGTGCACGCCGCTGGGGGGGGGGGGTGCCACGGTGCGCGCCTGTGGCCTCTGACTTCGCGAACTTCGCTCATTCGCAACAGCTCCCTCTGCCCCAGAACAGGTTACTTCCTGTTCCGGGGCAGAGGGAGCTGCAGCGAACGAGCGAAGTTCGTGAAGTTGGAGCCCACAGGCGCGCGCCGCAGCATCCCCTAGCGGTGTGCACCCGGGGTGGACCGCCCCCCCCCCCCTTGGTATGCCACTGGTCCAGGCAAACAATACTTTCACACAATATAGCAAAGGAAGTGTCCTTCTAGACAGGAAGCAGTACATTCACCGCTGATTCTGTGCACACAGACCCCCCCCCCCCGATTCCATATAGCATGACCGAAACTGCGCATGCAAATCCAGTCATATTCTGGATTTCCACAAGCAATTTAATTACTTAACAAGCCAATCAGCGCTGATAATTGCCAATGATTATTGACACTAATTGGCATTCATTGGAATTTACGCGCACAACTTGCTAGGCGTATTCTGTAAAGAGGTGCACATAAATTCTAATGCACGTTGCCGCGAGCGTGGAATGGGCGGGCCATGAGCGTTAAAAAAATCTACGCGTAGAGTTGTAGAACACACCTGCTCCATGCCTAACTTAGATGAAGGTATTTACACCACCTTTTACTTGGCGTCAATGGACGCGACTAGAGTTCGGCGCAGGCACGGCCGTCAGGCGTAGGCGGGAATATTTTTGACATCGAGTTTTCAGGCGTCATATATAGAATCTAGTCCGGACGCTCTCGTCCAGGATCTAAAGGCAGTTCAATACAACAAAAGGTTACTGTAAAACAGGAATCCACCGACTTGAAAAGTTATTTAAAAAAATATAACCACCACCTGTCAATGCCCACTGACCCAGCATGAAGCTCACCAAATGAATCATAGCACAGAAGACCTTTGATTCATGTCCAGAGGATGCTTGGCTCTGCGTTTTTATGTGGTTGGTGAGAAATTGTGACTTGTTGCTTTGGAGATTAAGACTTAAACCAATGGGATGTCTCTTTTTTTCTTTTCTCTCTCTCTGTGACCTGACACATACAAACATATTAACACTGTGTACGTTCCGAAGTGGTCCATCTTGCATCTCAGAAAAGTTATCATCAAGCACGCTGCTTCGTCATATTGCAACATCAATCTGCAGCTTACCTACATCTCTCTAGAGAATTTTTCTTTTTTTTACAGACCAGCCCCATTCCTACTTCACCCACTAACTGAACTCCTGCAGCGCAAAAGATACACCGAAAAAGAACCCGCAAAGATAAGTATTAGCAGAAACTGAATTCAATGGGGATATCCTGAAAACCCCAACTGGCTGGGTGTGGTCCGAGGACTAGGTTGAAAACCCCTGCTCTGGGGAAATCACATTATTTATTTATTTATTTATTTATTTCATTTGCATCCCACATTTTCCCACTGATTGCAGGCTCAAAGTGGCTTACATACAGTGGAGGAGTGGCCTAGTGGTTAGGGTGGTGGACTTTGGTCCTGAGGAACTGAGTTCGATTCCCACTTCAGGCACAGGCAGCTCCTTGTGACTCTGGGCAAGTCACTTAACCCTCCATTGCCCCATGTAAGTTGCATTGAGCCTGCCATGAGTGGGAAAGCGCAGGGTACAAAAGTAACAAAAATACAATAGATACTATTGGAGATTCTACATGGAATATTGCTACTACTATTGGAAATTCTACATGGAATGTTGCTACTACTATTGGAAATTCTACATGGAATGTTGCTACTATTGGACATTCTACATGGAATGTTGCTATTCCACTAGCAACATTCCATGTAGAAGGCAGCGCAGGCTTCTGTTTCTGTGAGTCTGACGTCCTGCACGTACGTGCAGGACGTCAGACTCACAGAAGCAGAAGCCTGCGCAGCCACATTGGTGATCTGTAAGGGCCAACTTCTACATGGAATGTTGCTAGTGGAATAGCAACATTCCATGTAGAATCTCAAATAGTAGCAACAGTGGAGGAGTGGCCTAGTGGTTAGGGTGGTGGACTTTGGTCCTGAGGAACTGAGTTCGATTCCCACTTCAGGCACAGGCAGCTCCTTGTGACTCTGGGCAAGTCACTTAACCCTCCATTTCCCCACGTAAGCCGCATTGAGCCTGCCATGAGTGGGAAAGCACAGGGTACAAAAAAAAAAATTACATATAGGTCTCGATAATCAAATTCCATTACGCAGTTATCTTCATTATACAGTTACTAAGGTTTTCTCCTCCAAAATCTCTCTTAGCATTCATTTAAAATTTTTTGTCCAGGATCTCAAAGATCTCTATATACTTTTGAAGAAGGGCAGGAAAGGGGAGATATGATAAAGACATTTAAATACTTATGCGGCATAAATGCACAGGAGGTGAGTCTTTTCAATTGAAAGGAAGCTCTGGAATGAGGGGCCATAGGATGAAGGTGAAAGGGGATAGACTGTAACCCGAGGAAATACTTCTTCACAGAAAGGGTAGTGAATTCGTGGACATTATATGCACTAACTTGATTTCTTTCTAAAGTTTCATCCACTTTCCTTTTCATATCAATGTCATATTGTCACTCCTATCTGTACCCTTCTCCACCACCGCTAACTCCAGACTCCGCCCCTTCTGCCTCGCATCACCTTATGCCTGGAACAGACTTCCCGAGCCCATACGCCATGCGCCCTCCCTGCCCATCTTCAAGTCCTTACTCAAAACCCATCTCTTCTCCCTTGCTTTTGGCGCCTAACCACCTTCCCCATTCATACCTACACTTACCTCATAGTTTGTTACCTTTAGATTGTAAGCTCTCTTGAGCAGGGACTGTCCTTCCCCATGTTTAAACTTGTACAGCGCTGCGTAACCCTGGCAGCGCTATAGAAATGCTAAGTAGTAGTAGTAGTAGTAGTAAGGACGTTATCTAATTCAGTCCATAAAGCATTCATTCTGCTGCAGAAGGTGAACCTACTTCCCCCCCCCCCCCCCCCCCCCCCCCCGCCTTGCAGTCTGGAGAAGTTGCAACTCCCACCCCACCACTGGCATCTGTTGCTTTTTTTAGTGAAAGAATCAACCACAAAATCTCTGCAGGGTCCACTTATAAATGTCTAGCCCAAACATCTCTCACTGTACCAGGGCTTCAGGGGACTCCAAAACCAATCAGGTATTCAGGACACCCCCCCCCCCCCCCCCCCATGAACAGGCACGAGAAACGTGCATACGCCAGACACTGCAGAAATGCAAATTCACAGTGGATATCCTGAAAACCTGTGTAGGGTCCCACAGACAGGCTTGGGAAGCATTGGTCTATCATAGAGCACAATAAGGAAAGTGCCAAACCCCTACGAGAAAAGTTGTACTGGCTCCCAATAAAAGAACGGATCATCTTCAAAATCTGCACTTCGGGTCCACAAAATTATCTACGGCGTAGTCCCAATATAACTCTGTATTTGTTATCAACCGAATTGGCAAACGCCTTTGACGGTACTATGTAAGCCACATTGAGCCTGCAAATAGGTGGGAAAATGTGGGGCACAAATGTAACAACTAAATAAATAATGAGCAGGTCACCAAGGCATCCAGACGCTACTACTGACCACGTCTATACCACTACTAGATGCCTACCCAGTGTACCTGAATGTAACTCACCTTGAGCTCCTACTGAAAAAGGTGTGAGCAAATCTAAATAAATAAAATAAATAAATATGACGCTTTATACCTAGGGTTACCATTCGTCTGGATTTCCCCGGACATGTCCTCTTTTTGAGGGCATGTCCGGGGCGTCCGGCAGGTTTTGGCCGCACGCACGTTTGTCCGGATTTCTGGACAAACGTGCGTGCGGGAGGGCGTGCACAGCCTGCACAGACCGGCAATAGCGCTCCCCAGTCCGTCCTCCCCACCGCTGTCGTAGACTCGTAGAGAACGCCGCTAACGTCAAGTAGGAGCCTGCGCAGGCCTCGCGTTCCAACAGCCCACGTCGCCATAGTGACACTTAGCTACAGCCTACAATGATTCCCCCAGGACCTTGGAGAAGCTGCTCCTATTGGTGGCCTTGAACATTGCGTCCAATCAGAGGAGAGGAAGGCGGGAGCTGTTGTGTGATTGGCCGGCCGCTGTAAAGTTTGTGTAGTCGTCGCGACGCTAGCGGGTCCGACTCCCGGACTTTGGACGCTTTTAGGCTGCAGCAGTGCATTCTAAAACGCTTCAGAGAGGCAGGCAGTGTGAGAGCTCCGGGGTTAGGGTGAACTGTCTGAACTGTCTGTGGGGTGTCGGTAACCTCAGTAATCAACAGCAATAAAACATAGAAACGAAAATTAAAGAAACACCTTTTTGTTGCTAAAATAACACCGTTACTGCAAAGCTGCCAAGTTACCCAGTAAAGAAGTGATACTTCTTGGAGATGACGGGGGGAGGGAAGGTGATGGGGGGAGGAGGGGGGTGACCGGGGGAGGGGGAATATGCGTCAGGGGCAGGGGATGTGAAAGGGGCGGGGCAAGTGTCCTCTTTTTATGAGGACAAAAAATGGTAACCCTATTTATACCAATGCACAGGCAATAGCCCCTGTGCCACGGAACTACCAGTATGGGCAAGACACACAGATAGAAGAGGCTTAGGGAAACAAAATTCACTCTAGAAACCATGCTAGCATCAACTCACCTCTCTCTGATCAATTCTAGAAACCATACTAACACCTACAAGCCTCCCTCTGATCTGCTCTATAAAACACGCTGACAAACAGGTTCTCTCCGATCAGAGGCTTGCTGAATATTTATACTCTGTCTCTACTAAAATGCATATCATAGGAAAGCCTGTAGAGGAATGCTTGGGCATGTCAAAAACCAGCAGCAGGGAGGTCTAGGCTAAGCCCAGTCCTGCAGACACACGTTACAGGCAGAATGCATGACTGGGCAAAACGTACCAAGGAAATGTTTTACCTTGCCTGCAGGCTTCGTATTAGACGCTGAAATAAGGCTGAAACTATTTTTACTGCTTGTGTGGAAATGTAGGATATCCCCTAAAAGAGACAATGGCAATTACTGATGGAAGCAAGAGATGCAGGGCAGACCCCAAAACAAAGGAAACAATTCTGGGCTGTATGGGAGCCATATATTATGGCGCTGTCTCCAAGGATACAGTAGTCTTCTTATGAATCAAGTCTCATTATAATAATGGGAGTGATGATAATCACTCTTATGGGTCAAGTGATCTGGTGGTCCCTGCGCGAAGGCTGCAGTATGGGGTCAAACAGATGACTATATCTCAGCACGTATTGCATCGGCGAACGTAAAACTTTACCAATGTTCATTGGGGACATGTATGAATGTTCACAGAAAATTTCATCGCAATCCGTGATGGTCGCGCAGGGACCACCAGACCACTTGACATGGAATGACCTAAATGTTTGGTAGTATCTACTGTTCCTAAGGGGGGGTTAGTGATGTTAGAAGTCCTGATCAAAGGCTAAGTGGGGTTCCCTATGTATAAGAGAAGGTGTGGTATTTCTTTGTGTGGTAGGGTTGGGATTTAGGAAGAGAGGAGGGAGGTGGGGGTGGGTGGGTGGGAGGGAAGCTGGAGAGGTTGGGGGTGGGGAAGATATTAAAGTCAATGCTTAACGGTTATGCTTTGAATTGAAGTTGACTTAAACCTGGGACCTAGAGCAGTTCAACTTATTCTTGTTACAATTCCTTATGATATAGTTTTTCATAACTGTGTTCGTAAGATTATGGGGGGTTCTAAGTTACATATTTTGGCAAGGTAATATTCTTCTCTTGGCATCCCTACAACGTGTATGTCACAAAGGCTACACTGAACGAAGAATTAATAATCTGGAGGGAGAGGGGTGAAAATTGTAAAAACTCTGATGATACAATGTATTCTCTTGCTTATATTGATGAGTGTTGGATGCTTAATTTGCTGAATATTGTAAATTTTTTTTTACTTTTTTTTTTTTTTATGTACTTTGACTTGTTGGATCATCAATAAAAAAACGTTTTCAAAGAGACAATGGCAGGGTTGAGGAAATGCAGTGTTCTTCCCAGGAATCTTTGCCAGGTGGGTGGCATGAAGGAGTAGCCGGGTGAGGGCAAGGAGGACTGTGCAACTTTTCTGTTAAGTTAGCCAGGTGGTTAGTAAAATCAGTTGGGTGGTGCACTCTTTGAAAAAGACCTGGGGAGAAGCAAGTTTAAATGCATTCCCTAAATGGCCTGCTGTTCTCACAGTTGTACACCAGCTTGACATTGGTTTGTTTAGAAAATTCAGTTGGCACTGAAAACAAAGATCACTTTTTTAAGCACTGATGTTTGAAAAGTTCTTTCACCTAACCTACTCCCATCATCATGACTAATTCAACTGGTTCCGGTTTCCTGCTGTGCACATCTGCAGATGTCACACTGAGGGACACAAACAGTTGCAGGGAGGGCCAGGTCCTGTGCAAAGAGTTCTGTGACCTTGAATGGCTTCAAAATTTAGTTACTCCATCCTGCCTGCTCATTTGGCAGTACACACCTCCTGATCCCCTCTTACCCTCTTCTTCATTTCTAACCTGCTCACTGCGTCACCTCCAAAGAGGCGGCAGAGGCCTAGGGCCTTGGTACTATGAGCTCATGGCACCAGCATTAACCATAACAATCCCTGTTACAGAACGGGGACTGTGAACCAGAGGTATACCAAAGACCTCCCCCTCCCCCCCAAACCACCTGCCGCATGCTTCACCCCTCTAACACAAGCTTTCTGTTTCCAAGGGGTGGGGACGCAGCAGGGCCTCGAGTGTAGAAAAGGCTTCAAGGCCTGCTCTTACTTTTGATTTCAATGCTGCTGGTTGGTCCTCGAGCACCCCTTCTACCCAGGCTGGTGCTCAGATGCAAACACTCCTACCTGCCCTCCACCCCCCCCCCACCCCCCACCACTTGGTATGCTGCTGCCACCTTCATTCATACAGGTTTCCTGCACTGGAAGGACTGCTCCTGCTGCTATTACCAGAGGGACCCATATTTACCCAAAGAGAGGGGTGTTTAGAGAAAGGGGTCGAGACTGATGGGGATAGGCATGGAGTGGGCAGCAGTAAGTTGAAGAGTAGGGGAGGGGGGCAGAAGCGTAGCCAGGTTGTGACACCGGGGGCCCTGGGGGGAGCGGAGAGGTGCATGCGTGCACTGTGTAGGTGCAATGGACTGCCTAAAAAATAAGTGCCGGCAGAAGTCTGTTTGGGAGAGCGGTTGCTCCCCTGGCGCCCCACCTAGCTACGCCTCTGGGGTGGGGGAGGGGACGGGAATGGGGACAGTCATTTCACAGGACTATAACTGGAAATAGCCTTGGTGAAAACAGTGTGAGCAGAAGCAACCAGGCCGACTGGCCGAGTCAAACCATCCTTGTCTGTTGACATTGAAGCCATAGAGTGGAAGAGTGGCCTAGTGGTTAGGGTGGTGGACTTTGGTCCTGGGGAACTGAGGAACTGAGTTTGATTCCCACTTCAGGCACAGGCAGCTCCTTGTGACTCTGGGCAAGTCACTTAACCCTCCATTGCCCCATGTAAGCCGCATTGAGCCTGCCGTGAGTGGGAAAGCGAAGGGTACAAATGTAACTAACTAAAAAAAAAATTACCAATATCCCTTCAATAAACATGGTCAACCATGTGTTACATCCACTAAAAATAAAGTGCTCTCGTAGAACGTCTCAAAAACACGATAGGTGGGTATAAACCCATGAAAGCATGTTAACAGAGCAAATCGAAGACCACTCGGCAAAAATTCAAGTTTTCTTCCTCCCAACTTTGAAGGCTGATGCACCCACCCTTATATTTTAAGAAAGGAGGGAAATGCAGCACACAGGATGTGTGCATCACTCGTAAGAAACACTGCAAAGTATAAAGCAGAGGGTTATCCAGTCTACCAATATTTACTTACCACTGCGGTCAGTGAACCAGGCAAAAATAATCAAGCGGAAACACTTTCCCCATTACTGCAAGCAAACAAGATCACATTTAGAGATTTTTTTTTTTTTTAACAGTATATTCTAACCTGTACTGGGAAAGCATTTGGTTTTAACCTGGGTGCCAGGACTTCCTTTGACTCTTGCTCCAAAAGAAAGCCGAGGGCCTGAAACACGTTTGCTCTCACATCAAGAACTTCAGCTTTTAATTGTTAAGAATGAGTAGCAGTACCGACTGGAGGGGAAGCAAAAAGGGGGAAAGGGAGGTCTTCCCTCCACTCTTACAGATAACACATTTCAGTTTTACAACGGATCCTCGTAGTGCAGCTCACGGCACTAATGGAGACAGCATTCTGCTTGGCAGGTCATAAGAACATAAGAGTAGCCATACTGGGTCAGACTAATGGTCCATCTAGCCCGGTATCCTGTTTTCCAAACAGTGGCCAAGCCAGGTCACAAGGACCTGGCAGAAACCCAAATCGTGGCAACATTCCATGTAGAACCCCAAAGAATAGCAAGATTCCGGAATCCTAAAGAGTGACAAGATTCCATGCAGAATCTCAAAGAGTAGCAACATCCATGTAGGACCCCAAAGAATAGCAAGATTCTGGAATCCTAAAGAGTAACAAGATTCCATGTAGAAACCCAAATCGTGACAACATTTCATGTAGAACCCCCAAAGAATAGCAAGATTCCGGAATCCTAAAAAGTGACAAGATTCCATGCAGAATCTCAAAGAGTAGCAACATCCATGTAGGACCCCAAAGAATAGCAAGATTCTGGAATCCTAAAGAGTAACAAGATTCCATGTAGAAACCCAAATCGTGACAACATTTCATGTAGAACCCCCAAAGAATAGCAAGATTCCGGAATCCTAAAAAGTGACAAGATTCCATGCAGAATCTCAAAGAGTAGCAACATCCATGTAGAACCCCAAAGAATAGCAAGATTCCGGAATCCTAAAAAGTGACAAGATTCCATGTAGAATCTCAGAGTAGCAACATTCCACGTAAAACCCCAAAGAATAGCAAGATTCCAGAATCATAAAGAATGACAAGAATCCAGTAGCAACATTCCATGTAGAGCCCCAAAGAATAGCAAGATTCTGGAATCCCAAAGAGTAACTGGATTCCATGTAGAATCTCAGAGTAGCAACATTCCATACTACAAATATCAGGGCAAGCAGTTGCTTCCCAAGTCTGTCTCAGTAGCAGACTATGGACTTTTCCTCCAGGAATTTGTCCAAAAGTAGTAGTAGTAGTAGTAGTAGTAGATACACTAACCACTGTTACCACCTCCTCCAGCGAATAGTTCCAGAGCTTAACTATTCATCCGAAAGGATAGAGGAAGGCCTAGTGCACACCGCAACTCTCTGAGTTTAGGGGCCATTTCTAAACAGCTGTGAATTACAGGCACTTTCCTAGATAAGCATGAAACCGAAGTCAGACGATTAACTTTGAAAAAGACATAGGCCTATGGACACATGATCTCACACACACATACACAGAAGCTGAATTGGTACACGTCTGAAACGACAAGTTTCAATCTTCAAGACCAGCCCTTTTCTGTATTCAGCTCTCCACTCCCTTACAGAAGATGCCTGGATAGAGTTGGATAGGGGGCAAGAAGTGGGATTTCGGGGCCAGTCTGCTGCTCGGAGAGATTTAGCACTATGCTCCACTTCAGGATAAATCAAAAGCAACACTGCAAACAAATGAAAAATGGGAATAGTTACTCTTTCAGAAATTTGACATTAAAAAAATAATAATGTGTAAAGATCTTCTCGGGATGGGAAGGGGTTTCACTGAGTTCCTTGAATCTAGAGCATTAACCACAAGTCTTTGGGACAGGCGTCCTCTCTTATCTGATACAGGATGAGGAAGCGTGGGTCATGGTTTTGTTCTGCCCCTCTAAAAACAACATTTTCTAGCATTTCTAAAGGCTTAAGAGCTATTTTGAGTATAAAAGCATCATCCCAGGATCCCTCCACCGAATTATAGAAAGCAAACTGAAAATAATTTGCTAAATGGCAGATGATGTTTAATGTGAGCAAGTGCAAGGTGATGCATGTGGGAAAAAAGAACCCGAATTATAGCTACGTCATGCAAGGTTCCACGTTAGGAGTTACGGACCAAAAAAGGGATCTGGGTGTCGTCGTCGATAACACACTGAAACCTTCTGCTCAGTGTGCTGCTACGGCTAAGAAAGCGAATAGAATGTTGGGTATTATTAGGAAAGGTATGGAAAACAGGTGTGAGGATGTTATAATGCCGTTGTATCGCTCCATGGTGCGACCGCACCTGGAGTATTGTGTTCAATTCTGGTCGCCGCATCTCAAGAAAGATATAGTAGAATTGGAAAAGGTGCAGCGAAGGGCGACTAAAATGATAGCGGGGATGGGACGACTTCCCTATGAAGAAAGACTAAGGAGGCTATGGCTATACAGCTTGGAGAAGAGACGGCTGAGGGGAGACATGATAGAGGTATATAAAATAATGAGTGGAGTGGAACAGGTGGATGTGAAGCTTCTGTTCACGCTTTCCAAAAATACTAGGACTAGGGGGCATGCGATGAAACTAGAGTGTAGTAAATTTAAAACAAATCGGAGAAAATTTTTCTTCACCCAACGTGTAATTAAACTCTGGAATTCGTTGCCGGAGAAAGTGGTGAAGGCGGTTAGCTTAGCAGAGTTTAAAAAGGGGTTGGACGGTTTCCTAAAGGACAAGTCCATAAACCGCTACTAAACGGACTTGGAAAGATCCAAGATTCCAGGAATAACATGTGTGGAATGTTTGTACGTTTGGGAAGCTTGCCAGGTGCCCTTGGCCTGGATTGGCCGCTGTCGTGGACAGGATGCTGGGCTCGATGGACCCTTGGTCTTTTCCCAGTGTGGCATTACTTATGTACTTATGTACTTATAGTGTCCTGTTGCTAATAAATCTAGATGCTGCAAGAGTTCCCTCAAACTGAATTCAAAACGCAGGGACAGTAAAAATCCTGCTCTTCCAGTACCCACTCCAGCCATGAACCATTTTTACCCGAAAGGGATGAGGGTAACAAAATCTTAAAATGCTGTACAAGGTTCGGAAGTACATGTCTACTACTACTAATCATTTCTATAGCGCTACTAGATGTATGCAGCGCTGTACACACTATATGCAGGTACTTTCTCTGTCCCTTGAGGGCTCACAATCTAAGTTTTCGTACCTGGGGAAATGAGGGTTAAGTGACTGCATCTTGACTATTGTGTTCAATTCTGGTCGCAGCATCTCAAGAAAGATATAGTAGAATTGGAAAAGGTGCAGCGAAGGGCGACTAGATAGCGGGGATGGGACGACTTCCCTATGAAGAAAGACTAAGGAGGCTAGGGCTATACAGCTTGGAGAAGAGACGACTGAGGGGAGACATGATAGAGGTATATAAAATAATGAGTGGAGTGGAACAGGTGGATGTGAAGCGTCTGTTCACGCTTTCCCAAAATAGTAGGACTAGAGGGTATGCGATGAAACTACAGTGTAGTAAATTTAAAACAAATCGGAGAAAATGTTTCTTTACCCAACGCATAATTAAACTCTGGAATTCGTTGCTGGAGAACGTGGTGAAGGCAGTTAGCTTGGCAGAGTTTAAAAAGGGGTTAGACGGTTTCCTAAAGGACAAGTCCATAAACCACTACTAAATGGACTTGGGAAAAATCTATAATTCCAGATTGGCCGCTGTTGTGGACAGCATGCTGGGCTCAAAGGATCCTTGGTCTTTTCCCAGTGTGGCATTACTTATGTACAAGGAGCTGTAGTGGGAATCGAACCCGGGTTGCCAGGATCAAAGCTCACTGCACAAACCATTAGGCCACTCCTCCCTTGTCTCACAGCTATCTGTGATCACAGCTACAATATCTACACTGACAATCCCCACATTAGTGTGTCCAAATAGAAATATACACCTTCAACAACATCTTTATTAGTCATCAGGGTCACCGAGAGACTGAGCCGGGCCCGGGGCAAGGCCGCCCCCCCCCCCCCCCCCGCCCCCCCCCGAGGTTGTTGTCGTCACCGCCCCCCTCCGTCCACCACCGGGCCGGGCCCCCCTGAATTCAAATCATAGCACCTCACCTCGACCTCGCTCCGTGTGAAAGAAGCGCAGCAACGGCAGTCTGCAGATCGCCTCCCTTCGGGCCTTCCCCTCCCTGTGTCCCGCCCTCATGCAAGTTACGGCAGACGAGGGCAGGACACAGGTAGGGAAGACCCGAAGGGAGGCGATCTGCAGACTGCCGCTGCTGCGCTTCTTTCACACGGAGCGAGGTCGAGGTGAGGCGGTATGATTTGAATTCAAGGGGGCCGGTGGTGGACGGAGGGGGGCGGGTGGAGGGGACTGCGGCGCAGGGCCCCCCTTGGAGGCCCGGGCCCGGGGAATTTTGTCCCCCCTGCCCCCCCCCCCCCCCCCCCCCCCCCCCCACCTCTCGGCAGCCCTGTTAGTCATAATCAAAAACACAGAAACCTTTTGGCCCGTAGATGAGATCTTTCACTCACAGGATGCAAGATTATTGGATTCTTTCTGCTTGGTATGTAACAATAAAGACATGAATGCATCTCTCTGTTCACTTCTGCATGTTTGATGCCACATTTTGCCTTGTGATTTCCTGCTAATTTCATCTAAGGTCTCAGCTAGCTAGTTGAAAAAACATACACACACACACCCTCCCTCGTTCTTAAAAGAGCCAGAGCAGGCATAAAAAAGGCAACATAACCACGCTGTACAGTTTGATAACACGTCTGTTACAGAATAAATAAATTGGGGCCGGCTATCAAAGTAGAAAGCAAGTGTGTAATTTCCAAAGGTAAGGCTGAAAGAAAACAGGAACCACCTTTCAACACTCGGCTAGAAGTTCAGGAACACAAGGCGGTGTACACTGAAACTGGGAGCCACACTGGGGTGTAGCGCTATAAATAGGGAGCTTAACTAACACTGTCCTAGTTTTCTGACACAGTGTAGTGAAGCTCTGACGAAATGGCTCGCTACTCAGTCCTTGGGTGGACCCTAGTCCAAAGGTGGAAAAATGTATTTAGAAAACCCGGAAAAATAAATGTGCTTTTCTTTTTAATTTACTTTTTCCCTTCTATTTTGTGTCTCTCCTTTACCTGTTTGACTGGCAGTTTCCTCCTTCACTTTTATGCAACCAGCTCATTGTGGCTATGCCAATAATATACTCCGCGTGTTTCCCTACTCCTCCCCTTGCCTTGGAATCAGCTGTCACTGACATCCGGCGCAGCCAATCTGTGGGATTCATGACGTCAGTTTGATCTACAGCACCTAGCAGACCCCGGCGGAAGCCAGGGTCCCAGGCAGAACATTGGAGGTGAGAATTATTATATAGGATGAATACGCTTAAGATTTATTTGCGTACATCATGTCTCCAATGTGTGCATACTCGTTGTAGACATCCTAAAGCTGAGAACCATTGTCTGAATTGTCATCTCTTGAATTGTCCGGAAGCACATCTAGAAACAGAGTTTTCCATCAGCCAAACTATGAAGATTCCCATCACCATTCAAAATGTCCTGATCAAGCCTTAGTGCTGGAACAGATATAACCTGTATTTTTGATTTCCCTTCTCTGAACATTTCAAAACTTGATGCCAAAACTAAGAAATCATATCTGCCTCTAAGTCTTGATACAGTCATGAACTGGTAGGAACAATTTCTCACATGACGGCATAAAGAGGAGTATTTTCAAAGCACTTAGACTTGCAAAGTTACATAAGGCCCCTTTTACTAAGCCGCGCAACGCTCTACGTGCGCCCAACGCGCACCAAAATGAACTTACCGCCCGACTACCGCGTGCCTCTTGCGGTAATTTCATTTTTTAACGCGTGTCCACTACGCACGTCTGGCGAATATTTTTTCTTTTCAGAAGCGCGTAGCGGACACGCGCCAAGTGGCATCTGATGTGCGTTGGTCGTTACCGTGCAGATTCCTTACCGCTAGGTCTATGGCTGGCGGTACGGTCAGACACCCAAAATGGACGTGCGGCAATTTTGCTGCATGTCCATTTTCAGAAAAAAAAATTTTAAGGCATTTTCGATACGTGCACTGAAAAATATTTCTGCGTCCGCCCAAAACCCACGCCTACACTATCGCAAGCCACATTTTACCACGGCATAGGAAAAGAAGCCCACAGTAACCTATGGAACTTTATAAGTCTAAGTGCTTTGAAAATGAGCCCCAAAGCGTCTTAACAGCACTCTGGGAAGACACCTAATCCAGGTACTCCTAAACCTGGGAATCACTACACCTCTCCCAGGAATGGTACAATGCTAGTTTGCTATGCCACCTTTAAACCCTGGAGATCTGGGGTCATACTGGCTTCAGATCCCAGGTAAAGTGAACTGGCTCCTTGCTAAACTACCCTCAGCATCACGTTATCCACATGACAAAACTGATTTGCCATTCTAGTCCTGTGCCCCAGAAGATGCCTACATAATGATAGGGTCCCACAGGTTAAAGCAGTCTCCAAACCTGTCTTCAGGGATCCACATACAGTTAGGATCTTGGGATATCCCCAACAAATATTCACAATATTACCACAACTATGACCAATTGCAAATATTTTTCTTTAAATTTATACAAAAGTATTTAAAAATGACCCAGACACTTAATAATACTGCGACAGTGCTGTTGCCCTACTCATGTACACACATATACCTAAACTGTTAAAAAGCAAAATGGCCTCTATGACGTAACAATAATAGCCCAACACTCCCTCATACCGCAAACAATTGAAAGTTCCGATAATAGGTGGTATACTTATCTAAAAAGTCCTTCCAATGGTTTCTTCAACAGGGTTCACACTGTTCACCATTGCGACAACCACAGTGTCAGTATATATCCACAGGATGAAACACAGTCAATGAGTCCTCATCATTGGATCCAACTGGTGAGCCACTGGCAAAGCCATGAAGAAATTGTAAAACTATCCAAGTGCTAAATACAAACATCGGCTCTAGGAGTGGATATTAGCCTGGTTATAGCTTATTAGGACGCCATGGCATCCCTCTTTGTATTTAGCTCTTGGATACGTTTACGATTTCTTCACGTAAACGAGCTCTTACAAAATCCGGTCATACCTTAAAATAAGAATGGTGCAAGCCAGAACATACTTGTGCAGTCTGCGTACACAAGGTCAGGGCTGCGATTTACCCCAGCTCTCGAGCACGCCTAGTGCTCAAACCTTCAATCTAGCTGGATTCGCGCTACTGTTTATGAAATAGGCGCCATCCTTACCTATTACCCTAACCAAGGCCTGTAGCTAAATGTGCTTAAAGCCTCATCTGTGCCACTTAACTCGCAGCTTGAAAAAAAAAACAACAATTAATTTTAAAAAGAAAACAGGCCGTTGGTCTTATCTTCTCCTTTCATTTGTATTCTAATAACCTCCTGCATAATTTTCAATTGGTTAAATACCAGAGCATCCCAATTCGATTATGAGAGTCCAGATTATCCTCATCATTTCATTCATGTCTCTTGACTCGCAAGAGACACATCCAAAGCGACCTCAGATTGAACAGAAAAATCCACTTTTTCTTTTGGACTCAAAGCAGCGATTAAAATCTGGTTCATGGACTCCTGGTACAACACGCAGCCTGAAGGAACAGGAGTTTGTCGTAGAGTGTTGAGGTCAGACTTTTAATAGATTTGAATTTTAGAAACATTAGATGCATTACTTGCCTTGTCGAAACCGAGCTCAAGGCGAGTTACACATTTATTTATTCACATTGCTTTGATATACAGTAATTTGTCCATAGAGGCAGCTATGTAGTTTACAATCTTAAAACATCAAAGAAGACTATGAGACAGAAGGGAGGGGGTCATAATCAAGGGGCCGAGCCAAAAGCTTTGGTAAACAGGAAAGTCTTCTGTAGTGACTTGAAATTTGGGTATGAGGGTTCTGAGCACATGTGAAATGGAAGGGAATTCCGGAGTGAAGGCCCCTAGAAGCGGAAACTGGTTTCTCTTGAAATGGAAAGGTGAAAGGAGGGGGGGGAGAGGAGGTGGCTGCCAGAAGAGGAGGGAAGGGGTTGGGAGGGAGTGTAAGGGGTTAGCAGAGAGGAGAGGTACGCAGGGGCTGAAGACAAGACAGAGTTGCTTAAACTTGATGCGGGATGAGACAGGAAGCCCTGCCCAAGTGGGCTACGGAGGGGGAATCGACTTGCTCAAAGTTGCTAGAGTACCAGTGGGAGAAGCAGGAGTTGAACCCTGGCTGCCCTCGTTTACAGGTCGCTGAGCTGTTCCTCCATTCATTTGGAACCAGCTCAAAGTGGCAACCTTAATTGTCCTACTTTTCTCTCTCATCAACTCTACCTACTTCCCTTCTGGTATTTGGGAGGCGTGGCTAGTGCTGGGCAAGACTTTTACGGTCTGTGCCATGAAAATGGCAGATACAAATCAAGGTAAGGTATACATAAGAAGTAGCACATATGAGTTTATCTTGTTGGGCAGACTAGATGGACCGTGCAGGTCTTTTTCTGCCATCATCTACTGTGTTACTATGTTATGTTACTTACAAATCACAGGGAGAGATTACACAGTCAATGACATCACATGGAACCACAGTAAGTGGCTGGTGAGTCACTGGGGTTGGGTTTGGCAATAATGCCGACTGGCACCAGGATGTCCAAGGCACACTCAAGGGACAGGTTCTGACAATCATTTTAAAGGGACATGAAAACACACAAGCTCAGAGCCCAGTCCAGCAGGTTCACCCACATACCTGCAGGTGATGGAACCTAAATCATTCATGAAAAATATTTTCTGCCATCTCTGCTCCCGGGGGGGGGGGGGGGGGGGGGGGGGGGGGGGAATTACACGTGAAATTTCACTGCAGGAAACTTCATTTTCTTTTATTCATAACCAAGGCACAGTTTCTGATCAGAAGGAATTCTCAGAAGTGCAATGACATCATCTTGAGTTGTACTGAATAGACTGCTGGGTCCTCCCTGGTTCCCCAGAGTCTCTGGGGCCCTCTGCCACCATTCTCATCCTGAACCTTAGGATAGTACTTCTAATGGGGCAGTTTCTGACTTACTACTACTACTATTTAGCATTTCTATAGCGCTACAAGGCGTACGCAGCGCTGCACAAACATAGAAGAAAGACTTCTTCCCCTCTGTGCAAAGGGGGGGGGGGGGGGGGTTTGAGGGCATTCTGATTTTGAAAGGTATTTGATACACCACCTTTCTGGCGTACAAAGTGGTTTACAGATTATATACAGGTACTTTCTCTGTCCCTAGTGGGTTCATAGTCTACGTTTTTGTACCTGGAGCAATGGAGGATTAGGTAACTTGCCCAGGGTCACAAGGAGCCACAGTAGGAATCAAAGTTCCCCTGATTCTCAGCCCATCACTCTAAACATTAGGCTATTCCCCCATGCTGTATTACAGGATCCTGGGAGTGCGTGCCTTCTCTGCTACAACCTGATTAGGAACGGATATTTGATGCAACGAAGCCGACAAGACCTTGTGGGCAAAGGGCCTCACATCATTCAGGACATGATGGCTGACTTCGATCAGTTTCATTTTCAATTCTTTTAAATGCCTTACATTATATCCATAACCGTTTGTAGGTTTACAATTGTTACAGCTGTACATGGGGAAAGAATCACAAGTAATTCCAGCTGCACAAGAAGGGTCAGTCCATTTAGCAGCTAATTTACTCAACTTTAATCCCACTTTGTGCAATCAGGTCCTTAATGATCACTGGATGCCAGGAGATAAACAGCTGTCTGACACAGCAGGAAGCGCTGAGTTTTGCAGAAGGAACCTTCTAAGAAATGGCTTTTCTGCAAGTTTCCTTTGTAAGGGAAGGGTGCTACAAAAGACGGCATAGCCAAATATCCTTGCATAACTCTCTGTGGCTCAGAACAAAAGATGGTAGATTTGACTATTATAATGCACTGTTCCTAGGATGCACTGCTGTAGTAAAAAAAGACTACAATCAGTTCAAAACTAGACAGTTAGACTGATCTCCAAGTCCAGGTTTGCAAGAATCACTCTACTGAATATAGCATTGCGTTGGCTTCCAGTTGAAGCAAGAGGGATTTTCAAACTCTGCTTAACGATCTACCTAACACTACACGGAATATCTAAACCAATGGATACTGATCCCTAATTTTCAGAATAGGAGTCTGGCAGGTAATTTCCTGGACCTGTCATTCCCTTCCCCCCCTCCCCCCCCCCCCAAAGCATCAGGTTCAAATCCATACATGCACAGACTTTATGGTATCTATCAGCAAAGTCCTGGAATGAATTACCAAGCCAGATAAGAACCATAAATCACTATGAAACTGTTCCGCAAACTTCTGAAAGCCCACTTATTCAACAGATTTGTGACAGAGAATGAATAACGATCAAAATCTATGAGGACTGATCCCTTCAGACAACTCCTAATGACCATACACGACTCTAAGCACTACAGGTTTCTCTGGATAAATGTATCTCACCTTCTTGATGTAAATTGCATTGAACTCTAAGGTCCTTTTACAAAGGTACGCTAAAAATAAGCACGTGCTAAACAAGTGGAGGAGTAGCCTAGTAGTTAGTGCAGTGGACTTTGATCCTGGGGAACTGGGTTCAATTCCCACTGTAGCTCCTTATGACTGTGGCCAACTCACTTAACCCTCCATTGCCCCTGGTACAAAATAAGTAGCTGAATATATGTAAACCGCTTTGAATGTAGTTGCAAAAAACCTCAGAAAGGTGGTATATAAAGTCCCATTTCCCTTTCCCTATTTGAGATTCTAGATGGAATGTTTCTACTATTGAGAGTCTGTTGCTACTATTTGAGATTCTACATGGAATGTTGCTATTCCACTAGCAACATTCCATGTAGAAGCCTGCCCTTGCAGATCAGCAATGTGGCCGTGCAGGCTTCTATTTCTGTGAGTCTGACGTCCTGCACATACGTGCAGGACATCAGACTCACAGAAACAGAAGCCTGCGTGGCCGCATTGCTGATCTCCAAGGGCAGGCTTCTACATGGAATGTTGCTAGTGGAGGAGTAGCCTAGTGGTTAGTGCAGTGGACTATGATCCTGGGGAACCGAGTTCGATTCCCACTGCAGCTCCTTGTGACTCTGGGCAAGTCACTTAACCCTCCATTGCCCCTGGTACAAAATAAGTACCTGAATATATGTAAACTGCTTTGAATGTAGTTGCAAAATACCATAGAAAGGCGGTATATCAAGTCCCAGTTCCCTTTCCCTAAAGACACCCATAGGAATATATATATGGGTGTCTCTAGCATTTAGCATGCGCTAAAAACACTAGCGTACCTTTGTAAAAGACCCCCAAAGTAAAGGCCTGTAGTCCAGTAACTGCTGCCAACACTGCCCTAAAAGCACAGGTCTGATTTTTCAGGAAGCCCATGGTGAATATGCATGAAGGCGTTTTGCAAAGATCGGAGGCATGGTCTGGCTGATATTCAGCCTGAGGGAGGCAGGCCTGCTAAGTGCTGCAATCGGCGATGAAGCCAGATATTCAATGGCGGGCCGTTTACGGTGATAGACACTGACTATCCGGGGGGATTTTTTTTAGGCTGGCTTAAACTTAACCATCTTAGAGCCCTGTTTACTAAGCGGCGTTACAGGCTCGTTAGTGACTTTAACACGCGTTAACCATGTACACGCCTACAAAATCCCTATAGGCGCCTACACAGGTAGCACGCGCGCTAATTGTAGGCACGTTAAAAACACTAATGCACCTTTAGTAAGCAGGGCCCTAAGTTAATATTCAGCGCTGGCTGGTAAAGCTTACATCAGCCAAAGATAGGACTCATATTTAGGCTGTCTAATTTGGACACTAAGCTTGGATGACGAAGCACTGGATATTTGCGGCTAGCCGGTTAGCTACTAAGCGCTAATATTTAGTGGAGATAGCCAGCTATCTTGCGCTGAATATTAGTGCTATTTCACTGGCCAGGAGTGTACTCGAATCTACTTCGTGCATATTCACTGTAGAAATCCTGAAAACCAAACCAGCCAGAGGATGCCGTTGGGGGGACACCGATCTAGGCTGTCTGCCTGTCATCTGTGCAGAGTTGTAAAATGCACCGAGACACGAGAAGGTAGGAGTTACGCCATTACAGCCTGCAAGGGGTTAACAAGCACCAGAGCCTGGAATTTGGAATTCATTAAATTAAAAAAAAAATTTTACATCAATCCAGGCATGCCTCTCTCCATGCTGTTCTAACACAGATTTTTTGGTCAGAAGGAATTTGGAAGGTTAAGCTGCGCCAATGCCAGAGTGCAAACCGTCTCTTTAAATACCACAAAAGTGGCGATCTCCTGCACTGTGCCTTTGAAATGGAGGCGACAGAGGGAAATATTTGAGCAGAAAAGTCCTGAGGTCAGAGCTGACGCTCGATGTGGGTTAGTTTGGCTCGGAGAGAACCGTCCAAGAAAAACTCGATGATTTACTTTATTTCAAGGCTTGGCGCCCACTTTGGACCGCGTACAAACCGAAAGATACTGTGACCAGCAAACGTCTGGAGGAACAGCAGAGATGGGAGACATCTGGACTGTGTTAGCTTGTTTGAGCTGAAGGGCTCCTCTGAAATGTTCAGTCTGGCTGCTGAGCTTTCCCTGCTTCTGCTGTAAACAGTTCCGAAGCCCGAGAAGGGAGGTCAACCTTCATGAACTGGAAACTGCAAAAAACATCAGAAGTTCTTGACCTACAGGGCTAGGAGGTGAAGCACTTGGCCAGTAAGAAATCATTTTAAACCAGCAATTAGCTCAGGACAGCATTTCTGATATACAGCCCTTCCAAAGTCAGGTCGCATATCATCTACAGAGACCTTTAATTTTACCTCCCCACTTGGACAAAATTAATTAAAGATGAAGTTAATAAAGTTAAGCTATTTGTTTTGTTAATCCTCTGTTGTGACAGAGTCCTTCCCATAATAAATTATGTTCTTAACGGAAGATTCTAACCTTTCAAAACAAAGGAGAAGAAAGGGCAAATTATTAACATAAAGCACCTAAGCGCATAGACTCTCCCAAAAAGAGCCAAAGACAAGTTTCAGGTGGCGTCATCAATCTTCCTTCTCCCAGCCCCTGTGGAACGGCAGAACAGACGAAAAAGACAAACAAGGCCAAAAAAAACGGGTCACAAGAAAAGTGAATAAAGAACAAACAAACAAATCAACAAATGATCAATAAAATATATGAGCATATAAATACATGACTTTTATTAAAAATGGGAACATAAAACCCAAAATGACCATGTTTCACCGTAACACTATCAGGCTTATTTTCGAAAGAGAAGGGCACCCATCTTTCTACACAAATCGGGAGATGGGCGTCCTTCTCCCAGGGTCGCCCAAATCGGCATAATCGAAAGCCAATTTTGGGCGTCCTCAACTGCTTTCCGTCGCGGGGACAAAGTTCACGGGGGTGTGTCAGAAGCGTAGCGAAGGTGGGACTGGGGCGTGCCTAACTCATGGTCGTCCTCGACCCATAATGGAAAAAAGAGGAGCGTCCCTGACGAGCACTTGGACGACTTTACTTGGTCCTTTTTTTGTTATGACCAAGCCTCAAAAAGGTGCCCGAACTGACCAGATGACCACCGGAGGGAATCGGGGATGACCTCCCCTTACTCCCCCAGTGGTCACTAACCCCCTCCCGCCCTCAAAAAAACTTTTTAAATATTTTTTGCCAGCCTCTATGCCAGCCTTAAATGTCATACCCAGCTCCATCACAGCAGTATGGAGGTCCCTGGAACAGTTTTAGTGGGTGCAGTGCACTTCAGGCAGGCGGACCCAGGCCCATCCCCCCACTACCTGTTATACTTGTGGTGGTAAATGTGAGCCCTTTAAAACCCACCAGAAACCCACTGTACCCACATATAGGTGCCCTTCACCCCTTAGGGCTACGGTAGTGGTGTACAGTTGTGGGGAGTGGGCTTTGGGTGGCTCAATTCACAAAGTAAGGGAGCTATGCACCTGGGAGCAATTTGTGAAGTCCACTGCAATACCCTCTAGGGAGCCCGGTTGATGTCCTGGCATGTCAGGGGGACCAGTGCACTATGAATGCTGGCTCCTCCCACGACCAAATGGCTTGGATTTGGTCGTTTCTGAGATGGGCGTCCTCGGTTTCCATTAGGGCCAAAAATCGGGGACGACCATCTCTAAGGTCAACCTAAATTTCGCGATTTAGGCATCCCTGACCGTATTATCAAAACAAAAGATGGACACCCATCTTGTTTCGATAATACGGGTTTCCCCGTCCCTTCACCGGGACGTCCTGCGAGGACGTCCTCAGGAAAACGTGGGCGCCCCTTTCAATTATGCCCCTCCACGTGGCTTTTTTGCTCAGCTTGTAACTGGTTTTGAGCATATCCTTACTGCCATCAGAGATACTTTGTTGATTTTATTGTGGGTTTTCTGATATTGCTTTACACCCTTCTGATGCAGCATTACAGTGAAACACGGCCACAGTGGTTTTTATGATCTGATTTTCATAAAATTATTTATAATAAAAGTTTATCTATCTATCAAAATCAATCAGTTGCCGCAGGTTTTTTATAACCAGTATTCAGCACTGGCATGGAGTACCCTGGTATAATGGGGGGGGGGGGGCCTCAGGAGCTTGGATCCTCCCACTTTGGGCTCAGGCCACCTTCAAACTTGTGGTACCAGATGCATGGCAAGTGGAAATGTTCAAGCGCTGCCAGCCGAAGAGATTCGTAGCTGAAGCCCCCGACTGTGCTGCTTGAGCTTTGCCCCGGATCACACAGCAGTACCCGCAAAGTGTCAAAAAGTGGACAATGCAACTAAAAATCTAGGTATGGACTCAAGAGTGGGATCCATTTCTACCTGGATAAAGTCCCAGTTCCTGTTGAATATCGACCCCTTCGTTTTTTGTTTTTTATCCACTTTTCGTATGGCCCTTTTTTTTTTCTTTGCCTCATTTGTTCTTTTGACAGTAGACCTGCATTTCACTTTTTTAACGAGTCAGGTAGCCTCAAAATACTGAACAAGTTGTTGCATACTTGGACACCCTTGATGATTGTACGGAAAAATCAATGCAAAGATCCATTCGCACTGTGCCGCAAATGTTGCCCAGCTCATCCATGCCAAGGCTCGCTTTTACAGCTCACAACAGAATAGCAAATTGAAGCACTGTAAGAACATAGGAAAAACTTATCTCACTCTCCACTACCCTAAGTGCAGGAATCTGAGATACAAATGGCTCTTCAGCTCCTCCTTTTGCTTTGCAAGTCCTCGTTACTGGAATGCTCTACCATCTACTTTAACTACCGACCACAATCTGTTCAAGAAGTCCCTTAAGACTTATCTATGTGGTCAAGCATACTCTTCTGTATGCTACCGGCCCTCGTTTGTATCTCCTGTTGTTTGCTCCCCTCCCACGTTGTTCCTTATTCTCTGCCCCGACCTTGAATTTGTATGACGTTCTTTTCATAAATGTTGTTAGCCACATAGCGCCCGCCATGGTGGGAATCTGTGGGATATAAATGTTCTAAATAAATAAAATATTGAGCCAAATCAAGGTCCATCGAGCCCAGCATCCTGTTTCCAATAGTGGCCTGTCCGAGAACACAACACCCGGTAGATCCCAAACAATTCCAGCTACGTCTCATTTCCAGGGATACAAAACAGCTGCGCTGCGTATGCCTTGTAGCGCTATAGAAATGCTAAATAGTAGTAGTAGTAGCTCTCCCAAGTCTACCTGGCTAATAAGCTTTTTAAGGGGATTTTCCTCTAGGTACGTGTCCAAACCTCTTTTGAATACCGTTACATTAGTCACCTTGACCACGTTGTCCTGCAACGGATTCTGCAGATTAATTATTTCTGCAATTTGTTTTCAATTTGCTGGTCACTGGTTTCATGGAGTGCCCTCTAAGTTAAAAAACAACTGTTCCATATTTAACCGTTCCACTCCACTCATACCCCCAATCAGTCCTCTTTTCTCCAAGCTGAGGAGCCTTAACCTGTTTAGCCTTTCACTATGAGGGACGTGTTCTATTATATCCTTTGTGAGATAAAATAATCAGGGCCGCCGAGAGAGGGGGGGCCCACCCACCGCTGGCAAGGCTGATTGGTCTCCTGCTCCTGATTGCTACAATGGCGCAACATCACGTTAACGCTGCTGTGCCATCCACAGGTCCTTCTTCCTGCCTCATCCCGCCTCCTGTGCGATGTATTTCCTGTTTTCGCATAGACAGGAGGGAGTGCGGCAGGAAGAAGGACCTGTTGGTGGCAGAGCACAGTTAACGTGGGTCCTGGCACACAGTAGACAAGTACTACTACTACTACTACTATTTAGCATTTCTATAGCACTACAAGGCATACGCAGCGCTGCACAAACATAGAAGAAAGACAGTCCCTGCTCAAAGAGCTTACAATCTAATAGCAGGCCAGGGTATATTGGGGGCCTACACGGGGAGGGTCCGGGGGTTGTTTGCCCTGGGCTTGGCTTTGTCTATTGGCAGCCCTGAAAACAACCAGAATCTAGCACAGTACTCAAAGTGCAGTCGCACCAGGGACCTTTCAAGAGGCATAATGATATTCTCAGAATCCTTTCCAAATGATCCCTATTCGGCAGTCACAGTGCCCTGGATTGTAAATGCGAGTGAATTTGGAACGAAGGAGGCCATCTATAAAATGGGTGGCTATGTCCCTGTCAAGAGACATCTTCAGATTTTGGTGAAATAAAGTGGGAAGGGGAGGGGGGAGAGGTTTGTTTTATTTTGCTTCCTTGGTTAGAACAAAGCTATCAGAAATTCCAGAACAGAAGATAAAACGAGGTGCCATACAGCACAGAAGTCAACCAGATTTCAGTTTCAGCACTAAAAAACCGGAATTCAGCAGAAAATGCTGGTGAAACTCACTGCTGTGCACCCAACACCCTCCAAACAGGAACGGGCTACACCTAACCACAAACTCCCACCCTCCCACCAAACAGGATCAACTTGGCAGCCCCCATTCCCCCCCCCCCCCCCCAGAGCCACCCATGGGGTGAGACTGCAGCTGAAGGTTGCAGCACCCATTTTGAAGGGTAAGACGCCAATGGACAAGAGTGACTGGGGTTGGCTCCTGCTTAACTATTCCACTAGACCACTAGGAACTGGAAGGAGGGGGGGAGTGAGGGCTGTTACTGTTCAGGGTAGGGCCCAGTTTTAGTGGCAAATTTTCACGCACTGATCTGATTTCATCTGAAATTGAAAAAATTATCCTCTTGGGAATTCCAAATCAATTGCAGCCAGCCTCTGAGGTACATCACCAGTCATAAGGGTTTATCTGCAGCTAACTGGGCTTTCCTCCCATTCCCTGCATCTAAGCCAACCATCACAGTACCAGCCATTGGCTGCCAGGCAGTGACCTTGACTGGAACCCTTTGACTACATCAACCACATCTGGCCAGTAGGTGTCACCACTGAACAACGCCTAAGGCCTAAGGCCTAAGGCCCAAGGCCCTTGCCTCCTCCCCCATGTGCACCTTTCTTTCTAGCAACCCCAGCCTGACTTAGAACCCCAGCCTGACTTAGAAAGAGAAGCCATGCTGGATTTCCATGCAGCAAATGCCCCATCACCACTGAGCCATCGGATTAGCCCAGTGTCTGGCTATTTTTAAAAAAGTGAAATTAGCCAGGGAAATGTGTACGCCTCGTGGCAAAGAAAAATTTCAAACTGAAATAAAAGCTGAAACACATGTTAAGAGGGTAGAAGCTGAAAGGTTTTCCAGCTGGATTTAATAAAGCAGGTAATGACCAGGCTTAGTAATATTCAAAATGTAGCTGGGGAAGTCTTTCTAGTGTCTTTTTCCACATGAAAACCTTTGGCTAGGGTTTCTCTTTGAAATGCTTTTATTTCTTAGGGGTCCAGGGACATTTTAATGGTTACTCTTCTGTTATTTCTGGAGTCCAATATATGGCCAGACTCCCTGTAGTAATTATGGAGTACAAGACTGGCAGTCAATCAAATCACTCCATTTATAAAAGATTCGACATTTACACTGCCAAACTGGAGGTTGGTACAGGGCCAGTATGATACACCTTCAGCCTTGGGAACCCCACCCCCCCCCCCCCCCCAAAAAAAAAAAAAAAAAAAAACCCAACAGTTCTTCCAGAATAATCTAGGTAAATGGGCAATTCGAAATCTGCTCGCCCTCCCTGCTCATAGAAGTACCCCCTGTTGTTTTTTTTTTTTTTTAATATATTTTTATTCACACAATAACAAGTTGTAATTACAAAATACAATCAACACCGCTCAATGTACAATCCGAAATTACCACTACATATCTATATTCAACAGCTATGTCTGCCCAAAGGTCTTTGGTACAACCTGCATTGTATTTTATTAATTAATCCCCCCAACCATACAACCTTACACTCCATCAAATATTCCATTCCACTTCTCAACTTTCACACCATCCCTCCCCCCTCCCCCATTCATCCCTACATACTCCTTCTCCCAATGCCCTCTCCAATTTCAGGTGAGCACATGTAAACATTCCTCCCACAGCATGGCATACCTTCGGGTCTCTGGTTTACTAGCCTTGGAGTAAAGTTGCCTCTCATGTGTGCCTACCTCCCTCATTTTTGTTTTCCATACCGCTCCTAATGCACCCTCTGCAGCACCCCAAAACTGTAATATCGTCTTTTTAACCAACAAGAGGGAGTATTGTGTTCAGTACTGGTCTCCGTATCTCAAAAAAGATATAGTAGAATTGGAAAAGGTACAGCGAAGGGCGACGAAAATGATAGTGGGGATGGGACGACTTTCCTATGAAGAGAGGCTGAGAAGGCTAGGGCTTTTCAGCTTGGAGAAGAGACGGCTGAGGGGAGATATGATAGAAGTGTATAAAATAATGAGTGGAATGGATCGGGTGGATGTGAAGCGACTGTTCACGCTATCCAAAAATACTAGGACTAGAGGGCATGAGTTGAAGCTACAGTGTGGTAAATTTAAAACGAATCGGAGAAAATTTTTCTTCACCCAACGTGTAATTAGACTCTGGAATTCGTTGCCGGAGAACGTGGTACGGGCGGTTAGCTTGACGGAGTTTAAAAAGGGGTTAGATAGATTCCTAAAGGACAAGTCCATAGACCGCTATTAAATGGACTTGGAAAAATTCCGCATTTTTAGGTATAACTTGTCTGGAATGTTTTTACGTTTGGGGAGCGTGCCAGGTGCCCTTGACCTGGATTGGCCACTGTCGGTGACAGGATGCTGGGCTAGATGGACCTTTGGTCTTTCCCAGTATGGCACTACTTATGTACTTATGTACTTATGTACATATACCAACCTCCTATATGGTTGAGTTAAACCTTGCCTAATTAAAAGTGATTGTTCTCCAAGCAGCAGGGTTGCATAATCCCAGTCCAAGGTCTTCTGCACCACGTTATTAAGCACCTGTATGGCCTCATTCCACAACACCAGAGCCGGGCATTCTAAAAAAGAGTGCAGCAGCGTCCCCCCCCCCCCCCCCCCCCCCCCCCCGCCCTTTGGCATTTAATACAACGATCATCAATCCAAAGTCCCATCTTTGCCCCTTTTGACCCCCTGTTGTTTTATTTACTTTGTGTGTTATCAGGGTCTATTTTCTTTTGTTTTGATTGCAGCTGCTCATTGGTGTCCTCCAGAAGCTACTACCCCAGGCGACTGCCTAGTCCTGCCTAATCACTGGTCCAGCCCTGTACCAAGGGTGAGGAGGTTAGTAAATGGAAATCTGACTTTTGGTCTGGGACTATAAAGCTGCAAAAAAAAAAAAAAAAAACCAAGAAGCTTCTAGAGGTCTGCAGGTTTTTTTGTGCACCCCACCCCCAGCCCCTTTTCTTTAGATTAAGTAGTAGTTTAAGGGGGGGGGGGGTGATCTGATCTGATTGATAGATCAGTTTTCTGGAACTTAATCAGCACTCGGGGTCCAGGTGGATCGTGCGCAGATTAACTAGACCTTTCTGCTACCAAGCAGACTGTATCACCATCCCTGAACACTGCAATAAAATGATATCAAAACGCATTCCCACCCTCCCTTGTAAAAATACAACAGCCCAAGCGAAGCAATCACTAGAACTGCCAAGATGCTACCGTTACAGCCCCCCAAATTAAGGACTATGAAATAGTGTACAAACTCATACATGTGATGTGTTTTCTGGATGTAAGTAAAAATATTTTTTCACTCAACGAATAGTTAAGCTCTGGAACTCTTTGCCGGAGGATGTGATAAAAGTGGATAGCGTATCTGAGTGCATTTATACACGTAAACCCCCCTGGATTCTATATAACGTGAGTTTAAGTTGCACGCGCAAATCTGGTCCTATTCTGGATTTGTGCACACGCAATTTAATTCGTTAAGAAGCCGATCAGTGCCGACAATTGCCAATTAACAAGCAATTATACATACTAAATTGGCATTAATTAGAATTTACACGCACAACTAAGTATATTCTATAGTGTGATGCTCGTCGAATCTAAGTTGCATAGTTGAAAAGGGGGCGTAGCCATGGGCAAGGAATGGGCGGGTCATGGGCATTTCTAAAATCTATGCACGTTGTTATAATACAACCGGTCAATGCCCAATTTACTTCCTCACAGCACTGGCAGAACTATACCGGATAGGGAGGGGGAGAGACACCCATGAAAACCAACTGTGCTTCTACCCCAACCACCCAAGGAAGCAACAGAATCGAGGGGGACCAGTCCCCCCCCCTTTCCAAGATATGTCACATCCCAGAAAATAATTTAAGAGAATTGAAGCCCTGATACAAAGGACAGCGTTTCTACGTGTTGTAAAACTATAAGCTCTCTGGGATAGTGACTCGTCATCATACCAGTACGTAATCTGATCTAAAGAACATTACAGTGTCAAAATATTTAGGGCTCCTTTTACAAAGCCACTGTTTGCGATTCCAGGCGTGGCAAATGTGACAAAGCTCATTCAATTCCTATAGTCTTTGGTCGCATTTGCCGTGCAGGAATCATTACAGAGGCTTAGTAAAAGGAGCCCCTAAATGTGCTATTTTGTCATATAGATCACATGTAAGGAAACTCTGGCAGCAGACCGTAATATGAGACCCAACAAATGCGCTACATGTCACAGTTCCTTCCAAAGCTCTACTACACAGGACACACAGATAAAGATTCTGTTACACCCAATTTTAACCCTTTTTGTGTTTTTTCTACTGTGGTGAGGGAGCACAGCCCTTCCTCTTCAATGGCTGGCCAAAGCCCTCAAGTCGTTTCCAGAACCTTTATCTATAAGATTCAGGCTGTCAGGGCTCTGTAGCAAATCAACCTCACGAAAGCAAGCACATCCACCTAAATATGATAAAATATCTGTTTAAAGATATTACAATGGAGTTTATTAGGAAAATCTGAACATGGCCAAAGGCAGGGCCTCTTGCTCAGTGGTAAATACTTTTTTAGAAAGTGTACAGTTGGCCATGTTGGGGGAAGCACACAGGTTAACTGCTGGAAGCCCCATTAGTGACAAAAGAGGGGTACAGGGATATGAACTGCTATACCTTAGGGAAACGCCCTGGGCCAGATGGTATCAAACAACCTGCAAAGGAGAGGAATAAGCCAACCACAGTGTCCAGGAAGACCAAAGTTTATTCTTTAAAAGAGAATGTGTTGACACGCCAAACCCAACCCAGGCCGTATTTCAACATACAAATCCTTCATCAGGGGGTTCTTAAAAGCCAGCAAAAAAAAAATACCCGGTGTACCTGAACGTAACTTACCTTGAGCTACTACTGAAAAGGTGTGAACAAAATCCAAATAAATAAATACGTGACGGTCACAGAAAAATGCCATTAACAACAATGAAATCGAAGCATCGAAGCACAATGCGTCTCTAGGATGCGACATCCAAGTAACAACCGTTAGAAAAACCCGCCACAAAAAACATGAAGGCTTTGAATGTCGAAACACGACCCGTGTTGGGTTTGGTGTGTCAGCACATTCTCTTTTGAAGAATAAACTTTGGTCTTCCTGGACACTGTGGTTGGCTTATTCCACTCCTTTGTAGTTTGTGTGGCTTTTTTTGTGGAAGATTTGTGTTCTCTTGTTTTTGTTTCCAGATGGTACCAAGCCATATGGTACAAACATTTTGACAGATCTTTAGAACCTTGAGAAGTGCCACACCCTATATTCTTTGGCTACCAGAGGATGGAGAGAATGATCTTAGGCTGAACACTGTTCCACACGAAGCCAGATAAAACACTGCTTAGTTCTTCAAATAATCTGGTCCTGAATATGCATAAATCCTGGAACAAGTACATATAAAGTCTTGGTGCAATGTTCCACTGAAATGGTATTTTTTGGAAGGAACATCACTAATTTGGAGTGGAGGAGTGGCCTAGTGGTTAAGGGTGGTGGACTTTGGTCCTGGGGAACTGAGGAACTGAGTTCAATTCCCACTTCAGGCACAGGCAGCTCCTTGTGACTCTGGGCAAGTCACTTAACCCTCCATTGCCCCATGTAAGCCGCATTGAGCCTGCCGTGAGTGGGAAAGTGCAGGGTACAAATGTAACAAAAATACAATAGATACTATTGGAGATTCTACATGGAATGTTGCTACTATTGGAGATTCTACATGGAATGTTGCTAGCAACATTCCATGTAGAAGGCTGCACAGGCTTCTGTTTCTGTGAGTCTGACGTCCTGCACGTACGTGCAGGACGTCAGACTCGCAGAAGCCTGCGCGGCCACATTGGTGATCTGCAAGGGCCAGCTTCTACATGGAATGTTGCTAGTGGAATAGCAACATTCCATGTACAATCTCAAATAGTAGCAACAGTGGAGGAGTGGCCTAGTGGTTAGGGTGGTGGACTTTGGTCCTGGGGAACTGAGTTCAATTCCCGGCACAGGCAGCTCCTTGTGACTCTGGGCAAGTCACTTAACCCTCCATTGCCTGCCACATTTAGCCTGCTATGAGTGGGAAAGCACGGGGTACAAATGTAACAAAAATAAATAAAAATAATTTGATGACCGCTAGACTCTGATTCATCCAAGGTGAGAGAGCACTACTGAAACAATCCCATAACTTCACATACGTTATCCATTTGGCAGATGGTGAATAACATTGGGGGGATGGGGGCCAGGCTGGCTGGAATTTCTCCCATGTCTTTTTTTTATCTTTTGCAATAACCTACAGGTTATTCTTCTGTTCTTTTTCCTCCCATTTAGAGAAGTTGGGGGAAGGGGGAGGACAAAGATGTGTGTGGCAGGTGTGGTCTGCAGAACATATCAGTATGTTTGAACAGCTGGAAAAAGAATTCCAGATTTCTGCCGGCATACGTGACATACTGGACTTGCAAATCTGTGAGGCCCTCTGTAGGAATAACACAAAGAGGATGGTGGCCTAGAGAGCTGAAAGTGGTAGCGTGAAAGCTCTGTAAGAAAAAGGAGCCGGACAAGATCATTTACACGTTAATTCTGCTTTAAAATATCTACTATAATAAAACTCACCCTCAACGTTCTGAGGACACTGACGTCAGCGAAGCCAAGCTCTGACTTCCTTCAAAAAGGTTCAAAGGTTCGTGGTGGCGAAGCCACCAAAATCACTCCGGGCCCCGCCCTTGAGGGCGGAGCAATGGCAGAACAACGAACGGGTTGGCGGGCAGGGAGGCAGGGAGGCGGGGGGGTGGGAAATCGCTCCGGGCCTCGCCCTTGAGGGCGGAGCAATGGCAGAACAACAAAGGGGTTGGCAGGGAGGGAGGCAGGGAGGCAGGTGGGGGGTGGGAAATCGCTCCGGTCCCGCCCTCGCGTCAAACGTCATGACGTTGGGGGCGGAGCAATGCCAGAACAACGAAGGGGTTGCCCAGGGAGGGGGGTGTTGGCGACGAAAACCTTGCTAGCGCCCGTTTCATTTGCTCTGAAACGGGCTTCTTTTACTAGTATATATATATGATTTTGTTTCAAATTTAAGAAGACCTTTCAAGGGCTACACAGTAAAAGCATAAAGCTTTTCTGGATTAAGATCTAAAGTAGCACAGGGTGGTTTTTAAGTTTCCTTGTATATGGTTAACTTTCCACGGGAACTCAACATATTTTCCTTGATCCATCCCAAGTGCTATCGCATCTGATGGACAAATCCACTAGCTGCCCACTGCCAGCTAGCTCCTCCAGAAGAAGCAGCTCCGATTTGATGTACATCTCTCCTCCACTGACACTACTTACTACTACTACTTATCATTTCTATAGCGCTGTACACTTCAATATGAAGAGACAGTCCCTGCTCGACAGAGCTTACAATCTAATTAGGACAGACAAACAGGACAAACAAGAGCTAAGTGGAGGAGTGGCCTAGTGGTTAGGGTGGTGGACTTTGGTCCTGAGGAACTCAGTTCAATTCCCAGCACAGGCAGCTCCTTGTGACTCTGGGCAAGTCACTTAACCCTCCATTGCCCGCTGCATTGAGCCTGCCATGAGTGGAAAAGCACGGGGTACAAATGTAACAAAAATAAAATAAATAAGGGAATTACTAAGGTGAGCCCACAGCAGTCACAGTTTTACTGAGCACCAACCAGCACCGTTACAAAAATATCTGAATATTTAACTGCAGTATCTGGGACAGCCTTGCTGTCCCAACTTTACCCAGACAGTTATCCGGTTCATAGTTTGAATATCACCGCTAAACCTCCAGCTTTGCCCAAGCTCCACTCATGGATTGCACTAGCGCTATCCAGATAGTGCCAAAGCAGTGAGAGGAAATATTCTGTAGCACTACCTGATTTATGTCGCTAAATATCCCTCTCACTGGCACTTCTGTGGGTAGGAGTCACTCCTACTATTTCGGTGGGTGTCTATGGAGATAAGAACATCGTACCAAAACTTATATACTTGCTCCAGATAAGTGAAATACCTAGTGTACCTGAACGTAACTCACCTTGAGTATTCCTAAAAAAGGTGGGAGCCTACTCCAGTATCGCTTCTGTTCTTTGTTTTTTTGTACCCTGCGCTTTCCCACTCATGGCAGGCTCAATGCGGCTTAGGTACTTATTTGTACCTGGGGCAATGGAGGGTTACGTGACTTGCCCAGAGTCACAAGGAGCTGCAGTGGGAATTGAACCCAGTGCCCCAGGACCAAAGTCCACCACGGTAACCACTAGGCCACTCCTCCACTAGCAACATTCCATGTAGAAGCCTGTCCTTGCAGATTAGCAATGCGGCCGCGCAGGCTTCTGTTTCTGTGAGTCTGACGTCCTGCACGTCTCTCTCTCTCCCTCCTAAGCTGCTCCCCGAGCTGTAGCTCTTTTCCTTCCCTCCATCCTCTGGTCTCCACATTACTAACTATACAGCAAAGCCGCACAGGACTGTGGCTCTTTGCATGCTGAAGCTGCTTCCTTCGGACCAGCCCCACCTCCTCCCAAAGAGAAAGTTGTATCAGAGGAGGCGGGGCAGGTCCAGAGGAAGCAGCCGCAGCGTACAGAGAGCCATGGTCCCACACGTCTTTGCTATATAATTAGTAGGTTAGTCCAACAAAAAACATATCACCTTATTTTCCATTTTTGTTTAATTCATTAATTTGTAATGTAGTGATTGGAATATATCAATTTTTGAATTTACATTTTCCTTCTTTATATTTTGCACTGCAGAGAGGGGTATAAATCACTGCTTTACTTTCCCTGGTTGTTGCATTAGATGCAAAGTCTGGCTTCTTGGGGGTTTAATTTAATTTTGGTGTACATATTTATATTTTTAGTTTATGGTTATTTATTCTGTACTTGATGATAGTCCGTGTTCTTCACGTGTGAAAGAGACCAGGTTCATAGGTGAGCTATTATATATCGGTAAGTTTCCGATATAGGTTTCGAGCGTCTTTTTGCACGGTTTGGTGTTATTTAGCAAAGCCTCTGGCCTGTTTTTAAAATTAAAAATGCCCAGAACTTGTGCTCTCCACATCCGGCAGAGTCACCACACAAACAAAAGCCCGTCTGTTTTAAACAGTGTCTGTCTAGCGGTGGAAGGCGCATGTGCTGTTCCTGCTGCACGTGCTCACAATTTCAATATTTCTCGTTCGGCGAGCTGTAAAGGGGTAGCTTCACTGTTGGGGAATATGGAATTTGTAATACCAAACTGGAGCTTTGGGGTTTGTACTGTGATTCTGACCAGTTTTGTAGAGGATCCACCCACAGGGAAGAATTTGTTGAATGATGGTTAACTGGGTAGCTGAAACTGGCTGGAGGGGGGGAGGGTTTCTTTTACGCATACAAGTCTGTGGTGTTGTACTGCTAATTTAAAAGTGAGGAGAAAAGGTGGTTATGATGTGCAGAAATTTCGCTTTGAATTGCTCCCCCCCAACCAGTTCCTAGCTTGCCCCCCCCCCTCTTGTTGCCAGGCCAAATATTTCTGTCTAGAGATGCCACTGCCCGGCTTGTCCCCCTGTCTCGGACACCAACCCCCCCCCCCCCCCACACACACACACACACTTTGTACCTTTCTATTTCCTGTGTGACTTTTTGTGGCACCCCCTAACTCCTCATGAACGCCATTCCTCTATTCCTCGTTGCCATCTTACTAAGATTACAATAACTCTGTTTAAATAAATAAATCTGACACCTCATTTGAAATCTTAAGTCCGGGGCAGGGTGAGATGGGGCATGTGGAGCGTGCAGGATGGGCAGGGGGTCCCCATCAAACTGGTCTGCAAAGGGCCCCGCAATTGCTAAGACCAGCCCTGGTCAGAAGTATATTTAAACATTAAAAATAAAAAAAATAAAGCAACAGGCCTCAATCGCTCAGCTCAGCACCCAATAATGGCACAAGAAACCACAATACGCCACCATTTGGTAGCACCATTCTAAAGAAGCGAAAATAAAGTTTCAAATGTGTTGTAGGCCACAGTTTTAAATCTGGCTAACTGAATAGATTTCTATACAGAACCATCAAAGTGACAGCAGGTAAGGATCAAACTAGTCCCATCCAGTTGAGGTTTCTTTCACTTTGGGGGGATGACCATATGAATTTCCATACACAACCCACCATTAGCTCCCCACCTCCCCCCATTTACACAACCCACCATTAGCTCCCCACCTCCCCCCACTTGTTTTTTTACCTGACCTTGTACCTTATTTCCTACCACATCCTTCCACATCTGTTTCAAGCATTTGCAAAATTTCCTGGCCTTCACCATATCCGCTGGTTTGGCCATTTTGGGCCTCGTCATCGTAACCTTGTATTCTTCAACTTTACGACTAGCTTTGAAGAGCTAATATTTTGTCAATTATGAAAGAGCGCATTAAAGTTTAATAATAAAAATATAAGCCTACACGTGGGAAATGTCAGGCAAAACACAGTGAAGATGACAACAAATCCAGTCGGTCAGTAAACGCTGCTATAAATCTTGAATCAAAGTCATGCATGAATCGACACGGGCCAGTGTTTCGGCCACCTGGCCTGCATCAGGAGTCTTTCTAAATTAATAGACATGAACTTAATAAAAAACAAAATTACCGTATAAATAAAAACGTAAACATGTGTACAGGATAGTGGTCAAACAACACTTCAGAAGTTTATATTATATATTAGGCCTTTTTGAATAAACTGTATATGACATGCAAAGCTATGAAAGTAGCGTGTGTGTGGGTGTTTTTTCTCTTCTTCCTCAGATAGATAAGCGCACGTTATCAGCGCTTTTCCTCTAACAATCCAACCTCCTGGCCCCTAAGTCTCACTGCAAGCCCCATTCTATCACCATGTTGTAATCTGAGCTTCCTACTCCCAAGCTCCATGCATGGCTCTCAAACCCCATGCAAGCTGCATCAATCACCCTAAGGATTTGCAGCCAGTGGTGCTCTGACTATTATCTCTAGTTTTAAACTTCACTTGTGTGCAGGCCAAAAAAGGCACGCACATCACTGCTGTAAATCCAGGGCCTGGAAAATAACTTCACAGAATGATTCACGCTGGATGTTAAACTGAAAAACTGGCTTGCAACATTTCTCTGTAAATAATATCGTGCTCACTTAAGTCACTGCCAGAAGGGTGTCTGTCAAAAGAGAGAGACGGGCATGGGGCCCCAAAGCTTCAACAAAGTCAGAAGCAATTTTTTAAAAATACTGTTGTTAAAAGTTCAGGACAGAGGACCGCTTCATTCACAGGGGTCCTGCAAAGTCTATATGCAGGGCTGACCACCCAGAAAAAAAATCTCATGCAGTGCTTTCTTATTTATCATTTCCAAAACTTGGCACCCCCACTAAATAGCCCAAAGTGTGTTAAACCTTAATATAAAACACAATAAAGTAACTCCACAAACCTTCCACTCACCCCCCAAACACATCCTCACAACCACCCAAGGTTTAAGACAGCTCAAATAACCTGTCCCCCCCCCCACAAGCTCTCCACTCCTCCCCCCCCAGCTATACTCAAAATCTACCAAACACCCAGAACCCCAACTAAATTACTTCAATCCCCCTTAACCAGGGCCGTGCCAAGGGTCTGTGGCACCCCCCTGCAGATGATCAGTTGGCGCCCCCCCTCCCCCGTGAAGGAGATCGTTGCCCTCCCGCTCCCTGGGCCATGTCCCAACTGCCCGCCCTCTTCTCCCCCCCCCCCCCCCCAAGATCCCTTTTAAATTTACCTCCGGCAGCGAACAAAGGCGCAGCGTCAGTGAAGGAGGCGGCGCTCCCGACGTCTCTACTAGAAGGGATCTTGCTGGGGGGGGGGGGGGGGGAGAAGAGGGCGGGAAGTTGGGACATGGGAGAGGGCGAGGTAAGCATGGCGCAGCGGGGCGCCCCCCAGAGGACGGCGCCCTCCTGCCGTTCTTACCTCGCTTACCGTGTTGGCACGGCCCTGCCCTTAACCACGCTGCCAACTAAAAAGTCAGGTCTTCACTTTCTTCCATAAGGTTAAATAATGGTGTTCAAATCATAGCGCCACATCCAGTGCATTCCACAACTTAAGAACGTAAATCCCCAAAGCATCCACATCAAAGTACACTGCAGCCTAATATTTCCAGAGGCCTGAAGCAGAAACTGTTGTACAGGTCTCCAACTCCTCACATAAACGAAGCAAAATCACACAGATACAGCGGGATCCAAAAACAAGATTTAAAAAAAAAAAAAATCACAAGAACTATAAAACTGGAACCAGTACTCAAATCGACAGTGTGATCCGTTTACTCCTTGTGTGTTAGTAAGTACCGGCACTGTTTTTGCGCTAATTACAATCTCTTGGCTATTACTTAGGCAGGTCACGGGGAGAGGAAGAGAGAGACTGGAAGAAGAATCCGGGGGGGGGGAGGGGGTAAAGAGTTCAAGAGGAGAATGCTTTCGAGACCGAGATGCAGATGTACGGAGCAGGTGGGGGGAAGAGGGGTTGGTGGTTGGGAGGCTAGGATAGGGGAGGGCAGACTTATACGGTCTGTACCAGAGCCGGTGATGAGAGACGGGACTGGTGGTTGGGAGGCGGGAAATACTGCTGGGCAGACTTATACGGTCTGTGCCCTGAAAAAGACAGGTACAAATTCAAGATATGAGTTTATCTTGGGCAGACTAGATGGACCATGCAGGTCTTTTTCTGCCGTCATCTACTATGTTACTATGTTACCAAAGTCCTGGTAAAGCACCGATCGCTATTACCGAGGTGGAAATAGCAAGCGATGCTCCAAAAAGACGCACGCGAATGAGCTGCTCGCAAAACAGCAAGCAGCTTGGTAGGAGGGAAGCCAAATTGGTCAGCCGAGCACGCGCGGAACAGCCAATCGCTAAGCGTTGCTACTCTGCACATGTTCACAGCAGTGCATGCTCTTACAGCTTTTATACACATACACAACAAGCTGCATGAACGAAAGCTGTGTGCAGCTTTTTCTTTTTTTTTTCAAAACTTATCAGTGGCACAAGCGCTTTTCACAAGAAGCTCTACAAAGCAATGATGGCAGCGAGCCTGATTTCTGGAGAGATATGCTCTCCCCCTGCCCAGCAGCAGCATGCAGCTGCAGCCTGACCACGAGTGTCTCCTGTGCCCGGCACCGACCGACACCCTTCCTCGGCTGCTCAACATCATCACAGATCTGCACCGAATTGACTGCACCGCCAAGAAGCAGCCGTCATGCAACGACAGCTGCTGACCACCCGTACAGATTTCGTCCTAAAGGTAGGCGGTCCTTTCTGTGCATCATTCGGAAAGCACATTTGAATAGTAATTAGCTCATTAACATAATTCTCGGGTTGGCTGCTACTGTGACAGAGCCTGCAGAACCCCTTTGTGCATGTCTCACTGAACTCCGTGCTTCCTAACCGGCTAGAACCAGTAAAAAAAAAACAGCAGGTTGCTGGCTCTGGGGGACGGGGATCTGGATGGTGTTGGCAGAGAAAAATGCTGACAAGCTGGGATGGGAGGGAGAACGGAGAGGAGGAGGAGGAGAATGCAGACAGTGGGGGAAAAGATCTTACTTGCCTGACCGTTAATAGAAAGGAGATGCTCTAAAAAAAAAAAGCACAAAAATGCACTGAAAAAAAGGAGAGAAAAAAAAAAAAAAGACAGACTGACCAGCAACCAAAACAAACATGATAAGAAAAATAAAATACCCAGCCAATAACACAGTAACACACTGGTTAATATTCAAAGCGATTTAGCAGTTAAATCCCGTTTTACTAAGGTGCATTAACGTTCTTAACGCACCTACAATTAGGCGCACACACTAACCGCGTAGGCGCCTATAGAGATATTGTAGGCACGTACACAGTTAATGCGCGTTAAAAATGTTAACGCGCCTATAACGCAGTTCAGTAAACAGGGCCCTTGGTCAGGGCTAGTTGTTCTGGTTAAATGTGAGCATTTATACTGGCTAATTTTTAGGGTAAATCTTAGACAGTATAAATGCTCACATTTAAGTAAAACAACTCATTTTATGTTAAATGTACTGAAGGGGATTTGCATACTATACACACATAAAGACATGGTCTTCTCTCTCTCCTGTGTTGACCTATATCCTGAATCTGGCTGCTTGGGATTTTTTTTTTTTTTATTTTAGTTACATTTGTACCCCACGCTTTCCCACTCATGGCAGGCTCAATGCGGCAGGCAATGGAGGGTTAAGTGACTTGCCCAGAGTCACAAGGAGCTGCCTGTGCAGGGAATCAAACTCAGTTCCTCAGGACCAAAGTCCACCACCCTAACCACTAGGCCACTCCTCCACTCCATTTCTACTCCTAGCGTGCTGCTCCTCGTTTATCTGGTGCTAAAGTTTCCAGGTGGCTTCCGATTTTTTAGAATAAGCTGATCTGTGACTGGGTTTACCCCTGTGTGTGCATGGACTTGTAGAATTGCCTTTCTTCAGGATAATCAATCACCCTGGGGTAAAATCAGGGCTGCATCAACCTATTCTCATCTCTCAATTCTCCTTACATTCCTCCCCGTGAACTCCGCTCTCTGAACAAATCTCTCTTGTCGTCCCCCTTCTCCTCCACCGCTAACTCCAGACTTCGTTCCTTTTATCTTGCGGCACCTTATGCCTGGAACCGACTTCCTGAGCTCCATCTCTACCTGTTTTTAAATCTATGCTGAAAACCCACCTTTTCACTACTGCCTTTGGCTCCTAACCCTACTCATTTGCCCTCCTTCTCTCCTGTTCCTCTTTACCAGTAATTCCCTTGCCCGTAAATGTCTTGTCTGTCTGTTTTTACCTAGAATGTAAGCTCTTTGAGCAGGGACTGTCTCCATAGGAGCCGACTCTGTGGGTGCTTGAGCACCCCCAATATTGAGAATTTCCTTCTATGTGTCCAGGGAAGGGTTATTTCCACTAGGCTTAGCACCCCCAATAATTTTGAAATGTTGGCTCCTATGACTGTCTCTGTGTGTCTCATGTTCAGCGCTGCGTACGCCTGGTAGCGCTATACAAATGTTATTAGTAGTAGAAGTAGTAGTATTCTGAAACCACGGAGCCGGTTGGTAACCCTGTTTGGTGACAATATATGTCTGTGCTCTGCATAAGTGACAGCAGTGAAGCATTTCAGGAGAACTTTATGCTACTGTAGGGATGTTTAGCAGTCTGATTTGTTTCATTTTCCCAGTAGGAGGTGTGTTGACGAGAGTCTGATGTAACAGGAGTTTAAGTGTGAGACCTGGAGTTAGTGCTATTTTGCTGTGACAAATTTGCTATATATTGTAGGTTTGAAATGCATTTTTTTTTTTTTGTTGATAGGCTTTGACTGGTAGTGGAGAATCTGTGTTGCTGTTACAGAAGTAACTCCAGAATTTGCACTGAACAGTGAAGAAATAATTATGTATGCCAGAACTGCTGCCCGATGGTTACACGTTTAATTAACTGAGGGAGTGGAGCAGGGGCGGGCGGTAGGGGGGGCCAGAGCCAGGGGGCACATTTTAGCCCCCCCCCCCACCGGCGCCACCGATCTCCCCCCCCCCCCCGCCATTTCCGGACCCCCCCCTCGCCACCAATGACACCCTCCCCCGCTGCTGTCACTTACCTTTGCTGGCGGGGGACCCCAACCCCCCCGCCAGCCGAGGTCCTCTCTTCCATGCAGGCTGCGCCGCTGCAAGTTGCAACGCTTCCTGTTCTTCTGAGTCTGACGTCCTGCACGTACAACGCGCAGGACGTCAGACTGAATTCCAAATTCTGAGTCTGACGTTCTGCACGTTGTACGTGCAGGACGTCAGACTCAGAAGAACAGGAAGCGTTGCAACTTGCATCCTGCACGGAAGAAAGGACTTCGGCTGGCGGGGGCTTAGGGTCCCCCGCCAGCAAAGATCGGCGACGGGTTGGTGGCGGGCGGGAGGGGGAGGTGGATAGGGTCTGTGGTAGGGGGGTCCAGGGCGAAATCTGCGGGGGCCCAGGCCCCTGTGGCCCCACGCAGATACGCCCCTGGAGTGGAGGAGGGTGGCCAAGAATGAAGGGGTGCCTAATATCCTTGTGTAACCCTTGGCTTGTTAGGGATTTATGACAGAGTGAGCCCTGGGCAGTAAGTCACTAGGGGAGTGACTGGAGGACCTGGGAGGAGTTGAGAGGTTATAAAAGGGAGTAGGTTGAGAAGTGAATTGTCCTTGGTTGCCTGAGGTATAACTTGTCTGGAATGTTTTTACGTTTGGGGAGCGTGCCAGGTGCCCTTGACCTGGATTGGCCACTGTCGGTGACAGGATGCTGGGCTAGATGGACCTTTGGTCTTTCCCAGTATGGCACTACTTATGTACTTATGTACCAATAGTCCCTGCCAGGTGAACCATTGCAATAAAAGGGGGGTCCTGTAGTGCCAAACCCAGTGGATTGGATTCACAGACAGTAAGCTGTCACATTGCATCAAGGAAAGGGAATGTGACTTGATATACCGCCTTTCTGTGGTTTTTGCACCTACATTCAAAGCGGTTTACATAGTATATACAGGTACTTATTTGTACCTGGGGGCAATGGAGAGTTAGAGGGTTAAGTGACTTGCCCAGCGTCACAAGGAGCTGCAGTGGGAATCGAACCCAGTTTCCCAGGATCAACGTCTACTGCACTAACCACTAGGCCACTCCTTACTCTTTAGGATTCTGGAATCTTGCTATTCTTTGGGGTTCTACATGGAATGTTGCAACTCTTTGAGATTGTGCATGGACTCTTGTTAATGGCACTTACTATACTGCCTTTCGGTGGGTTTTGCACCTACATTCAAAGCAGCTGACGTAGTATATACAGGTACTTATTTGTACCTGGGGCAATGGAGTATTAAGCGACTTGCCCATCAGCCATTTGTGGAGCCAGAAAGTCGGTGGATTGGGGAGTCCGGCCATAACAAGGGGCTTGGGTGGAATGCAATCTACCCATTGCTGAGGTGAAACTTTCAGAGTGGCAGCCCGAGAGGATAAGACAGTTATAAGGAGTCTAGCCCGGATGGTATTGAAGTACATTGGGAAACTGAAATCCGCTTTGGGGTTTAATCAAGCCACAGGACAGACATTAAGGGTTTTGCATCTGTGTTAACACAGAAAAGATTACTGCTTGTGATCATCTTGAAAAGCAAGAGTTGGACTGTATTACAATCAATGCCATGAAATCATCAGTTATCCAGTTAATAAATGTTCCAGTTAGTCTTAGTCCTTTGAGTGTCATGTGGTTCCTGAGTGGGATGAGCTGACGGCACCTGGACCCCCACAGACTACCAGTCTCTTGAGCCCCCTCTAACCCTGGTGACACTTGCATCGGCCCTGGCGTTCACTGGCTACAATCACCAGGCACAGAACCAGGAGTAGCCCCAGCTGCCTTCCACTGCTTCAGGAGCCTTGAGGTCCAGGGAGGTCAATGCAAGTTGGCCAAACCAGCTGATTCACTTCCAGCTTTGCCTTCCCCCAACTGCATAAAGTGAGTCCTACTTTTAATTTTCCTACTGAAATCTATGAGAAAAAATAGAATTACAACCCCAGACGCAATGGGGAAAGCACAGGAGGAGGGAACACAACTGGGTCAGCCTATTCAGTTGACCTGAAAAGCGTGACCACCTTATAGGGAGGAGGGTAGTAGGTAAGAGAAGCAATGGGGCAGGGGTGAGAAGAGAGAGGCAGACTGCCCCCCCCCCTCCTGAACCCCTCTCCACCTTCCCACCAGGAATAAGGCTAGTGCTGTCACTATTTCACCAGGAATTAAAGAAAACCTGCAGAGCTCCAGAACAGAAGATCCACACTCAGAGACCTAACCTTCTAAATGCTGAAAAACATCGGCAATGACTTCAAATGAAACTGATACAAGAATACGTAGAGTATGTCTGTAATGTCATTTGACTAATACTGAAAGGAAAATAAGGCCTTTGCAGTGCATGGCTCACACAGTTCTCACTGCTACGGTTTCTGTTGCAATACAGCAGGGTTGTAATATTTAGGGTGCTGCTTTTCTTTTCTTTTTCACAATTAAAAAAAAAAAAAACAACCCTACTAAAGAGACAACTTTCTGCTCTTTTGTGTTGTCTTTGTGAAGCCCAGAATATTCTGAACAAAGCAAAAGGCTGCACAGGGCAGGAAACGCCACTCGGTCCACAGATGACAGGAAACGCTGCAGCTTGCAAAAAGGCAGCCCTACGCTCCCCTCATCACGTCTACCGACAGCAACACAACGTAAACCCTCTGGACAGCAACACAACAAACAACAAAAGCAGAATGGACAAACAACGGGCTGGCCAGAAAAAAACATTTTTTTTTTTTTTTGCTGTTCTATTTCTCCACATAAAATCAACTGGAATCTCTGCAGATAAGGCAGGATGTGGAACCAGCTACCATCCATGGTATTTTTCTCAAAGTTAGCAAAGGATCTAAGGAACTCCAATAGGATGAAACTGGGCAGACTAGATGGACTGCACGATCCTTATCTGCAGATAGACTCCATTTCTCTCTGCCCTTTGCTTCCTTTAAAAAATAAACTTGTAATATTAGCCATAACAAAAATAGGTGGGAAAATGTGGGATACAAGTGCAATAAATAAAATAAAACAAAATAAATAATCAAACAAGGACAAGGAAAATGGCACAAGAAAACAAGGAAATTACATACAAAAGGAAAATTTTAGGCACAGCACTTGGGGGAAGATGGCATGAGGCGTTCGAGAGCAACTGGATACCCCAGAATTACCACTCTGAGGGTTTCTAAGTGAGATAGGGACAAGTCCTGTGTAGCAAACTCAAAGATAGTGGATGCAGCCTGCTCACCGGAAGCCTCAGTGTGCTTCATTTGAGCCCGCAAAATATCTCAGGAGGTTACAGCACTGATGGAATGATCAGGGGACAAAAAATTCCAGGTGCTGCATGACAAAGTGAAATCCCTGGACAAGCGAATGGAATCTCTTCAGACGGATTTAGGGGCATTCCAGGGCACCCTTGCTGAGTTGGAAGATAACTGCCCTAGAGGCCAGTAGGGAATAGGCGGGCATTTCTGAAGCAGCTTGAGGCAGCAGAGGACAAAATCAATGATCTGGAAAACTGAAGATCAATCTGTCTTAGTTTTGCGGCTACCCATCTTTTATCCTGGTTTATTCCTTCTGGATCCTATATTAAAACAAAGTTTGTGGAGGGGAGATGGAGGGCTAGGACGTCTCTCCTCTAGACTAATATTCAAATGTACCATTTGGCTGGGCCTTACAGATGAGGTTGCATAAATGTTCAACGTAGTGTCCTGGAATGATGGAGGCATTAATTCTCCTGCTAAACAGAGAAAAATTTTACAAGCTCTGAACAGAAAGAGTGTCTATCGCAATGTTACAGGAGACATCTCTGGACGAGGTTGAACAAGCTAAGCTTAAAAGGTAGTGGGTGGGTTCTTATTTAGCGTCTCCGGCCCTCAACAGGAAAGCTAGTTGTAGAATTCTATTCCATAAACTCTTGGCAGTAGTCATTCATAAAACAGTGATTGGATCAGACAGATGTTATGTGCTGGCCCATTTGACAGTAGACAAACAAGAACTAATTATAAGTAATGTTTATGCAACTAATGTCTACGACAAAAACTTTTTCACTGCCATCATTCGAGAAATATCCACATTAGGGGATTATCCAATTATCTTGGGCGGGGATTTCAATACGGTTCACGATCCTACCTTGGACATATCCTCTCCGCTACCCCGGGATAGAATAGATTTCACTTAGGGCATTCCTTGGTTACTAGCGGCTCTTGATCTTAAAGTTCTAGATGTTTGGAGAGTTTTACATACTGAGATTTGCTTAAACTCTGTTTCTGATACAAGTCCATCGGCTTTCCAACTAGCAGATTATTTTCATGATAAAATCCTTCAAACAAGGAATCAATTTCCCAAAAATGATCGCAATTGGGAACCTCCTTGTATTTCGGTACCTCAGATCTCTGCTAAGATTTGGAAGGAATTTTCCCCTATAACTTGGTTCTCTGTTAACCCTCTTTTTTATAAAAAGTGTGTATCATCTTATTGTATTTTAGATCCCTGCACTCACATACATCTTAAAGGCTGCTTCCAGTCATTTTAAGGGGGCTGTTTACTACACTCCGTCGAAAAGTTGTTAGATCAAACTAGGCTTCAATTAAGGACTTGGCAAAGTCTCTCCCTCTCTCCGATGGGAAGGACTGCTTTGATCAGAATGATATTGTTCTCAGATGGGTGTATGTTATGCAGACTCTCCCCCTGGCTTTTAAAGAAGAATCACCAAGCGGTTGGGTTATGGAGTAGCAAGGACGTAGGGGAGAGCTGCTCCGGAGCACCTGAATTATCTGCACTCTGAAAAAACACTTTCCCTCCTGGTGCGGTGATAGGTAATCAATCTTGAGACATTGAGAAGCCCCAGTTAGGGCAAGGATGGAAATCAGCAAAGCGGATGGCTTCAAAATCTGACCAGAAAGACCCTAAGGAGAAAGCCCGGACATTGGAAGATTTGGAGAATCGCTCCCGCAGGAACAGTCCGCAGCTAGTGGGTCTCCCGGAGGCGCTGCCAGAGCGGGACCTGTGTAAATTTCTATAGACCTGGCTGCCCCACAGCATTATCGATGAGGGAGTTCGTGGGGTCGCTGAAGGTGGAGAGAGCACACAGATTGGGCCAGAGCAAAGAGGGAGCGGAGCAGCCCAGAGTGGTAATTTTTCGGATCCTTAACTATGCTCACAAATGGTGCTCCTACAGGCCCTGAGGGCGGGAAAATCTCTTGAGTATCAGAACTCTCGTGTTTTGTGTTTCCAGGACTATTCGACACAATTTTTCACCGGCACGTAAGGAATTTGCCCCTCTGTGTTCTAAGCTATTTGGATCGAAGTATAAATTTAGCCTCCTATATCCGGCGAAGCTCAAACTGATCGACAATGGGCAAGTGATATTTTTTGAACGGGTGGAGAAGGCGAGGGCGCACGTGGACAGGTTGACCGCATCGCAACAAAATGGATAAAGATACTTTGAATGAATGCGGAACGGAGACTTTGTGGATTGAGAATTTGGATTCTAGGGGACTGTGGACGGTCTCATCAGTGTATATGGCTACCGACTGCGGCCCTGAGGGACATTTCATTGCAAACAGATCACCGAATAAACTCGCATGAGGGCGATGAAAAGCAAAGCCTAGAAGAGAGGCTGAGAGTGCAGAGTATGATATTACCTTTCAGACTTTAAATGTATAAAGGAATTTAAAGCCAAGTTAATAGTATAAGTGTTTTTTTTCTTTTTTCCTTCTCTTCTTCTCTGTATGCCTAAAGGTATCTACATACTAATACCATATTCAGGATGATAGGGTTGAGAGATATTGCACTGGAGGGGAAGACAGGGGAATGAGTTCTCCAGCATCACTAAGGGGGTGCTCTGAACTCTGAAGCTGGGGGTGTTATGCATGATGTGGGTAATGTATGGGGGGGTGGAGGTGCAAGGGGAAGGAAGGGTTGGGGCAGAAATAGAGAGGGAAGGGGATGGGAAGGGGGATCCAACAGAAGAGGGAGAAGGGGGCTAGGGTGGTTTACTGTGTTTATGGTGTCTGAATGCTGTGCGGGTCACTTTTTGGATTTAAGCCCTGAGGGATCCTTTTCACAATGTCTCTTATCGGGGGGAGTGGAGGCTGGGACACTCTCCTGGTGAGGATACATGTTTCAATATAGCAAATAATCATGCACATATTTTCTCCGTATAATCGTCTAGTGAAATATGACAGCGTTACAGGTTCTTAGCGAATCGGTAAGCAACGGGAATTCACCAAGGAAATCGCATGCAAATGAGCTGGTCGCTGCTAGCTCATTTGCATGAGATTTCCTTCCAAGCCAGTCGGCCAGCTGAGCATGCACAGAGCAGCCAATCGTTATGCTGGCTGCTCTGCGCATGCCAAGGACGTCCTTTATGGATGTCCTTCACTGAAAGAAAAAAAAAAAGTTGTCCTCATAATCGGGAGGGAGATCAAAGGGCTACGAGGAGGCTCCCGATGCTGCTGGCAGCTATCGGCAGCTTCTGCTCTGGCCTCCTCGCTCCTTTCTGTCTGCCCCGGGGTGTTAGCAGCACGTCCGATGCCCCTCCTCCAGGTCTCTCTCAGCCAATCACAGTGCGTTTAGCTGTCACTGGTGTCAGCTAAACTCGCTATGATTGGCTGAGAGAGACGTGGAGGAGGTGGATAATCGAAAGAGACGTCCAAATAGTTTTTGATTAAGCGGTGGTCATTACAGAAGGACACCCAAAAAAAAAAAATGGGGGAAAACCGTCCAAGTGCTCGTCAGGGACGTCCTTTTTTTTGTTAGTGAAGGACGTCCATGTTAGGCACTTTAGAAGGTCGGCCCTGATGAGCACTTGGCCATGGCTTGAGTAAAGGACGTCCATAAAGGACGTCCCTGACGAGCACTTGGACATTTTTTTTCCCAATTTTTTTTTTTTTAGTTAAATTTATAGAAGTTTTTAGAGACGAATAAATCCCGTGCAGCCCCAACGACAGGTACAGACCTCCCGTTAGATTTTCCACAGTTAGGCAATCGGAAAACGGTAGTGCATCTCATTACAATACGATTTATACACATCCTATATAATAATTCTCACCTCCAACGTTCTGAGGCTGCCTGGAACCGTGGAAAAGGAAAGTGGAGTAGATAAAAGTGATGTCATTCCTGAAGTGCCACTGATTGGCTGCTATGACATGCTGCAGAACGTTCAATAGACAGGAGTGGAAGTGAACAAAGCAAGTCTATGGTAAGCAAGGAAGCCTATTGGTTAATCTCTGATTCCACTCCCCAAAGCAGCCGTCATTCCTATACACTCAAAAAAAAAAGGTAACCTAGGAGCTGCTTCTCATTGCCGTTTTTACAGCTGCTTCCACTGGACAAAAGGAGGGGGGAGACACACAGACCCTGCAACTGGGAGGGGGGACCCTGCAACTGGGAAAAAGGGAGGAGGGACCCTGAAACTGGGAAAAAGGGAGGAGGATGGGAGGAGGGGGGACCCTGCAACTGGGAGGAAGGAAGGAAGGGAGGGAAGGAGGGAGGGACACCCCTGCAAATGGGAGACATACCGGGGGACGACAACCCTGGAACTGGGAGAGAGGGGGGACCCTGGCACATACTCTCATTCTCACACACACACTCGCACCCAGTCTCACTCTCTCTCTGTCTCACACACACACACACACACACTCGCACATTCACACTCTCTCAAACATACACGCTCCGAGGAAAACCTTGCTAGCACCCGTTTCCTTTAAAACAGAAACGGGCCTTTTTTTACTAGTTATAATATTAATTTGCTCATCTGCATTCCGTTTTCGTTAACTGCTACCGTGATAGGACAATGCCCTTTTGTGCATGTCCTTGTTTACTACTTGCACGTTAAACTGGCTAGAACCAGTTTAAAACCCGTGTTAAATGCTCGTTAAGTTTAGTGCATCTGGCCCAAGGTGTTGAGAAAACCAAAATCAAAATTTTAAGAACAGAGCTAAAGTCCCACTGTGCTGTTTGCAGAAGTCTTTGCATTCAGTATTTGTCTTGAAGGAATTATTTCTATCCAAAAAGGTGCCAGAAATGAAAACCTTGGACAAAAAAATAATAATAATAATTAAAAAAAAAAAAAACATTTAAAGCCTTATTTCAAAATTCTAGAAAGTACATTCAGTTGTAAAGTTTTATGCTCTTATTTTTAATCCAGTTTTTTTTTTTTTTGTTAGATTTGTACCCCACACTTTCCCACTCATGGCAGGCTCAATGCGGCTTACATGGGGCAATGGAGGGTTAAGTGACTTGCCCAGAGTCACAAGGAGGTTCCTGTGCCTGAAGTGGGAATCGAACTCAGTTCCCCAGGACCAAAGTCCACCACCCTAACCACTAGGCCACTCCTCCACTGTTGCTACTATTTGAGATTCTACATGGAATGTTGCTATTCCACTGTTGGGAAGCTCTGGTTTAACTAGCTGCCCTTTCTCTCATCAAGTCTGTTTTTTTTCCCCCTTCTGTTTTTCTTCAGCTCTTAAATATCAGAAAATTACAAGACAAACAATAGCCCAAAACTATAATTAGTATAATAAGTTAAACGATGGTAAATCTAACGTAATCACAGAGACAGCAGTCAATATTCCCGTTGGATCATTTTTTATGCGAATAAACATTTTTCTTGGTATCCTCACTCATTCTCCTCACTTTTTTGTCTTATATCTCACGTTCCGTGAGGGATTTCACCTCCTTTTTGTTTTTCCTGCTATTCCACTAGCAACATTCCATGTAGAAGTCAGCCCTTGCAGATCACCAATGTGGCCGTGCAGCCTTCTACATGGAATGTTGCTAGTGGAATAGCAACATTCCATGTACAATCTCCAATAGTATCTATTTTATTTTTGTTACATTTGTACCCTGTGCTTTCCCACTCATGGCAGGCTCAATGCGGCTTACATGGGGCAATGGAGGGTTAAGTGACTTGCCCAGAGTCACAAGGAGCTGCCTGTGCCTGAAGTGGGAATTGAACTCAGGTCCTCAGTTCCCCAGGACCAAAGTCCACCACCCTAACCACTAGGCCACTCCTCCTGTGCCTAAAACTCCAATTTGGCCCTGAGTATCATCTTTCTTATAATACACCACTATCATATGAGACACAATATCCTTCAACATCATCCTAGAATGTTTTCCTTTTTAAACCATTCATAATATACTTGCCCCCTCCAAGCCCATTCACAGGTAAACAGAAACTCCACCCGCACACGCACCGCAATTATAACTCTAAGCAAACAATGCTGTTTGTCATCAGAAAACCTAGGCTGGCATCACCTAGGACAATGGACCTATTCAAACAGGAAAGACTGCTGTGAACAGGAACGTGCTGGGCATCGAGCGTGATTCGACTAAAATTTGAAAGCGCGCTTTTATGATTTCAACGCGTGCCAGAAAGGTTGAGCTAACGCTTAAAATCTTGCATAAGGCCTTGTAGGCCTCCTGTGTCTTTTACCCCAGGTTTGTGGCAGCATCATCCTCCCTTTGCTGGCGGAACTGTGGTGGGAGGGGGCCTGCTTACGTGGTTGGGGGGGGGATTTCTGGTTAGTCGTACCTTTCCGGGATTAAGTTGAAGGTAAGGCTACTCAGATCAGTTGGCTTCTCCTACGTGCTATGCAGCTTCTGGGATCGTGGGGCAGCTTGGAGGGCTGAACTGTGAACTACACAAACCATATAGACTGGGTTCACGAGGGACCTTAGCAGCATGTTTTACTGGTGCAACTTTTGGAAAGAAAATGTCCCATAAAACCCATTGAAGACAATTCTAGAAATGGCACACAGCAGTTTATGCACAATAGAGGCACCTATACAGGCAGTTATGCACACTTATTCTGTAAAGTAGCGCCTAAGTACCTTAATGCACACCTGCTAAGGAGGGGAATACATGAGGGTGGGGCATGGGAAGGCTCAGCATGGTGATTCCATTCTCAAGACCTCCAGAGGCAGTCCCGGAAGCCATTTTCTGGGCTGGGCATGCACAGAAGCAGGAGCCAGTGGGGATGCAGTACCCAGCAATGAAAAGGTAGGCCCAGAAGGGAGCTGCCGCCAGCGGGCCCATCTTCTGCTGGGGGGGGGGGGGGGGGGGGGGGGGAGTTGAGAGTCTCATCAGGGGGAGGGGGAAGAGAAGGTTTCAGTTTTAGCTAAAAATTCAGTAGCACTTTCGGTCGAAACACAAACCCGAATTTCAGTCCGGTTTCAGTGCTGAATCCAAAACTGAACCCAAAGTTTGGTCAGCCTCTACCCTAGGGCTTAGTGTAAGGACCACTGTGGTGGCACCTACAAACCACAAAGATGCAGGAAATCCCATGCACGAATGTTTAAGTGCTCTAGACACCTTAGAAAGGTTTGTTCAGTTCTACTCCAAACCAGGCTCTGTCACACGACTACTACTACTACTTATCATTTCTATAGCGCTACTAGACGTACGCAGCGCTGTACACTTGAACATGAAGAGACAGTCCCTGCTCGACAGAGCTTACAATCTAATTAGGACAGACAAACAGGCCCTAGTAGAATGCGCTCACACCCGAAGAGGAGGAATCTTCCCCATGGCTAAATATGCCGAACTGATCGCTTCCCTGGAGCCAACGGGCCACTGTGGCCTTAGAAGCCATCACCCCTTTATTGCGCCCCGCAAACAGCACAAACAGATGATCCAAACAACGGAAGGCGTTCATGGCCACAAAATAGCGTAGAAGAATGCGACATCAAGTATGGGCTAAGGCTATTTATTCTGCTTATCCTAGAATGCTAGGTAGCCTAAAACAAAAAAACAAAAAAAACTGTGAATAAGTGTAGCAATATCACCTCTTTGCTGAAAGTGTAATGCATGCTCGATAAAGAAATTGCTTTCCCAACTGTGCACAATCGAGGGATGGTGCAGCCACCTGTAAGATGCTACCTGGGACGCAGCTACAATCTGAAGGAGAAAGACCACGGAAACCAGAGAAAGGTGCCAGTCTGCACATACAAAGTTGTCACTCACCACTGAAACTGTGGAGCACTAGGAAAATATATGCAACAACACAACAGGAGTGGCCTAGTGGTTAGGGTGGTGGACTTTGGTCCTGGGGAACTGAGTTCGATTCCCACTTCAGGCAAAGGCAGCTCCTTGTGACTCTGGGCAAGTCACTTAACGCTCCATTGCCCCATGTAAGTTGCATTGAGCCTGCCATGAGTGGGAAAGCGCGGGGTACAAATGTAACAAAAATAAAAGATACTATTGGAGATTCTACATGGAATGTTGCTACTCTATTGGAGATTTTACATGGAATGTTGCTACTATTGGAGACTCTACATGGAATGTTGCAATTCCACTAGCAACATTCCATGTAGAAGGCTGCGCAGGCTTCTGTTTCTGTGAGTCTGACCTCCTGCACGTACGTGCAGGACGTCAGACTCACAGAAGCAGAAGCCTGCACGGCCCACATTGGTGATCTGCAAGGGCCGATTTCTACATGGAATGTTGCTAGAGGAATAGCAACATTCCATGTAGAATCTCAAATAGTAGCAACAGTGGAGGAGTGGCCTAGGGTGGTGGACTTTGGTCCTGAGTTCGATTCCCACTTCAGGCACAGGCAGCTCCTTGTGACTCTGGGCAAGTCACTTAACCCTCCATTGCCCCATGTAAGCCGCATTGAGCCTGCCGAGTGGGAAAGCGCGGGGTACAAATGTAACAAAAAAAACAAACTGCCCCCCCCCCCCCCCCATGGCTCAGATGCATCCTACAAGCCTTGCTACTCCACCACGGCTGTCAACCAAAGACAGAATCTGCAGCATGGCACACCGTGGTCCTTATGCTGGAATTGATAGATCACCGTGGCTGCATGGATTATCTCATCTTGGTGTCAGCAGTATTTAAATTGCAAATGTTAATGGCAAAGGAAAGAGACGCTGCTGCATGAAAAAGTAGAAAAGAAAACCACAGACGCGGGTGCAGCTTGTACATTTCCTTCTTCCCTATTCCTAGTGCAATAGGAAACGTGATGCCCTGTGGTCAGCGGTGAAATTTCTCTTGTAAATGATTCTATCAAAAAGGTTCTTTGATCTCCCGGGGATAAAACAGCAAAACGTGTTATTAGTGTTCTAACGGAAATGAGATCTCTCAGAGGCAAACTAAAGGGGGCCAACTCATTCGGCCTCTTTTTACTCGTGGAAGTCACCCGGCCTTAATTCTGCTAGTTTTAAGTTTAAATTAAGACAAACTGTTTAGGGGAACCTTTCATTTTACTACAGCAGTGCTTCCAAAACTGAAAGTCACGAGCCCAAATGGAGGCTCAATATCATTAGACTGAATCACAAGAAACAACCCCCCCCCCCCCCCCACCGTCTCCTGACCTCCACGTGACCTGCTGCCACCAGCGGCAGTCAGCCTGGAGGCTTGCGAACCTGCCCTGCCACCAGCAAATATATTTTCCTTTGAAAACTGGCCCATAAAACTGAAAAACAGACAACAAAAGTGGAGTGGAGGAGTGGCCTAGTGGTTAGGGTGGTGGACTTTGGTCCTGAGGAACTGAGTTTAATTCCCACTTCAGCCACAGGCAGCTCCTTGTGACTCTGGGCAAGTCACTTAACGCTCCATTGCCCCATGTAAGCTGCATTGAGCCTGCCATGAGTGGGAAAGCGCGGGGTACAAATGTAACAAAAATAAAATAGATACTACTGGAGATTCTACATGGAATGCTGCTACTCTATTGGAGATTCTACATGGAATGTTGCAATTCCACTAGCAACATTCCATGTAGAAGGCTGCGCAGGCTTCTGTTTCTGTGAGTCTGACGTCCTGCACGTACGTGCAGGACGTCAGACTCACAGAAGCAGAAGCCTGCACGGCCACATTGGTGATCTGCAAAGGCCGACTTCTATATGGAATGTTGCTAGTGGAATAGCAACATTCCATGTAGAATCTCAAATAGTAGCAACAGTGGAGGAGTGGCCTAGTGGTTAGGGTGGTGGACTTTGGTCCTGAGGAACTGAGTTCGATTCCCACTTCAGGCACAGGCAACTCCTTGTGACTCTGGGCAAGTCACTTAACCCTCCACCGCCCCAGGTACAAATAAGTACCTGTATACAATATGTAAGCTGCATTGAGCCTGCCATGAGTGGGAAAGCGCAGGGTACAAATGTTAACAACAAAAAAATATATAAATATAAAATTATACCAAGGCAGCACAAGGCCAAGAAAAGAACCAGAACCAAACCCATTCCAGGCCAACCCGTTGTCTAACCACTAAGTATTCCCCAGTACTTCCTATGCATGTTCAAGGACACCCAGTACCATGCAATTACAGCACATGCTGAAATGAGTGTGTTTTACTACCTCATAACAACGTATTCTGAGGAACCATCTGGTCAAAAGCTTTGCAAGAGATGGAAGAACCCATCATTTCCAGTCTGCTGGCAAGCAATACCTGCTCGTTACCACCATTTCCTCTCACTGTAGACACAGGTGGTGTTAGTCCCCATTAAATGCTCTTAAATCTTCCCAGGGTCAATTCACACCTTTAAGTAAAGCCAAATAATCTCTCTCCTCCTCTCTGCTGTGAAGATAGGAGCTGCCTATTAACTCACTATCAGCTGCACTAGTTGGGTTTCTTTTTTTTTTTCTTATTGGAAGGGATAAATACGTTGTTTAGAGAGAGAATAATGAAGCATTCCTGAATGGAATTTTAAATAGTGGCTACAGGATAGTCCTTCGGGGTTATATGTCCACAGCGCAGCGGGCTCATGTGTTGGGTTTGGTTAGTACTGCCTGTTCCAAATGTGGGGGGGTTCCAGGCTCCTTCTACCATGCATTGTGGCAATGCCCAAAAGTGCGTGCATTTTGGCAGCGGATACGAGGGTTTCTGATCAGACTAGGATATAAAATACAGGGAACGGAGGGCCAGTTTTTGCTTGATCGACCAAGAGCTTTTTCCCCTTTGTGTGCTCCAGCAACTCTGTTATGTAGAAAGTTGAGTTTGGTGGCTCGAAAGTGTATAATGCAATATTGGACCTCACTGGAAGCGCCCGCCTACTGGCATTGGCGCAATCAGGTGCACCAATTAGCTTCTTGGGAGGCTAGAGATTCAAAATTATCGCCTAAACTTAGGAAACAATTTCTTCAGATATGGATGCCTTATCTTCAGGTGCTCAGCCCAAGGGGTAGAAGCTTGCTTATTAATGCTCATTGAGGATGGTATGACATGGTTCTGATGTATTTACTTGTAACCACTCAGTTAGCAGTAAGTAGGTTCCCGAGACTAAGTACTAGGGGGGAGGAGGGGTTGGAGGGGGTGTGGGGGGGGGGAAGGGAACTTTACACGTTGTATAGTTTAACCGCGATATGTATGTAAGATGTTATGAGTATGTTACGTTGTTTACCTTTGTTATAACAATCAATAAAACTTAAATTAAAAAAAAAAAAAACAGTGGCTATTATGTAAGCAGATTCTAGGAGATTTTATTTTTTATAAAAGAACGGTGTCTTCCCAGCCAAGTCATAATCTACTGTAGTTCCAAACCGGGGGTTTTTTTTTTTCTCCTGTACGGTAACTTGTGTTTTCACAAAAGTAGAATTCTATCATCGTACCAGAAGGGAGAACAGAAAGTGGGAATCTTAAAATGTGAGCAGAGTGTCGTCTACCGAGCTCCTGTTTCTAGATCAGAGTTCCCAAAACTGTGGGTCGCAACCCCAAATAGGGTCACGAAATCAGTGGGCAGGCTTTGTCCACTGAAATGTCACTGGGCTGTGCTTCTGGGGTCGTGAGCTTACTGTGGCCGTTCTAATGAAGTCAGAGACAGAAAGTTTGAAAAAGCACTGTTTTAGGTGTTTGAGGAGAGACTTGATGACCTGAACATGTATACTCTGGAAGAAAGGAGTGTAAATTTAAGGGGTGATATGATACAGACGTTCAAATATTTGATAAGTATTAATCCGCAAAACGAACCTTTTCCGGAGATGCGAAGGAGGTAGGACGAGAGGACATGAAATGAGATTGAAGGGGGGCAGACTCAAGAAAAATGTCAGGAAGTATTTTTTTCACGGAGAGAGTAGTGGATGCTTGGAATGCCCTCCTGCGGGAGGTGGTGGAAATGAAAACGGTAACAGAATTCAAGCACGCGTGGGATAAACATAAAGGAATCCTGTTCAGAAGGAATGGATCCTAAGGAGCTTAGCCGAGATTGGGTGGCAGAGCTGGTGGCGGGAGGCGAGGATAGTGCTGGGCAGACTTATACGGTCTGTGCCAGAGCCGGTGGTGGGAGGCGAGGCTGGTGGTTGGGAGGTGGGGATAGTGCTGGGCAGACTTATACGGTCTGTGCCAGAACCGGTGGTTGGAGGCGGGGCAGACTTACACGGTCTGTGCCTTTTTTTTTTTGTTACATTTGTATCCCGCGCTTTCCCACTCATGGCAGGCTCAATGCGGCTTACATGGGGCAATGGAGGGTTAAGTGACTTGCCCAGAGTCACAAGGAGCTGCCTGTGCCTGAAGTGGGAATCGAAAAGGACAGGTACAAATCAAGGTAAGGTATACACAAAAAGTAGCACATATGAGCTTATCTTGTTGGGCAGACTGGATGGACCATGCAGGTCTTTTTCTGCCGTCATCTACTATGTTACTATGTTACCATAGGGCTGACTGGATGAATGCTCATCTTTGTCTTACTGAAGCCATTGAGTTTGGTATAGAACTGAGGGACTGAGTGAATCAAGGGCATAGCCAGACACCCAATTTTGGGTGGGCCTGGGCCCAAGATGGGTGGGCAGAAGAACCCCACCCCATCCCATAGGTGTTTTGGTCTCTCCTCTCACCTGCATGCCAAATGGTCTCTCAGATATCCCTCCTCTCCTGCACACCTTTTAAATTTCAGATTTTCAGTGAGGAGCAACTAATCCACACTACTCATGTAGGCCCCACATCCTTCCCACCGATGCAGCTTCCTGTTTCCGCATAGTCGGGAATACGTCAGAGGGAAGGCTGTGAGGCTGGTGTAAGCAGTATGTATCAGTCGCTGCTTCCTGTGGGCGAAGATCTGCTATTTATAAGGTAGGCAGGAGGGACAGCTGTTGGGAGTTTTCGGCTTGGGAATCTCCGCCGGCCACGTCATAGGTGTGCTGCTACTGGTGGGCCTGAGCTCAAAGTCCTGAGCTCAAGCCCACCCTTGGCTACGCCACTGGAGCGAATCACCGCACCCTAGTTGTTTCGTTGAAGATTTAAGGAGTATGCGGATGGAATCCCTTCTCTTCACAAGTGAAGTGATTATAACTGTGGAATTTGAAACTTATAGAGCGTGTGATCACCAACGATTTTTGATTTTTTTTTGCAACTGTTTTAATGTAACTGTTTGGTTTTTGATTCAGTTTGCGTGTGTTTTGCTGGGGGGGGGGAGGAATTCTTTTCTCCACATGATGGAGTGTTGCATTGCTCTCTTTTTTTCTGGCGTTATATTAAAAATAAGGCCAATTAAAATACTGAGGGGCTCTAACTGGAGTTAAGGTTGACTACATGTGGTTAGGCCAACAGCTGCTCTTTGAGCTTTGAGCACTTGGTTTATTTAGTAACTAGTAAGGAAGGCCCGTTTCAAATCGCAATGAAACGGGCGCTAGCAAGGCTCCCCTCCGTCCCTTTGTGTCTCCGTGTGTCGCCGGCCCCCCTGCAGCCTCCGTGCGAATGTGTGACCCTGCCCTGGCCCTTTTGGCACGCTCCCCGTGTGCTCCGCCCTCGACGTCTTCACGTTTTGACGTGAGGGCGGAGCAGAGGTACAGTGCAGTACAACGTTGGAGCTGAGAATGTGCTCCGCCCTCAACGTCATAATGTTTGACGCGAGGGTGGGGCCCACAGACTGCGATTTTCTGTGGCTTCAGAGCTTCGAACTTACGAACCTGGCATCAGTGACGTCAGTGCAAATAGAACGTTGAGGGTGAGTTTTATATAGATTGTATTATTTACAGCCCTATGCAAACTGTCTCAGTTACATGTTTAGTAAGCTTTTTTTCTTTTTTCATATAGGGGCCCTTTTACTAAGCCGCTTAAACATCTATGCATGCCCAACGCGCGCCAAAATGGCGTTCTCGCACAGCTACCGTGTGGCCCTTGCGGTTATTTCATTTTTGGCATGCACGTCTGGAAAATATTTTTTATTTTCTGGCGCGCATCAGCTACACGACTTTACCGCTAGGAAAAGTCCATAGACCGTTATTAAATGGACTTGGGGAGAATCCACTGTTTCTGGGATAAGCAGTATAGAATGTTTTGTACTTTTTTGGGATCTTGCCAGGTATTTGTGACCTGGATTGGCCACTGTTGGAAACAGGATGCTGGGCTTGATGGACCTTTGGTCTTTCCCAGTATGGCAATACTTATGTACTTATGCTACTATTTGAGATTCTGAATGGAATCTTGCTACTCTTTGGGGTTCTACATGGAATGTTGCTACTATTTGAGAATCTGAATGGAATGTTGCTCCTCTTTGGGGTTCTACATGGAATGTTGCTATTGTTTAGGTTTCTGCCAGGTATTTGTGACCTGGATTGGCCACTGTTGGAAACAGGATGCTGGGCTCCATGGACCTTTGGTCTTTCCCAGTATGGCAATACTTATGTACTTATGCTACTATTTGAGATTCTGAATGGAATCTTGCTACTCTTTGGGGTTCTACATGGAATGTTGCTACTATTTGAGAATCTGAATGGAATGTTGCTCCTCTTTGGGGTTCTACATGGAATGTTGCTATTGTTTAGGTTTCTGCCAGGTATTTGTGACCTGGATTGGCCACTGTTGGAAACAGGATGCTGGGCTCCATGGACCTTTGGTCTTTCCCAGTATGGCAATACGTATGTACTTATGTCAATGGCTGACCGGTAAAGTCTCAGACCCCCCCCCCCTCAACTTCCGTGAGACAATTGGGAAGGGAGGTAGAAGGAAAGGTCTCAGCTGCTGGCTCCTAATGCCCCAATTTAGCGTGCATATTTCTTCACAGAGGCACCTGCTTCTTTAAGAGATAGGCAACTGCTTTGGAAAGAAACTTCCTCTGAGTTAAGAAATACTAGGTTCTCCTTTTCTTCCTTCTCAAACCCCCCTTCCCCCCCCCCCCCACCTTGATTAACCAACAAAAAATAAACTAATCTAAAAGTGATTCATTTTGTTTTCTTCCTCATTTTTTTCGTTCATCTAACTAACAGTTTCTTGACTTTATTTTCAAGAGCAAATATGTTCTTCCTCAGGTCCTCATTACTCCAACAAAAAGGAATCATCCCCACTTTTTTTCTTAACTTTTAATTCCGTGCATTCAACACTACCACTACTTTCCTAACCCTTGATGAAATCTGCTGCATGTCTCAGACATGCCCACTCTGAGAATCCTCAAATTTTAGTGAGTAGATGGAAAAAAAAAAATAGCTTGAAAATGACATTTGTTCATCGTGTCTGGTTTTTGACAAGTACTCCGAAAGACATGCAGGTGTAGTTTTGCACGTATGAAGACGCCCAGTTTCTGATCATCTTTGCGTCAAAATGGCTTATCCATCAATGCAGTGCCTGCAATATAATTATCTCTCTGAATTCCTGCTTAATTTATTTTCTATTTATTTATTTATTGGGATTTACTAACCGCCTTTATGAAGAGATTCACCCAAGGCGGTGAAAACATGAGATCTAACCCAAATGTACTAGAGATCTGATAAACTTAAATGATGAACAGGAGCAGCCATCTTCCCATGCCTACTACTACTACTATTTAGCATTTCTATAGCGCTACAAGGCGTACGCAGCGCTGCACAAACATAGAAGAAAGACAGTCCCTGCTCAAAGAGCTTACAATCTAATAGACAAAAAAAAATAAAGTAAGCAAATCAAATCAATGTATGCGAACGGGAAGGAAGAGAGGAGGGTAGGTGGAGGCGAGTGGTTACAAGTGGTTACGAGTCAAAAGCAGTGTTAAAGAGGTGGGCTTTCAGTCTAGATTTAAAGGTGGCCAAGGAAAGGGCACGACGTAGGGGCTCAGGAAGTTTATTCCAGGCGTAGGGTGCAGCGAGACAGAAGGCGCGAAGTCTGGAGTTGGCAGTAGTGGAGAAGGGAACAGATAAGAAGGATTTATCCATGGAATGGAGTGCGCGGGAAGGGGTGTAGGGAAGGACGAGTGTGGAGAGATACTGGGGAGCAGCAGAGTGAGTACATTTATAGGTTAGTAGAAGAAGTTTGAACAGGATGCGAAAACGGATAGGGAGCCAGTGAAGGGTCTTGAGGAGAGGGGTAGTATGAGTAAAGCGACCCTGGTGGAAGACGAGACGGGCAGCAGAGTTTTGAAACGACTGGAGGGGGGAGAGGTGACTAAGTGGGAGGCCAGCAAGAAGCAGATTGCAGTAGTCTAAACGAGAGGTGACAAGGGTGTGGATTAGGGTTTTGGTAGAGTGCTCGGAAAGAAAGGGGTGGATTTTACGGATGTTGTAAAGAAAGAAACGACAGGTCTTGGCAATCTGCTGGATATGAGCAGAGAAGAGTCAAAGATGACCCCAAGGTTTCGAGCTGAGGAGACAGGGAGAATGAGAGAGCCATCAATAGAAAACGGGGGGAGCCAGGGAGATGGGTTTGGGACTGGATGCCCCTCTTAAGAGTGCAAGATTTTACTCTCATCCTTGGGGTCCTGCTGGACAATAAGCTGACAGTATAACATTAGTTTTCCTATAGCATGAAGTGTTGCTCCAATGTATTCAAATGCTGCAACCATTTTTATTACAGAAAGACTTACAGATACTTGCTCATGTCATGGACTTCTCAAAGTTAGACTACTGAAACTCCTTACTCAATGGAATTAATCAGGTATCCTTAAAGAGATTACAAATTATACAAAATATAGCAGTCAATTTGCTTTATCAAGCCATAAGTACATAAGTAATGCCACACTGAGAAAAGACCAAGGGTCCATCGAGCCCAGCATCCTGTCCATGACAGCGGCCAATCCAGGCCAAGGGCACTTGGCGAGCTTCCCAAACGTACAAACATTCTATACAATCAAGCCATTGTGACATCACTAATGAGGTTGGCTCTTATTGGTGGAATGAGCCACTATGACATCACAATAGGTTAAATCACTGCTCTATGTAATAAAAGTGAGCCAAGTAGAGGACATAAGTACATAAGTAATGCCACACTGGGAAAAGACCAAGGGTCCATCGAGCCCAGCATCCTGTCCACGACAGCGGCCAATCCAGGCCAAGGGCACCTGGCAAACATTCTATACATGTTATTCCCGAAATTGTGGATTTTTCCCAAGTCCATTTAGTAGCGGTTTATGGACTTGTCCTAAAACAAAATCAGCTTGCTATATTGTATCATGTCAAGTTGATTTGGACGTCAGCCCCCAGGGCTCTGTTCCATGTCCCCCGACAACTTCTTCACCAGCAGCTGCCCTTCTCCAAGACGCAAGTTATTCCGCATTTCTTTTTTTTAAATTTAACCAGGTCTTTATTGACCTTTTCAAATATCATACAAAACACAAGGAAAGTACAATGATCCATATCAAAACAAAATTAATACAATAAAAGGAAAAACACGTCACCCTATCAAAACTTCTTTTTTGTATATATTTTTTTGATTCCCAAACATGTTTCAAACAAACAAAAAAAAGGACCACTCAGCAAAATACCTCAAAAACCATAAAGCCCCAACAGAAGAGATCACTGTCACCCGATAAACCTCAAGTTACGTGCCATATCCCACATATACTTCCATTTTCCAACAGTCTTGCGTCTTTCAGCTGTTGATTTCTCCATTCTGTACCAGCATGTCTTTTCTTGGTTGCCCAGGTGTACAGCTAGTGTAACTGTGTGGGGCATAAATGTAAAATGAACTGATACCGGGTTACGTTAGTTTTCTAAAACAGAATCCGGGCACCCAGATTCCAATACGGGAATGGAAAGTCTTCACTGAAGAATGTATTTTTTTTAATTCATATTTTTATTGAAGGTTTTCAAAACATACACCATAAAAGAAAAACACCAAATCAATCAAACAACAGTAACACTAGAACAAAGAAAGGAAAAAAAAAATAACTTTACCAACATTCCATAACAATACTAAGAGGCAAGGCAAAAGGTAAAGCAGTGCTATGAGATTCCAGACAAAATAGATCTAGGCGAGCCCAAGTCTTTAAAACAGACTTTCACTGAAGAATGTATAACAGAGGGAGCCGTCGTCCCCCCCCCAATCATTATTTTTTCATTTTGGCAGTAACGATTGCTTAAACAAAACTAAAAAGCTATACAATGCGCAATACAACAGATAAGGTACAGAGAAGGGCGACGAAAATGATACAGGGGATGAGAAGATTTTCCTATCAGGATAGGCTGAGGAGGCTGGGGCTCTTCAGCTTGGAGAAAAGGCGGCCGAGGGGAGATATGATAGAGGTCTATAAAATAATGAGTGGAATGCAACAGGTAGTCGTGAATCGCTTGTTTACTGTTTCCAAAAATACTACGACTAGGGGGCACGCAATGAAGCTACAAGGTAATAATAAATTTCAAATGAATCATGGAAAATGTTTCTTCATGCAACGTGTAATTAACCTCTGGAATTCGTTGCCAGAGAATGTGGTAAAGGAGGTTAGCTTAGCGGGGTTTAAAAAAAGGTTTGGATGGCTTCCTAAATGAAAAGTCCATAGACCATTATTAAAATGGGGAAAATCCACTGCTTATTTCTATGATAAGCAGCATAAAATGTATTGTACTTTTTTGGGATCTCGCTAGGTACTTGTGACCTGGATTGGCCACTGTTGGAAACAGGATGCTGGGCTTGATGGACCTTCGGTCTGTCCCAGTATGGAAATACTTGCCTGTTAACTGCTAAATTATATGCCTGATTAGCTTGCTGAAATATCTGCAATATACTTTTTTATTTTATTTATTTCTATTTATTTATACAGAACTTATAGCCTGCAAATACCATTACCAATACCATTGCAGGTTACAAAATAAGAAGTGAACACAATGTTCAGACTACAATTCAATATACCATAATATTCATAGAATAGAAAGACTTGATTAGCAGATCCCACTACAGATTCCGTGAACAAAAAGGTCTTAAGCATCCTTCTGAACTTAGGCAAGTCAGAACCTTTCCTCAGCTCCAAGGGCAACGAATTCCAAAAAGCTGGAGCATGATAAGAAAGAGAAGATGATAAAATTCTTTTACACCTGACATTCCTGACTGATTTGTTACATTTGTATCCCACATTTTCCCACCAATTTGCAGGCTCAACGTGGCTTACATAGTACCGGAGAGGCGATTGCGGACTCCGGTGTAAACAAATACATAGTGAAGTTGTGGTAAGATAAAGTTTATGTGGTATAGCCACATAAGGGAATCGTAGCTGGAATCGTTGTGTTATGTCTATTTTTTTAATGGAAATATAACACTTAAAATACAAATACTGCTGAAAATACTACTGTGCAATGTGCAGGATGTTATAGTAACATAGTAGATGACGGCAGAAAAAGACCTGCACGGTCCATCCAGTCTGCCCAACAGAAAAACTCATTTGTGCTACTTTTTGTGTATACCTTACCTTAATTTGTATCTGCCATTTTCAGGGCACAGACCGTAGAAGTCTGCCCAGCACTATCCTCGCCTCCCAACCACCAGCCCCGCCTCCCACCACCGGCTCCGCCACCCAATCTCGGCTAAGCATCTGAGGATCCATTCCTTCTGAACAGGATTCCTTTATGTTTATCCCACGCATTTTTTAATTCCGTTATCATTTTCATCTTCACCACCTCCCGCGGGAGGGCATTCCAAGTATCCACCACTCTCTCCGTGAAAAAAATACTTCCTGACATTTTTCTTGAGTCTGTCCCCCTTCAACCTCATTTCATGTCCTCTAGTTCTACAGCCTTCCCATCTCCGGAAAAGGTGTCATCGAAGTGGAGTGGCCAGCACATTTGTTTAGAGCCAAACAGTTAAGCTACTGGAGATTTTAGAGCGTATGAGTACATCTAGTCCAGTACCCTATTTCCAATAGTGGCCAGTCCAGGTCACAAGCATCTGGAAGAGTCCCAAAAAAGTAACAAGATTCCAAGCTACTTAAACCCAAAGATGAGCAGTGGCTTTCCCCAGGACTCTCTTAATACCGGTTTATAGACTTTTCCTCCAGGAATTTGTCCAAACTTTTTTTTTAAACCCAGCTACATTAATTGCTTTTACCATATCCTCTGGCGACGAGTGAAAAAATATTTTCTGGTGTGTTTTAAAAAAATGTTACAACTTAATAGCTTCAGGGCACGTCCTGGTCTTTATACTTTTTAATCTCACCCCACTGCAAAGGAGCATGAACAGCAGGCAGCCGTAGTGTCCCCGGGATTTCTATCCCTGAGGTGACCGTGTTCATGTTCTAAAGATTTATTAACTGCCTTATGATCTTGCTTGAAAGAAAGAAAAAAAGTTTACTGAAAAACAAATTCTGATTATTACTACGGGGAATAGGTTTGATACTGCTCTGGTTCTTCTTTAGGACCAAATTAGGAACATCCAGCTGTCATTTGCAGCACTAATAGTGAAAGGCCGTCTATGCGTGATTAATAAGAGCAGGGCAGGCTCACAACGTTATACGCTGGGAATCTTAAACTATTCCCAGGTATCTGTTGGCATTTTCAATTCTGCATCGCCCACACATCTAGACTATTTCTAAACACAAGAATAATTACTAAAACTAGAAAGCTGACCATGGCATGACAGCGAGGACGGTTCTGTGAACAATCCAAAATGAACAGTGTCACACTCACAGCTGAGTTTTCTAAGAGTATAATGCAACTTTTTTCGACGTTTCATTACAAAGCTCTACACCGTTGGGTTAAATTTTTTTTTTTCTTTTTTGCAGCTTTGACTGTTCTTCCAAAAAATTTGTCAGCACACATCAGTATTTTCCACGCACGAAAGGTTTTCGTTCTGTCTAGACAGTAGCAATGGAATTACGGGCAAACAGATCATAAGGGGTCCATTTTAAGGTACAGAAATGGCTGAATGAAAATTATCCTCTTACATTTCAAAATGGGGAGCATAAATCAAGAACCCAACTTAGCTATAATTCTGCTTCCCCTCTGGTGGCTCAAAAACGATGTAACATGACTAGCCCTATGTGGTGTTTAAGTGTACCTCAAAATATAAATAATGCATTAGAGGCAAATAGTTTACAGTGGAAGGGACAAGACAGCGTAATACATAAAGCCTTCAAGACAGGGCCGGCGAGCGACTGGGCTGGGCCCGGGGCAAGGCCGCCCTCCCCCCGAGGTCGTCATCGTCGCCACCCCCCTCCGTCCACCACCAGGCCTGGCCCCCCTGAATTCAAATCTGCAGATCGCCTCACTTCGGGCCTTCCCTCCCTCATCTGACGTAACTTGCGCGAGGGCGAGACACAGGGAGGGAAGGCCCGAAGTGAGGCGATCTGCAGACTGCCGCTGCTGCGCTTCTTTCACACGGAGCAAGGTCGCGGTGAGGCACTATGATTTTTACAGTGCTGTAAAAATCAGCGCCCCCCAAACCCCCACTTAGGCATATTCTATAAACCGCCTAGGGCCCATCCAGACGACTAAATCTACATGCAGGAATTTATGCCAAGTAAAACTTGGTGCCAATGCCAGCGACTAACTTGAGCGCGGAGCGGTTGTATTCTGTAACAGCTTGAACAATTTTTAGTAACGCCCACAATCTGCCCCTTCCCCGCCCCCTTTCTGGCAGCACGCATTAGAATTGACTTGCATCACTTTAGAGAATACGCTTAGCAAGTTGTGCGTGTCAATTCTAATTAATACCGATCAGTGGCAATAATTGCGTGTTAATTGGCAATTATTGGCGCCGACTGGCTTGTTAAGCTAATTAAATTGTGGCTCAAATTCAGAAAACGACCGGATTTGTGAGCGCAAGTAGGTTGTGCTATATAGAATGTGGGGAATAATGTGGGATTACTTATAACGTGGTGAAGTTTGGAAATCCCTCCCCATTTTTTTTTCCTATTACATACTACACTATAGACACAATATAACCCCCATTCACTTATAATATGATCAAATATTTTGGACTGCTACATCAGTGTTATCAGACGGTCTCATGCATACCGTCTGTCTCCTTTCATTGGGCTTTTAGTGCAAGCCTGGCCTCATTTGCTAGCCCTTTTCTGGGCAACCCCATCTCAAGGGTATAGCTCCAGAAACAGATGCGATATTCCACGTGGGGTTTCATCAACATCTTACATTAGTGTCACTCTCACCTCCTTTTCTATCCTGCTCGATACACCTCTCCCTCAGCACCCTACCATTTATGCAGCACTGGACTCTGCTTCGTCACAATGTTTCACTACGTTGAAACAGTCAAATACGATCTCCGCACGGTCTCTTTCCAGCTTGGAGGACACCAGTATCTCACCAGCCAACCTTTACTACTCTCCACCCCCCCCCCTCCGTTTGAATTTCCGCACCCCTTAATGCACAAGTCTGCATCCATTTCGCACTAAAACTCAGCTACCAAGTACGTGACTGCTCTGCCTTCTTTAGGTCACTTCTCAATCCATCCACTTCCTCCGAGGGTAACCACTCTGCTGCAGATCTTCACATAACTATTTCCTAGTAATGTCGTCATCGTATCACTCACGACAGTGCAGCAGAAGGGTCAAACCGTATGAGATCATTAACGCCTGGCATCTCTTCAGACAGACTGGAGCAGCCCACCTAATGGCTAGAGCACCCAGGCTGAGAACCTGGGGAGCCCGGTTCAAATCCCACCGCTGGTCCTTGTGATTTTGAGCAAGGCGCCTGGGACAACCTAAGATACTGAACCCTCCAAGGAAAATAATATACCTTCTATAACTGAATGCAGACCACTTCCAATAGCTTTCGAACTTGCAGGTGGTATTATAAGAAATAAAAACATATGACGTTTTCCAAAAATCAGATAGCCAAAGCTTTAGAATTCTAACCTCGTTGCACAGCGAGTGGTTATTTGGGGAGATGATTTTAACCAGCCAGTAGAGGAGGGGAGAAGCTGAATGGAAGGAAACAGGAAGCACAAGCTGAGTCTCATTATTACAAGATGACTTTCTTAACCAGATGGACGTTTACGTTTTATATTTATTGCCGACTTGATAGACCACCTTTCTGGGGCACAGCCAAAGCAGTTTACGTTTCCATTATAAAAATAAACAATTTTACAGTAAAAGGGGGAAAAAAGAAGAAAAAGGAAAAAAAAAAGTATCCCAATTAAGAGGACGAGAGAAACGTGTTACACGGGGGTATTTTCATCAGCAAGTGATTCATCGTGAACAATAAAGTTATTTGTGGTCCTCTGCAAACCTACAGTATCTGAGAACTCGTATTTTGTTTCTCCTTTCTGTTCCACTGGTTACAGTAAAGCCTGCCCCACAGATACAGCACAGTTCAATTTACGATCTCGGTTTAGTTTTGTTACTAGGAGGCGGAAGACTTTTTTTTTTTACAGCTTGTGCAACAGATGCTCCACTGCAAGGAGTGCAAAGGGAAGAAACCATTTTGTTCATGACTACTAGGTAAAAAAAGGCCAGATACAGATTCACAGCCCATGCTTGCAAAGATTGCTGCCCTTACTGCAGAAAGTTCCTGAAGTGCCTTCCTTTCCACTGCAAAGAGGTGCTACACGTGCAAGAATGGGGGAATCCACTGCCCAAGTTACCAGTGGAAATGTTTAAGTGTACCTGCCTTCTAGGAAAAAGCACCTGACTCCTCAAATCAGTACAATGAAAGCCAGAACCCAGCGAATGGGGCCCAAGAGACAGGAGGGAAGGGGCAGGGGGGGTTTCAAGACCCTCAGTACGGTTCATAGATACAACCATGTTTCCTTCAAAAAGCACAGAATACCCTGAAATATTTTAAAAACCAGATGGGAAGAGAATAGAGCATGCCACAGGAGTGATAATTAAAATGTTGGGCACCACTATACCAGAGAAATCTTTGTTCCAATATAACCCTCATGAGTTTAAGTGCTCTTTTCGGTCTTTGGAGAAAGCCAACATGCCTGAGCATTTGCTTTACTCCATCATTTCAAGTTGATTAGGGATTTGCTATCCCCCACCTCCACCCCACATACATCGTGAAGAAACATCTAAGCGGCTTACGATCTAAGGGCTCTGTTTACTAAGCCACATTATAGGCACGTTAACGTCTTTTAATGCGCGTTAACCATGTGCGCGCCTACCGCGCTAATTGCAGGCACGTTAAAAACGCTATCGCACCTTAGTAAACAGGGCCCTAAAATTGTAGCAAAAAAGGAAAGGAAGGGAGGCCAAGACATGACTTGAGGGGTGGTAGAGGCCGAAGTACAAGTGCAACAGGGATAACACATCAGGAGGGGTAAGGACGCCCCTCGTTACCGCCGAGTCAGAATGTCAACCCAGCTGAAATACTGAAACCTAGCCCTATGGATGTAAACAATAACCCGTTCAATTCATGAAAATTTGCTTTCAAAGGGGTCCTTCCACTAACATCTGATAGAACCCGAGTATAACACGGGGTTTTACCGTTGCGCTAAGCTCAGATTTAACTCAAGTTTGGGGGGGCATCGACTCTATTTTCTTTTTCTAAATTAGTGCAGGTCAGGCATTAAATGTTATCATTAGCACGCAGTATCTGCAGAGAGCCATTAACTCTGCATGAACCAGTGAGTGTGTGCTTCCACGCCACTGCAGAGAATATTCCTAAAAAAAATACAATAGCATGCTGTTTATCGTGCAATAACAGGCAAACTATCACAAAATGCCTTAACCCAACTGCTCATCAGTAGAAGGGCCCCATATTAACTACTAGTAAAAAAAGGCCCGTTTCTGACACAAATGAAACGGGCGCTAGCAAGGTTTTCCTCGGAGTGTGTATGGTTGAGAGAGTGTGTGTGAGAGTGACTGTGTGTGAGAGAGAGAGAGAGAGAGAGAGAGAGAGAGTGAATGTGCGAGTGTGTGTGTGTGTGACAGAGAGTGAGACTGGGTGCGAGTGTGTCTGTGATAGAGAGAGTGTGTGTGTGAGCATGAGAGTGTGTGTCAGGGCCCCCCCCCCCCAGTCCCAGGGTTGCCCCCTCCCTCCCTCCGAGTTTCAGGGTCGTCCCCTCCCTCCCTCCGAGTGTTCTTCCCGCTGCACTACAGGCACCTGATGAGCCGGCGGCGGGTGCGGCTCCTGATCGCCGCGGCCTGGCTGCTGCCGTCCCCACTGCTCTTTCCCATCGTCATCCCCGGCGGCAACGTGATCTGCGTCTACTTCTCCCTACTCGCTGCTGCTGACGGTGCTCATCTTCTTCCCTTGCTCGTCCATCGCACCGTGACGGCGTTCATTTTCTTTCCTTGCTTATCCATCGTCACTGTGACCAATGGGCGCCTTTTTTTGCGGTGACATCAGCTCGTCCATCGACACCGTGACCGATGGGTGCCTTTTTTTGCAGCGAGGTCAGCCTGTGTTATGGAACCTAGCAGACCAACTCCGAAGAAGTCACGAACACAGGCAGCAAGACCAACAGAATGTTGGAGGTGAGAATTATTATATAGGATAGGGCCCCCTTTGCCAGGCTGTGGAGTGGAGGAGTGGCCTAGTGGTTAGGGTGGTGGACTTTAGTCCTGAGGAACTGAGTTCGATTCCCACTTCAGGCACAGGCAGCTCCTTGTGACTCTGGGCAAGTCACTTAACCCTCCATTGCCCCACGTAAGCCGCATTGAGCCTGCCATGAGTGGGAAAGCAGAGGGCACAAATGTAACAAAAATAAAAAGGGAGCCTGCGCTGGCGTGTGTTTTTGACGCACGCTGAGGCCGCCTTTTACCGCAGCGGGTAAAAAGTAGGTCTTTCTTTTTTTCAGAAAGTGGCCATGCGGCAAAGTGGTAAAACAGACGCCAGTGCCGGCCTCCTTTCGCCACAGCTTGGTAAAAGGGTGCCCTTAGTGCGTCCTAACCCAGATGTTCTCGCACACTAAGTCCAGATGTTAATGTGGCCTTTTTAAGGGTATATGCCTATTTTTACTTTTTGTAGGTCACGCACTAACGGTCTCCGAATCAATGCAGGGGCACTTGCCTCCTATTTAGAGGGCACTAAGGGATCCCTTTACTAAGCCGCAGTAGCGTTTTTAGCTCTTAGTAGAAATCAGCTGGCGGTAAACGCCGAGGTGCCCAAAGGAATATAATGGGCATCTCGGCGTTTACCGCTAGATGATTTCTACTGCGAGCTATAAACGTTACCGCTGCTTAGTAAAAGGACCCCTATATATTGCGCTCCAAAAAAAAAAATCAGCGTTACGCAGTATTTAGCGAAGGGCACTCCTTACAGAATAGAGCTTAGAGTCAAATCTTGCCTCCAAATGTGAACGCCCTGGTATTTATGCCAGCTGAAACCTGGTGTAAATCCCCGGCAATAATCTCACGGCATTTCACCACATAAATGGGGCTGTTCTACAAAACTGCATTCAAATTTTCAGAACGCCCTGACCCGCTCAAGCCCCTCCCCTGGCCACAGCCCCTTTTGAGTAGTGCATTAAGGGATCTAGGCGCTCGTGGTTATAGAACAGCGCACAAGCAGATGCACGGACAAATCTAAATTTATGTCGATTAAGTGCAATTATTAAGGCTCGTTAATTCATACTTGATAGCTTGTTAACTAATGTAGTTGTGTGCGCACCTTGGATCCACGCCAATTATTTCGGCATTGAATCCAGTGGTATGTGCTCACACATTTAGGGCCCTGTTTAATATACTGCGCTGTAAGCATGCTAACACTAGAGACACCCATAGGAATATATGAGTGTCTCTCGCATTAGCGCGCACTAAAAATTTAGCGTGCCTACAACGCGGCTTAATAAACAGGCCCTTTACTAAGATGCGTAGGCGCCTATGCGCAACCAACATGCATCAAATTAGAACTACTGCCCGGCTACTGCGTGCCCCGGGCGGTAATTCTAATTTTGACACACATCCAAAACGCGTAGCTGAAAATAATTTCTATTTTCTACCGTGTGGCGCTAACCGGGCAGGAATCGGCAGTGTACTTTGGTGATTGCCGCCCGGTTAACACGCGAGACCTTACCGCTAAGTCAATGGGTGACGATAAGGTCTCAGGCCCAAAATGGGCGCCCGCTGATTTTTATTTTGCCGCACGTCCATTTTCGTCAATCAAAAAAAAAAAAGGCTTTTGCAGGCGCGCTGAAAAATGGACCTGTGCGCATCCAATACACGCACCTACACCATCGCAGACCATTTTTCGGCGCACCTTAGTAAAAGGGCTCCTAAGTCTGCATTATCCAGTTAGCCCACACTAATCAGAATGTGCTAGAACCCGTGCCTTGTCCCCTTCCAAAAATACTTTTTAAATGACTAATGCGCAAGTTAGCGCTTGCAGTCTTTCATGCGCACAAGTGGCTCTTATTTCTTTTGCATTTGTCCTTCTTCCCAATAACGAGGACTTGCATTAAAAATGAACTTAGCATTAATATTTCGCTTTAATCTTTCTTTTTTTAATTATGTGGAATATTATTTTTTTCTAATCTAATTATATCATAGAATTTAAAATTCTAACAAAATATGAATAAATAAAAGGAATCCACCCCCCCCCACCCCCAAGAGCTTCAGCATAAAAGGGGAAACAAAACATGAGGAAATGTATACCCCAGTTCCCCCCGTGCACGGACACAGGGCTAGCAAAGTGGATGTTAATATTCTGATAACAATCAAAATACAAAATATAGGAAACATATAACCAAACAATTTTCCTTACAAAATTTAAATATATGAGAATACTGTGTTCATTCTTAAAATCACTTCTATTCAACACCTCTTCAAAAAATCTACTTGTATGTTTTTTAAAACATATATAAACCCTGTTTATTCTATAACAATCTAAGAAGCTACCCGGCATCAATTTAGCTCCATCTAGGTAAGAACACATGAAAAAAATTCAGTAGAAATTCTGCCAGCACATTAATTCAATGTGAGTAGTACTTAATTTATAAGAGTCACCAAGAATCTGGAGAATCTTTAGTTGCATCGATGTGGGTGGGGGATGGATTCTTGGGAGGGGGGTGGGGGGAGGGGGACAGGGAAAGAGGGGATGACACCTAAAACATAAATTTACTTTGAATTATTCTTGAGTGTTCTGTACATGTAAAAATCCCATAGAGTATGGAATAGTATTGGAGGGTGTGAACTTACTGCAAGCCTATGTTTGTATTTCTTGTGAATGGTGTAATGTTTGCACTGTGTCAGTTGGATCTTAATAAAAGTGTTGAAACATAAAAAAAAGAGTCACCAAGAAGTTGAGATTTCATCTTTAAGAGACAAGGGGCCCTGTTTACTAAGGCGAGCTAGCGTTTTTAATGTAGCGCTAACCGCTAGAGACATCCATATATATCTATAGGTGTTTAGCGTGTGCAAAAATTGCTAGCGCGTCCTTAGCGTACCTTAGTAAACAGGGCCCAAGATAAGTTAGAAATTAAGGGCCCTGTTTACTAAGGTGCGCTAGCGTTTTTAAGTGTCCTTTTTAATAAGGTGTGCTGAAAAAGGAGAAATTAGACCTTACCTGCTAATTTGCTTTCCTTTAGTCCCTCCGGACCTGGAGGGACGCTAAGGAATGGGCTGCGCTGGTGTAGGCACGTGTTTTGGGTGCGCAGATCCATTTTTCAGCCATTTTTTAAACATTTTCGTCAAAAATGGATGTGTGGCAAAATAAAAACTGGTGCGAGTCCATTTTGGGTGTGAGACCTTACTGCCACTCACTAACTTAGCGGTAAGGTCTCACGCGGTAACCGTGCGGTAATCGTCTACTAACACAGAATGACGACTACCGCCCGGTTTCCACCGTGCGCAGGAAAATACATATTATTTTCCGGCGCACGTGGCGGGCAGCCATAAAAAATGAAATTACCGCCCGGGACAATGCGGCAGCCGGGCAGTAACGCCAACCGGATGTGCGTAGGATGCAAGTACACGCCTACGTGGCTTAGTAAAAGGGCCCCTTAGCTCGGGATAAATGATACAGACAGCTATAGGAATATATGGGTGTCTTTTGCATTTGGCGTGAGCTAAAAACACTAGCGTACTTTAGTAAACAAGGCCCAAGATACTTAAAGGCCCTGTTTACTAAAGGCGCGCTGGCGTTTTTAGCACGCGCTAAATGCTAGAGACACCCATATGGGTGTCTTTAGTATTTAGCGTGCATGCCCTTAGCGCAGCTTAGCAAACAGCGCACTAAGTACTACTCACGTTGAATTAATCTGCTGGCAGAATTTCTACTGAATTGTTTTTCATATGTTCTTACGTAGACGAAACTAAATTGATGCCGGGTGGTTTCTTAGACTATGATAGAATAAAGAGGTTTTATACACATATCAACATCTTCACGGACATACCTTAACCTTCACCTTCCAAATTGCAAAGGACTAAAGTACAAAGCATATCATGCATCTAACTTCCCCTACCTGGGCTCCCAGCTCTGGAACGCTCTACCCAGATACATTCGATCAACTAGTGAATACCTTCCCTTTAGGAAACTATTGAAAACCCATCTATTCAAACAGATTTACCCAAATGACTTGACCTACCATAAGCAAACATAAGCAACCCATCCATTTACCGGTTCATCTAATCATTAACAACAATTGCTCAGAAATTACCTCCCACCAATCTTCTTACCCTCCATGCTCTTCCCCTACCTCTTTATCGCTCCACTTCCATACATATTCCTATCCTTTCTCTCATACCTCTTTTATCCCATTTACCCTTGTTCATTTGTCCTACCACATACCTCCTTTGTAGATTCAGATACCACAGATTGTATTGTCTTGTTACTATGTAAGCCGCATTGAGCCTGCGATGAGTGGGAAAGAGTGGGGTACAAATGTAATAAATATCTGTTTTTTAAAAATACAAATAGATTTTTGGAAGAGATGTGGAATAAAACTGATTTGGGGCCCTGCTTACTACTACTATTTATCATTTCTATAGCGCTACTAGACGTACGCAGCGTTGTACACTTGAACATGAAGAGACAGTCCCTGCTCCACAGAGCTTACAATCTAATTAGGACAGACAAACAGGACAAACAAGAGATAAGGGAATATTAAAGTGAGGATGATAAAATAAGGGTTCTGAACAAGTGAATAAGGGTTAGGAGTTAAATGCAGCATCAAAAAGGTGGGCTTTTAGCTTAGATTTGAAGACGGCCAGAGATGGAGCTTGACGTACCGGCTCAGAAAGTCTATTCCAGGCATATGGTGCAGCAAGATAAAAGGAACGGAGTCTGGAGTTAGCAGTGGAGGAGAAGGGTGCAGATAAGAGAGATTTACCCAGTGAACGGAGTTCCCGGGGAGGAATGTAGGGAGAGATGAGAGTGGAGAGGTACCGAGGAGCTGCAGAGTGAATGCACTAAACCGCATTAGCATTTTTAACGCGCGTTAACCATATATGCGCGTTAACCGTGTACATGCCTGCAATATCCCTATAGGTGCCTACACAGTTAGTGCGCGCGCTAGTTGGTGCGTTAAAAACACTAACGCACTTTAGTAAACAGGGCCCTTTAAGAATTAACACAGTATTCTCATATATTTTCGTGTTAATATTCTGATGCCTGGAGCTGAAACAGATGTGCCGGCTAACCAGTCCCAACTCCTTGCATTAACAGAGGGGCCAAACCAAAAGGCACTCTGTCCGACAGAGAAGCAGCTGGAATCTCTCTGGACTGGCAGGACCATGAGACAGAGAAAAATTCAAAGCTGCGTAGCGAGATTCCACCTGCTAAACAGGGCCTTTGTGCAGAAGAAGTGATACTCAGTAAATCAGTCCCTCCAGTCCTTATCAAGCATCTGAGCATTTCATTTTCTTTTAATCTTATATTGACACTGTTGAATAAGCCTCTCTGTCCAGGGCAGGGAAAATGACTTTTCTTACAGATAACATTTCGAGAACCCAGTGCTCTGCATGTTAACAAGCGCTCAAGTCTTAATTTACAGTTTGAAATAGGTATTCATAACCCTTGTCCCTCGGGGGAACAAACAGGTTCGCCCCAGGCGAGCAGTTACCTGGCAAATGAAGTTTGTGAAAAGATGCAATACCTGGACGTTTGACATGAAAAGAAAACCTAACAGGTCCCTGGAGTCCACAGAGGGCTACGGGGAAATTGCACTTCTTTCTAATCAGCAGGACAGCCCGTGCAGGATACGAGTTATTCAGAACAGGGCACTGCGCACTGCGATGCACGTTTAATGCAAAGCGACAAAAAGACACGAGCCAAAAATAATGCTCCTATCGGTTATCAAACCCAAACAAGCAAAGCAGGAAATGCTGTCTGGGCTGTAAAACAAAACCACCCGCTGCCATGAAAATTAATCTTATTACCATTTATTTCATGTACGGTTCATTCGAGAACCATTTTCACCAACAATTTACAGGTTCTTAATCCCACAAGGGAGATTAAATGGAAAAGAGAACTAGAGGATTAAAAGAAGAAAAAAAAAAATAAGTCTAAGCCTACTTGATTTTGAAAATGTAAAATGAATTCCTACATTCTGAATCCAGGCTGTGAGCTGAAATCTCTCTTATGGATTCAAGAGTGCAACTAAGCTATTCCTTTCTGTAATTAGAAGGAACGGTGTAAACCATTTAGATGTTATTTTCGATCGGAAAATATATCAAGACATAAAGAACCGGATCGTGAGAGAAAAACGAATTTGGAGTTGGGAGATTCTGGAACTTAAAAGAGGTGCAGAAGAAACAACACGAAATAGCAACACAAAATCCTGAGTCACCAAATTCAGAAAAACAACTCCTCACAGCTTAATCTAATTTAGGGTTTGACTCATTAAAGCATTTTACCCCATAACAGCAGAATGAGAGAAAGCAAAGCTTATTCAAAGCAGCGAGATTATGCATGGATATATACAAAAACAAACAAGGTTACATTTTTAAAAAATGCTTAATCCTGTGTATCCTCCAGTCAGATCAGAGTTGATCCTATGCTTTTCCCCAAAGGTCTAGCTTCTACATATAGAATCTGGAATTCAGTAGGGTATGGAGTGGAGGAGTGGCCTAGTGGTTAGGGTGGTGGACTTTGGTCCTGAGGAACTGAGTTCGATTCCCGGCACAGGCAGCTCCTTGTGACTCTGGGCAAGTCACTTAACCCTCCATTGCCCACCACATTGAGCCTGCCCTGAGTGGGAAAGCATGGGGTACAAATGTAACAAAAATAAATCAGATTAGAGATTCCGGAGATGTCCATGGTATGCCCCTACTGGGGAGACCCGCTTTTTTACATTTAGGGGTCCTTTCACTAAGGTGCGCCGAAAAATGGCCTGCGCCGTTGTAGGCGCGTGTATTGGGCGCGCACAGTTCCATTTTTCAGCGCACCTACAAAAAAGACCTTTTTTGGGGGGGTGGGGGGCCGAAAATGGACGTGCGGCAAAATAAAAATTGGCAGGTGTCCATTTTGGGCCTGTAACCTTACCGCCACCCACTTACTTAGCGGTAAGGTCTCGCGCGTTAACCGGGCGGTAACCGTCGGCGCACTTACACTGCCGATTACCACCTGGTTAGCGCCACACGGACGCATGTCAAAAATGAAATTACCGTCCGGGACATGCGGTAGCCAGGCATCAGTTCCAAACTGAGTTGGATGCGCCTAGGCGCCTCTGTGTCTTAGTAAAAGGGCCCCTTAATTATTTATCCCATCCATCTTATATACCTACTCTCCCAGAAGGCTACAAAACAGCTTGCAACTCAATAGAAATGCAAAATATTATAAATATAAAACACACAGAACAATATCCAGCTTAAGCTTGGTTGGACACAAGACCCTCTTTTGATCCCGTTACAAACAAGGGCGAGAAAAGGTTAAAGGTTAGGCCTAAGGCTGTCGTGCATTCCCCTAACTGTGGGAGACTATAGGTGGGTAAAGAGATGCTCCTTATATTATCTCAAACAAATAGCAAGCAACGCTTTACCGTGTGGTCGGGTCCCAAGATTTTTCTTTGGGCTTGGCAGTGGGGTCCTGAAGTCAGCTGGCATGCTTACACGGCTCTGGACATTTCACTTCATCTTTACAAATTTTCCTAAACATGGTGAACACCATCCTTCTACTGTACATTCAAAAGCCCATCGCAACATCAACACCCTGTGCGATACCGACAGTGGTTAGTATTAGCAGGGAACTGAAACAGAGCCTTCATTAATGCACGGTTAACACTGCTACCAATAGGCCCGACCTATTCATTCATCATTCCCACTGTGTTTGTGTATTATTATTTTTTATATATATAAGGATATGTGTTTGCAGTAGTAATTATAATCTTAAAATCAGTTCTCCCTTGCTCTCAAAGAAACACTGCTTAACTGTCCCAGATAAACATCTGAATCAGTAAAACCACCGTTTCAACGGCTGCTTTTTTGTGTTTCTGATCTGACACAGTATGAAGGCTGTACTGTTACAGAGGAATGCAGAAATACAGTCAATTATTTGCTACAATACCAGGCTTAGAACCTCAGAACCGGGGAAGCCAGGGTTCAAGTCCAACAGGCTCGTAGCCGCGTTAGTCCACTTTAAAGGTAATAAATAGAAATAAGAAAATCCAACAACAGCAAAAAAAGGTATCACTTTTATTTTCCTACCTTAACACATTTTTTGACAAGCTTTCAAAACACAGATCCACCCTTCTTCAGGTCAACTATGAGCAACAGGTGACAACATCAAAATGTACAAGTGAAACATAAAAAGGATTAAAATACTTTTCGTGTCTCACTGTACAGAATCACCGACCTGAAGAAGGTAGCTCGGTCTTTGAAAGCTTGTCAAAAAATGTATTAAGCTATAAAGAGAAATGAGGCGATACCTTATTTTATTTGACTAACCTGGGTGAGTCAATTCTTACCCCGAGTTTGTCCCTGTGGCATTGGAGGGCGATTGCCTTGCAAATTAATGCACGGTACTGGTAAATAGGCCCCACTGACAAGAACAGATGTACAGTAAATCACATTCATGTGTTAATCTGAAATAGGCACCTTAAATACACAAGAAATCTAGGCCTTAGACTGGAAGCTCGCTGGACCTCGTAAGTACAAAAGTATTGCCATACTGGGACAGACCAAAGGTCCATCAAGCCCAGCATCCTGTTTCCAACAGTGGCCAATCCAGGTCATAAGTACCTGGCAAGTTCACCAAAAAGTATATATGCTGCTTATTCCAGAAATAAGCAGCAGAGTTTCCCCAAATCCAATTTAATAATGGTCTACGGACCGAATGTATCTTGCCTTGAACTACCAATGAAAAGGTATGAGCTAAATCTTCTAAATCTTTACATATTATATTATACATAAATATGTGTAAAGTTCAAGCACCCCCCAACTCAATGCCTAGTGTGCCACACAACCAATACCTAATATTCACCCCCCCCCCCCCCCCCACACCAATATCATTCATAAAGTTCCTGGCACGGTTAATGTGCCAGGTGTGAGCTACTAATTAAACTGGGCCAGTTTGTCAAATATATATATTTTAAAAAGGTATCACCTACAGTTTGTGGATTGACCTTTATTTCTGATGCAAGCTAGAGGGGAGTAGGGGGTGAGAGCGAAGGAAAAAAGTGCTGAAAGCATTCTACGTGATGACAGCAGAAAGCAGATCACAGCCAGTAAAACAGAAGCAAAATGATTTTACAGACTAACAACAAGAGGAGGCAGAGAGCTGGGTGCTCGGTGGCTGCCATCTCAAATCTGTGGGAAGACTTTCAGCACAGAACACAAAAATCTTTTTATCTGGTGCGCACAGGAGGATGGAGTCTGAACAAGGCCTTAAAAACCTTTATGCGAAATCCACACAACCACTGACAAGCCCAGTGAACAGATGCCCGACAAGAGTACATGGCCAACCAGAAGGGAAACTGGTAATTATGGTCACAGCTGATATGCACCATGGAACAAAATGAAGCCGAAGTGGAGGTTCGGGATCAGGAGTTGGCATTCACAGTTCTCTCTTTCCAAAAATTCTTCAAGAGTTTACGTTCTCAGTAGGTTAGCCGATTCTATTATAAATTAGATTCTGGCCACACATTTCTAAGCAGTTATATTATTCCCTGGGATGAAACCCAAGGTCTTTTCAGACAGGGAAGGAAAATCCCTCCCAATAAATTGGAAATACTCAACCTCAATTTTTTACACTGGAACAGCAAATCCTGGTGATGTAGGTGACTTCCGAGACCCAACAAGGAAGGGGTTTTTGCTCCTGAAAGCTAGTCCATTTGTCAGATCAATCAAGAGAGATCACTTTATATTCTCTATTATTTTGTTTTATTTTGTTTTTAACCTTTATTTCTCAAGAGAGAGGATCAGGGCCTGTAATTCTTGCAAGTGAATGCATGCAAACCAATACCCGAATTTAGTTTCTGACTGATGCTTAATCAAAGATAAAATAAAAATGTTCCTGCTTTGTAGCATACACAGAGATGTCGATTACAAAAAAAAAAAAAAAAGTGACGCAAATCAATGCAAAACAGGGAAGTAGCATTACCAAGAACGACTCTTCTGTGCATACAGAAATACGCATATGCAAAAAGGCCGTGTGCAGAGTTTGTGCATTTTTACAACACATTTTGAACAATACCTTCCTCTATTAAGAAATGCAACTTTTTACTCATGAATTGTGCCTTTGCATCAGATTTTCTGAGGGGTGGGGGGGAAACAAAACACCATAAGACTCGGGCTCCAGAGAGAGCCAGGCCCGGTCAGGACCAATTAAACCCACACTAGTATCCATCTACTTTTAAAATTAAGAATACATTTTTTTTAAACCACACAAATTAAAGCATCTTCTTTGCTGTCCTTCCTGCCCCGTCAACAGTTATCACTTTCAGTATTTAAAAAACAAAAACCGATTATATTGCATATCATTTTCAAAGTTACAGGCCTTTTTGTTTTATTTCGGTCTCCAAAAGACTATATCAACGAAGTAACTGCTCACTACTAATATACCAAACGCTGTTATGAATTTTAGGGTTAATTTCTGTTTATTTTTATCCTTATTGTCTTTGGCAAGCACAGCCTACAATTAATTCGTTTCTCACTCATATTTTCGATGCGGTCTCAGGGCTGGACTGACTTAAATGGTATTTAAATTTTCCATTACCCTTACATTGCGTGGATTGTGGCCAACTGATGTCAAAGAACTCATTTTATTAAAAAATAATAATAATACCAATGTGAAAATAAAACTAACCACCCTACACTACACGGATTATGAACACGTAGGACTGTGTAGCAAACATACTCCAACACTTTTGAGGGGGGGGGGGTTTCTTTCTTTAATCAGAAACCTACAGAGAAACTGTATTGCAAGACCGCAGCGAGCACCGAGCACCCGTGTCCTTAACGCGTACAACTGAAAAGATATTTAGCAGCATGGCGCGGTGTTTCTACACGTTGATTAACTCAAAGCATTAAGGCGCAGCCTCCTAATTTGGCAAAATGGGGCCATCTCATTACGCTGTAATTGGTCCCTCATTTAGGAAACTGTGGCAACCTAATTATGGGTTAAATAGCCACCTTTGCAATCTGATACCAGATATGCGCGTACGTTGCACATACTCATGAACTGTGCCCACACACACATTGCCGTGTGTGGGCACAACGCTTAGCGTATTAGCCTTCCATACCACACACAGTCGGAATAAATATGAAACAACGGGCAATCGACAGATACAAGACCATTTTTTTTTTAAATGCTGGATTTTTCTACGAATAAAGCAGGGCTTACCGTAGCTGAAGCCAGGCTGTTGTCTGCCAGGGTCAGATGGTGAGGCTCCCACCTCCTCAAGAATTTGGAGCTGAGGATCTTGCTGAGAAAGGTCCTGGGATGCCTGATGGCACATACCTGGATGTCCCCCTCCTGCAGCAGTTTGTACCTCATGCCATTGCTGTTGCCATTGCAGTGCAGCAGGGCCCTCCTGCAGGTGACAGCACCCATCCTGTTGCCCTCCGTAGCTGACATTTCCCCCAGCAATGGCTTGCTCTCTTCGATCTGCCTGTGATCGCTGCCCCCACAAGGGCTACTACTAAAATCCATAGCAGCTTTTTGGGCTCAGGTTCTTTTTTTCCCCCCTCTGTTTTTTTTTCCTCAATTGTTCACCTCCAAATCCCAACAGGATACAAAACGGGGGAGGGGGATCCCTCAAAATATCATCCACACCCCCTCAACAAACAAAAACAAAAAAAAAAGGAAAATATATCAAGCAAATCCTGCTCAGAGCCGCAGGGGTATTCCTCAGTCTGCCAAATCCGGGCTCTCCATGAGTGTCCAGGCGAGACAAGAATAGATCCGGGTACAAGAGACAAAGGTAGAGCTGCAGCTTCCTCTTCTGGGCTTGGCACCGGCTTTTTGCCTTTTGTCTGTGTGTCTGTTTATGTGTGTGTGTGTGTGTGTGTGTGTGTAGGGGGGGTTCTGCGTATGTTTAAATGTATATGTATGTGTATACTCTCTGCATATGGGAGTGTGTGTGTAGATGGATAATATATATGTATGTATGTGTGTGTCCGTGTGCGCTTTGCACAAGCGGCTGCTGCTGCTGTGCTGTGCTGTTCTACCCTGTTGCTGGTTGGGCTCCGCTGGGTCACGTGCTTCGCCTTCTGACGTCAATGGCAGCGCTTCTTTCTCTCTCTCCCCTCCCTAGGGAGAGAGAAAGGGGAGAGGGGAGATTCCGATTCTAGCACATTGCCCCTTCCCCTATCTCCCTTTGAGTAGCCCGAGGCTCCTTCCCCCCCCCCCCCCTCTCTTCTCATAAATTGAAAGTAGCCTGGAGCACAGGGGAGGAGACTGGCACCGGGCAGCATTGGGAGAGCAGGAGCTCTCTTGATCCCACCCCCTTCCACTGCTGTTCCATGCCAACTTTCTCTCCCCCTGCCCTGCTCCAGGCTACCTTTCAGAGGGGAGGGGGAGAGAGAGCATCGGGCTGCCCTAACAATAATAAATTCGTCTTCTTTATTGATGCTCTTGTGTGTGTACGTATACGCATATATACACTCTCTCTCTCTCTCTAAAAAAAAAAATAATAAATAATACACACAGTAGGGGATTCCCAGCTCCACTGCTGCAGATCCTTTGGGATGTTTTCTTCTACCCTCCCCCAACTTTCCCTATTTTCTCCTTTCACATATTAGAAATACTGTGTTCGTGCTCCTGTAGCCCATTCCAGTCTACTGGATACGAAAGTTGAGCTAAAGGCTGGTGTTCTTTACAAAAAAAATCTGTATTTATATTTTCTTCCCTGCTGCTTTCTTGATTTATTTATTTTTCCATTTTGCTCGCACCTTTTTCAGTAGTAGCTCAAGGTGAGTTACATTCAGGTACACTGGATATTTCTCTGTCCCAGGAGAGCTCACAATCTTGGTTTGTATCTGAGGCAATGGGGGTTAAGTGACTTGCCCAAGATCACAAAGAGCAGCAGTGGGATTTTGAACCAGCCACTGCTGGATTGTAAGGACGGTGCTCTAACCACTAGGCCACTCCTCCACCTACAGGCAGCAAACTACACCTGTTCACAAGGCTTGCCTTCAATGGTGTGTACAAGGGTGCTCTAACCACTAGGCCACTCCTCCACCTACAGGCAGCAAACTACACCTGTTCACAAGGCTTGCCTTCAATGGTGTGTACAAGGGTGCTGTAACCACTAGGCCACTCCTCCACCTACAGGCAGCAAACTACACCTGTTCACAAGGCTTGCCTTCAATGGTGTGTACAAGGGTGCTCTAACCACTAGGCCACTCCTCCACCTACAGGCAGCAAACTACACCTGTTCACAAGGCTTGCCTTCAATGGTGTGTACAAGGGTGCTCTAACCACTAGGCCACTCCTCCACATACAGGCAGCAAAATACACCTGTTCACAAGGCTTGCCTTCAATGGTGTGTACAACGGTGCTCTAACCACTAGGCCACTCCTCCACCTACAGGCAGCAAACTACACCTGTTCAGAAGGCTTGCCTTCAATGGTGTGTACCAGGGTGCTCTAACCACTAGGCCACTCCTCCACCTACAGGCAGCAAACTACACCTGTTCACAAGGCTTGCCTTCAATGGTGTGTACAGTGCTAGAAGTGTGAAGTTTTCTATTTTGCTTTAAAATTCTATATGATCTATCTTGCTAATAGTTTAATGTCCAACTGTCAGCAAAGTGTGCTCTGTTGCTTTTTCTCCCCCACCCCACCCCACCCCTTTTTTTCTTTGCTTGTTTGTTTCTTGTTTTAACAAACCAAAGGCTGCAAACTTTGGAACCAGCAATACCGATTCCCATGAGTTTTGTCTTTATTGCAAAGGGGTTTAGCAAAGTAGTAACATATACGAATATCAGCAAAATGCGGTACATTGTGGCTGGAGAAAATAAAATCGTAGTAATGCTGTTTTGGTCAAAAGTAAATTTGGTCAAAATTGTTAAGTTTTATGTCAAATTGTGTCTGCTATACACCATCTTCGGTGAATTTCTTCATAAGGACAGTTAGCGGCCCTTTTACTAACGTGTGCCTACCGTGAGCCCAAAATCACTGCCACGGGACACGCTAAGGCATCCTGCCAGATGTTGAGGCTCCCCGGGGTAGTAGAGGTCATAGGGCCCCCCTGGCCGCTGCCCACTGCCACACTGCTGCCCATAGGCGGTTGGTGGCCCAACTGTTTGGGGAGGCTAAAGGGGGCGGGGTTAGGGGTGGGGCCAGGGGTGGAGCTTAAAAAAATAAATAAAAATAAAAGTCACAATTAATACCTTTTATTAAATTTAGATATTAGATATGTATCATATGTCAAAGAATAAAGTGGTTGCTCAAAGCATATTCTAACCACAATCGCTCAACTGCAAAACACTATGCACAACTTTGTGCAAAAACACACTCAGAACCTTACTGTACCATAAATATTACACTGGGCAGAACCTAATACACCAATATACCACCCATACGGAAAATGCAGACCGTCAACAATATGAAACAAGGGATCATATCATCACAATTCTCATGTAGAGCCACAAAACACCCTAATTCATGTTTAATGTGGGATAAAATGCCATAAATAAGTAAATAAATATAAACTTTTAATGTTGAGCACCTGATTCTCAAAGTGGACATATTCCAAACACTATAATGAAAATAAAATGATCTTTTCTACCTTTGTTGTCTAGTGACTTTTTCTGATTATGCTGGCCCACTATCTGTTCTGCTTCTATCTGTCCTCAGTGCAGGTCAGGAAGTCATCCTCGTTAAATATCTCCCTGGCAACCCAGGACACCTCCAGCCAACCCCCCCTGCTTTCCCAGCAGTAAGATAAACAAACCATAAAGCAATTTCTACAACTGCTAGAGGGCTTTCACTGCAGCTCCTGCTGTGAGGATGGAGGTAAATCAACAATTTAATCCCCTCAGAGCAGCTGGACTCCACAGCTGATCCATTCTGCTGCAGCAGGGGGGAGGCTTAGCCTCTCCAAGCCTCTTATACCGGGCGCCTATGCTGCTGCCCAACCACAACCACTGTGCTCCACCACTGCCCTCACACACACTACAGCCCCCCTACCGTCTCAGCTGCCGGAACTTCCTGCACACTACAGTCCCCCGAACCTCAGTGGGCCCTTTCTGGTCCTACTTTGAAGAGCCCTGGTGGTCTAGTGGCTTGTTTGGGGGGCAGGAAAGAACCCCACTCTTTCCTGCCCACTAACGCTATTCTGCCCGGCGCTGCCATGTTTTCAAAATGGGTGCAGAGACTTCCCTCAGTAGTCTTGTGGATCTTGACAGTCTCGCAAGACTGCTGCAGGGAGTCTCGGCAGCCATTTTTAAAACACAGCGGCGCTGGGCAGAATAGCAGCAGTGGGCAAAAACAAAAGTCATATAGTTCCTATAGATTTTGGCTGGTACCCAAGCTTTCTGCGTATCTTGCTAAAGATGTAAAAAGATTGGAAGCAGTGCAAAGAAAAGCTACGAAAATGGTATGGGATTTGCGTTGCAAACCGCACAAGGGACTTGATATACTGCCTTTCTGAGGTTTTTGCAACTACATTCAAAGCGGTTTACATATATTCAGGTACTTATTTTGTACCTGGGGCAATGAAGGGTTAAGTGACTTGCCCAGAGTCACAAGGAGCTGTAGTGGGACAAATCAAACTCGGATATACATATAAAGTATCAACATACCATGTAAAATGAGTTTATCTTGTGGGGCAGACTGGATGGACCGTTCAGGTCTTTATCTGCCATCATTTACTATGTTACTATATTACTATATTTTCCCTCTGTCTCTCAGTGTATAGCAGATATTTCAAAACAGCAGGTACAAGAAATTAAGCAGGAAGCCCCTGGGTGCCAGCCCTAAACTGTAACATCTCATAGCTCCATCCATGTAATTGACACGTTAGCAAAGTCTCAACACTTACAAATAAAAGAAAACCAACAGGAAAGGAATGCACAGGACTCAACACCAACACCAGCAAGATTTTAGCTGGTCTTTACTTTTCTAAAGAGCATCATTACCATGACCATGTGGAGCTCAGCCATCTTGGAAAACAGAATATATTTAAATAATCAAGAAGGGTGTCAGGGAAAATATGAGGTATTATATGTAAGTGTATTTGGCTAACAAGAAGCATTTTGTTATAACTACTGCAAGGAATATGCATTTACACCCCAATTGTATAGACGGAGCTAAAAATTGCGTATGCAAATGTGGGCATGCACCCAATTTGTATATGTAATTTAATTGACAAATGAGCCAATTAGCGCTTTGTACTAATAATCAATTATCAGCACTAATTGGCATTATTTAAATGTATGCACGCAGCTTTACGCGCTAAGATCCATGCGTAATTTCTACGTGCAGATCAGAAAAGAGGACATGGCCATTGGGGGGAAGTGGCGTTCCTGGAATTTGCACGCAGCATTACAGGATAAGGGAAATCCACACGCCCAGGATCCCAAAGCCAAGCGCTATTTTATAAATGGTGCCCAACTCTGTGCGTTGTTTATACAATATCGCTTAGTGCTAATTTACATCGGCACCCAAATTTGGGTGCCTTATATTGAACTTGGTCCTTTAAAGTTTTATTTTACAACAAGGATGAGAGATATCTCTGTCTAAGCAGAGATACTAGATAAAATTGGCCATTTTACCTTAGCGCATAAGAATGATCCATGTAAGGGTGCGCCAAGACCACTTTTTACCGCAGTTTGATAAAAGGCTCCCTTAGATTGTACACTCTCTGGGGACAGGGAAATACCTAGTAATATAGTAAATGACGGCAGATAAAGACCTGTATGGTCCATCCAGTCTGCTCAACAAGATAAACTCATTTCACATGGTATGCAATACTTTATATGCATACCCGAGTTTGATTTGTCCTTGCCATTTTCAGGGCACAGACCGTAGAAGTTTGCCCAGCACTGGTTTTGCTTCTCAATTACCAGTGTTGCCACCCAATCTCCTCTAAGATTCTGTGGATCCATTCCTTCTAAACAGGATTCCTTTGTGTTTATCCCATGAATGTTTGAATTCCATTACCGTTTTCAATCTCCACCACCTCCCGCGGGAGGGCATTCCACGCATCTACCACCCTTTCCGTGAAGAAATACTTCCTGACATTACTCCTGAGACTGTCCCCCTTCAACCTCAATTCATGTCCTCTATTTCTACCGCCTTCCTGTCTCCGGAAAAGGTTTGTTTGCGGATTAATACCTTTCAAATATTTGAACATCTGTATCATTTCACCCGTTTCTCCTTTCCTCCAAGGTATACATGTTCAGGTCAACATGTCTCTCTTCGTATGGTTTGCAACGCAAATCCTATACCATTTTTGTAGCTTTTCTTTGCACCACTTCCAGTCTTTTTACATCTTTTACAAGATATGGCTTCCAAAACTGAACACAATACTTCAAGTGGGGCCTCACCAACGACTTGTAGAGGGGCATCAACACCTCCTGAATGTAATTCACCTCCTGAATGTAATTCACCTTGAACCACTGGTAGAGGTGTGAGCTTAATCCTAATAAAAATAAACTGAAATTAAAATTTCCTTTCCAGAAGATGGTAGTGAAGCATCGACGTAACCTGCACTGAACCTCAGCTCATCCCAAAATGTCAGCGCATTGCATCGGGTCTCCCAGAAAGCACTGGAGTGTCCTACATAGAGAACTGTAAATAGCAGTGAAACAAAAGCTTGAGGATGCAATAAGAGAAAATGGTAAGAGACAAGAATAGGCAAGGAAGGGGAAGGGGGCATACCAGATGCAGGGGTAAGAAAGTGGGACTATTGATCGGTAAGAGAGTGGGGGGAGTAGACCAGTCCAAATAGGTGGGTTTTCAGTAGCCTCTTGAACAGCTGGTGATCATTTTGCAGCGTTAAGCATTTCGGCAAACCATTCCAATTCTTGGCACAGGACACCGGGCCCCCTCCCTACCCATCTTCAAATCATTGCTCAAAGCCCACCTCTTCAATGTCGCCTTCGGCACCTAATCACTACATCTCTTCTCAGGAAATCTCATCTACCCCAACTTGACATTTCGTCCTTTAGATTGTAAGCTCTTCTGAGCAGGGACCGTCCTTATTCGTTAATTTGTACAGCGCTGTGTAACCCTAGTAGCGCTCTAGAAATGTTAAGTAGTAGTAGTAGTAGAAGATCTTCTTGTATCTAACGCCCCTGCAATTTGGAAAGTGCCGATTGAGATACGACCTCGAGGTGGCAACTGCATTCCTGGGAGGCAGGTCGATAAGGCGAAGCATATATTCCGGAGCCAACCCACATATGATTTTGTGAGTTAGGGAGCAGATTTTGAAAGAGGTACGTTCCCACACAGGCAACCAGTGGAGAAGGAAACACAGAGGTTGAGCATGCTCGAAACGCGATTTACCCAGGATTAGTCTTGCCGCAGTGTTTTGTGCAGTCTGGAGTTTCTGCAAAAGGTATCCAAGGCAACCTGCATAAATCCCGCTGCAGTAATCCAGGTGAGATAGCACCAACCAATGAACAAGGGTGCGAAACAGTTCTCTAGTTAGGCAGTATCTGAGTTTTGAGCATTGGGGCCCAGGAGAGCTGAGGTGATCTGCATGGAGGGAGCCTGGTTGAAATCTAAACTTCAGTGAACATGGGGGAGAAAGATTTTTCACTACTACAGCGTCACTAACCTTTGTAGTTGTGTAGCTTTCAACAAAACTCAGTAAATCAGATGTAGATGAGGCTTAGGGCGTTGATTTAAAATATTGGTCTCCTAAGAATCAAAGTTCAAGATGACAAGGTCTGAAATGATTTACTGGCAAAGATAATAGATGTAATTGCTGTAACAAGAATTTGGATCTTACTGAGATGGATGTGAGTACAAAACTGAATGTGAAAACTGAGCATGTACAGGAAGGGAGAGGCTGGCACAGCAGCAGCAAATAGAAGAATGAACTGTACTGGCTGCCGGAGGACCTTTTCCAACTAGCAGGACTTAGGGATCCCCGACAGCTCGGGTATTTATTTGTTGGGGGTTGCTGATGAAGGAGAAGGGGTGGGGGGAAGGAATTATGTGCCCACCCGCTTCGGATACAGGCCCACCCAAAATTTCAAGTTTGGCTACACCTCTGGAGTAAAGCAGAACCATTGAGGGCCTTTGTAGACCAGAAACAGGATTTTAACAAGGACATTAAGAGTGTCTGGAGCCAGTGCAGAGATTTTAAAATCATTTGACTGTGAGAGAACATGTGATGTGCTGAGGGGAGCAGCCATGCTTCTGATCCCCTCAGGGGTTCCCGTCTCCCACCTATGCTTTTCCCTGCAGTGATTTAGCACAAACCTTACCACATTTTTGCCATAAGTACTGCCGGTATATCATGGACAACTTTGTGACTCGTGCAGACACTGCTATGACCGGGAAATCATCCAAAAAAAAGACCCAGAGAAGACGCACGGTGGCAGCGAATCCAAAATGGCGCCAGCTGTGAGTACCGCGACTGCAGTTCTTACCGTTTTGCAACTAGCACAACTTATGGAGGCGGTGGAATGAGCTCTTGAACCGCGGCTCGGACAACTCCTGGGTCAACTTTCGAATGTAGAAGCGCTCCTTGCAGATACTACATGCCACATTGACGAACTGGAACAGTGGATATCCACGGCGGAGGATGCAGGGACTGGTACATCCACACTGGCTGTATGCCAAAAAAAAGTGCACAATCAGGCAGGAAAAATTGATGAACTGGAGAATAGGTCTCCAAGGGATAACCTCTGAATCGTGGGCCTACCAGAGACTGTGCCTGATCGTGCCTTGACCACCCTTCTGGAACACTGGCTGTCTGTGTAACTCCGCCCCTCCTGCCTGAGTATGATGACCCGGGTTCCGGCTGGTCAGATGTAGGCAGTCGTGGCAACCTTGCCAGAATTCAGTTCACAGGAAGGAGAAGGGAGAGACAAATAACTAACCACGTCCTTGACTTCCTAGAAACCAAGGAGAAAATTAAACTAAATTCAGGATTTTTCTTTTAACGGTTTGGGTGGCAATAAGAAGAGATTAGATTTTCAAAAACAATATAACATTTTTATTAAAACATTCTTTTACTTTGTAGAAAGAACAACAAATCAATTTCAACATACACCAGAATTTCCCTTTCCCACTTAATTAGAGGAGTGTGGTAGCCGTGTTAGTCCACTCTTAAGGTTTCCCTTTCCCACTTAAATGTTAACTTTGTAACCCTTAAACCCGAACTCCCAATAATAACCTTATTTTACTTGTATTCTTTTCACAGAAACCACCTTCGTCTTTACAGAGCACTTTTCAGATTAGTATCTTCTTTCACCAATAATCAATTCCTCAAATTAGTTATAAAATATATTGTTTATCTCTTTTATAACCTTTAAGAATTGATTCTTTGTGTATCCCTTTTTATTGTTTTCACAGGTACTCCGTTCACTATTCCTAAGGAACAAGGTAAGTATGTCTTTTTAATTCCTCTTTCCCTTTCCTAATTGTCTTTCTCTACTTAAGTTTTCTCCGTGTTTTCAAAAGTCACTTAGCTGTCATTTGTTGGCAGCGTAGACTCTCTTGCGGAGGGGCCCTTATTGTTTTCTGTATGTCTGCCAGTCTTGTCCAATTGAATCTTCTTCCTAAACTTCACTCTTAAAAAACTCAAAGAATGCAAAACCCTATCTTTCCTATAAGTGGGGTTTACAACTTTCCCTGCTTCTGAGGAGTATTACAAAAACTGTGGCCAAAATAATCTATTAAAATAAAATTAAGCAAACTTCCCTTTCCTTCCCAAGCCTGTACTCTTAGTTTTTAATTCCCTAAGCTGGGAGAGACTGGCAACCCTGCAGTCCTATGCACCACACTCCCAGCATTCCATGCACAGCTCCCTATTATTGTTATTTTAAACTAGTAAAAAAGGCCCGTTTCTGACACAAATGAAACGGGCGCTAGCAAGGTTTTCCTCTGAGTGTGTATGTTTGAGAGAGAGAGAGAGAGAGAGAGAGAGAGAGAGAGAGAGAGTGTGTGTAAGAAAGTGTGTGTGAGAGATGAAGTGTGTGTGTGTATGTGTGAGTGAGAGAGAGAATCAGTGAGAGAGACAGACAGACAGACAGAGTGTGTGTGTGTTTGTGTCAGAGAGAGAGAGTGTGTGAGAGACAGAGTGTATGTGTGTGTGAGTGAGTGTGTGTGTGTGTGAGAGAGAGAGAGAGATAGAGTGTGTGTGAGAGAGAGTGTGTGTGTGAGAGAGAGAGTGTGTGAGAGACAGTGTATGTGAGAGACAGAGAGTGAGTGTGTGTGGGGGGGCTCCAAGTTCCATGACCCCCTCCTTCCCTCCCTCCCTCTCCTCCCCTCCGAGTTCCAGGCCCCCCTTCCGTCCGAGGTGCAGGCCCCCCTCCCTCTCCTCTCTCCTCCCTCCCTCTCTCTCCCCCCTCTGAGTTCTTGGCCCCCCCTTCCCTCCGAGTTCCATGCCCCCCTCCCTCTCCTCCCCAACGTGTTCCATGCCCACCTTTCCTCGGAGTGTGTATGTTTGAGTGAGAGTGTGTGGGTGAGAGATGGAGTGTGTATGTGAGACAGAATGAGTGAGAGAGAGACAGAGTGTGTGAGAGACAGAGTGTGTGTGTGTGTGTGTGAGTCTGTGTGTGAGAGAGAGAGTGTGTGAGAGAGAGAGAGTGTATGTGTTTGAGAAAGTGAAGCCTTCAAGCCTTGAAGCATTCGTGCGCTCTGTAAGGCTCCATCTCCTCAACTGACGACACGTAGTTCCGGAACGTTGCAGGAATGCTTCAAGGCTTGAAGGCTTCACTTTCTCGGCTTCAGAATGTTGGAGGTGCGTTTTATTATATAGGATATCCCCCTGCCACACTCCCTTCACCATTAACTCCACATTTCCCAAATCTCACTTCTCAATCTCACTTTTACTATCACTCTCACCTCAATGCTTTCACTGCCAGCCAAACTCACTTCCTAAAACGTTTAATTTCCTTCAATTCCACACTGCCTGTCCCACATCAAACAGCACATCCACTCTCTTCAGTTGCCAGAACCTCTCCGCAACTGCCAGCCAGCCCCATCTCCCAGGTAACCCCTCCTTAGCTTCCCATTCCAAAACCCTTCTCAAAATTCCAAGCTACATTGCTGACTGGCGGGATGTTCGCCAGCACGAGTAAATCCCCATTTTCCAACTTTGTTTTTTCTTTCCCTAACCCCATGTTACATCTGACTGTGTGGGCCCTCTTTGCCTGCAGCAGGCTCACAGAGTGGGGCACCGTCAAGATGGAGGCAATCGTCCTCGTGTTGTTCTTATCAAAGTACATAATTATGTCCATAATATAGAGACCTTGCGGGGCTTTCGACAAAAGAGAGATTCGCTGAAATATGATGGGGTCCCAGTCAAGATTTTCCAGGATTATTCTGTGGCGTTGCAGGAGCGCAGACGCTAGTTCTCTTCCATTTGTTCGACACTTCTTGATCTTCAAGCTCGATTCATGCTAGTGTACCCTGCACTGCCGAAGATCTTCGATCAAGGCAAATGTCATCATTTTGAGACTCTTCAGTCAGTTCAGGAATGTTTGCAAGCTCTACAAGGCTCTTTAATATCCAATTCTTGAGGGACGCTATGCATTGTCATACGTTTATCTATGCTGTTACTTAGTTCATTTGTCTATGCAAAGTTTTATTTCTTAGTTCAATCAGTGTACTTGCATGCTTGTCATAATTATATGTTGCCTACAAGACCGTAGACATTTGACCGTAAGTTTTTTATGCAATTTGTGTGCTGGTGGGGTGCGGGACCCCAAACATCGGTAGTGACTCTACTTTCCACTGCATTTAGATGTGGTGGGAAAGATATGGGGTTAATTGAGGTGGAAGGGGGTTGGGAGAGGGTGAGAGATTTCTCAGGGGGGGATTGGAATGGGAAAAGTGGTTGGAGGGGAGTGGTGGGTATTTGGAGGAGTTTATGGGGTGTAAAATTTTGAGAGGAGATTGGAGTTACTGAGGAGGATGTTGGGTTTTGTGTGTATGATGTGCGTGGCTGGTGGCGGTGGTTTATTTTCTTTAAATCTGGGTTCAGAGATCTCTTGCTCTTAAGGGTTGTTGGGACTTTCCACATTGAATGGTCAGACTCAGGTGAGGCTGGGTGCCTAGGTCTTGCACTTTTGGAAGAGTATATTTGTTTTAGTGCCCTCTTCTTTTGTACTAAGAAACAAGATGGCAAGCGATCTGCAAAATCCAACGTGGAGACAAACAAAGCAGATCAATCAGTGATATGGTTCAAAACTTTATTTTCAGAAATTCGCCCGACACAGACTGTGTTTCGCCCACAAGGGCTGCATCAGGGGCTAATAGTCCAAACAGGACATGAGATTGAAACGTAAAAAACCAGCAGGGTGCTTTCCTCAATCAAGGTGAGGACATCAGCTCAATACACAGGGTAAGTCTGGTCGCATCTCTCAGCTGCTGGGAGATGCGACCGGACTTACCCTGTGTATTGAGCTGATGTCCTCACCTTGATTGAGGAAAGCACCCTGCTGGTTTTTTACTCTTCTTTGGTATTCATGAGTAGGTCGACTGCTGGATTTGTCACTTGGAATGTGGGAGGGATCGCATCTCCTGTGAAGCCCAGTAAAATTTTGTCAGCCCTAAAACGCCATGGTGCAGACATTGCGTATTTATAAGAGACGCATTTGATGGAGCGGGATCAAAAACTTAAGTATTCCTGGGTTAGCAAGGTTTTTTCTACATCCTCATAGGGCAGACGTGGGTGTGTGGCTATTTTAGTTCGAAAAGGCCTGCCATGTAAGGCTGAACTTCTATCTTGGGACCGGAGGGAGTTACGTTCTGCTTCATTTGTGGCTTCATAGCCGAGAGCTTCTTATGTTGGCAAATGCACTCAGTCTGCAGCCCCTCATTACCTCTCTACCCTCATTTCCCCTTACGTTCCCACCCATAACCTCCGCTCACAGGACAAATCCCTCCTCTCAGTACCCTTCTCCACCACCGCCAACTCCAGGCTCCGCTCATTCTGCCTCGCCTCACCCTATGCTTGGAATAAACTTCCTGAGCCCTTACACCAAGCCCCCTCCCTACCCATCTTCAAATCCTTGCTCAAAGCCCACCTCTTCAATGTTGCTTTCGGCACCTAACCTTTATACCTTTCAGGAAATCTAGACTGCCCCTATTTGACTGACTGTACATTTGTCCTTTAGATTGTAAGCTCCTTTGAGCAGGGACTGTCCTTCTATGTTAAATTGTACAGCGCTGCATAACCCTGGTAGCGCTTTAGAAATGTCAAGTAGTAGTAGTAGTAGTAGTAGTATATGGCCCCATTAAACATGACCCTGCTTTTTATTGCTCATTGGTTCAACTTTGTCTCATTCAATAACTTTATTCAAAGCATGCAGGACTATTAGTAACATCAATCTAATTCATTACTTAATATAATATACACAGCATCTCATAAATGCCAGTAATTTGAACATTTATTATTTAACAAAACTTACGCAACAAACATTCAAAAATTGGGGGTCAACGTTGAAATCAGACAGTTTCACAAAACAGCTGAGCATGAGTAATGAACAAAGACTTATTTTTATCTTTCAAAGTGTGGATCTTTTAACTCTGTCCATAAAAAAAGGTCCAATAACACAATGACCATTTAATCTGTTCATTCAATGTTCAGTTGAAACTCCAATCGTAAATTTTCTTAGCCACAGTATCAATCCTTAATCACTTTGACTGATCAAAGAGATAAATATCCAGAAGTTGAAGACATTGAAATTTTTCCACAGTATTAATCCTTAATCACTCACTAATTAGAGAGATTTAGATATCCCAAGGTTGAAACGTTGAAAATTTTCGTCTACATCATAGTAACATAGTAGATGACGGCAGAAAAAGACCTGCACGGTCCATCCAGTCTGCCCAACAAGATAAACTCACATGTGCTACTTTTTGTGTATACCTTACCTTGATTTGTACCTGTCCTTTTCAGGGCACAGACCGTGTAAGTCTCCCCAGCACTATCCCCGCCTCCCAACCACCAGCCCCGCCTCCCACCACCGGCTCTGGCACAGACCGTATAAGTCTGTCCAGCACTATCCCCGCCTCCTGCCACCGGCTCTGCCACCCAATCTCGGCTAAGCTCCATCATCAGTCTTATATGGCAAAATACCAAATCTTCATTCAATGAACCTCCGACTGAAACATGTCCACTTGTACCACTTTCATTCAAACATCAAGCAGATCTCTACACAGGCCGTGTTTCTTATTACTTCTTCAGGAGACCTTATCAGCCGCATTAGAGCACTGGGCACACCCTGGTCTTTCGCAGCTTCCAACGTGACTCATACCTACCGTGTTAAAATTTGCTTTTTATATTTTTACTTTGCCTAACACTAACCTACAATTCCTCCTTTAAACCCCAATCTTTAAGTTCCCAAAGCACAAAGCAAAGTAGCGTTCACTTACCAGAGAAATGTCCTCTTCTCTCATAACTTCTCAGTATAGAATGTATTGTACTTTTTGGGGATCTTGCCAGGTATTTGTGACCTGGATTGGCCACTGTTAGAAACAGGATGCTGGGCTTGATGGACCTTTGGTCTTTCCCAGCATGGCAATACTTATGTAGCATAAATATATTAAGCTTTATTGTAGATAAATAATAATACTTATGTAGCGCCATAGCAAGCTTTCAATATGGGTCTTTCATCTACTGGTAATTACTTGAAATATGGTGCTCTTGGAGTTACTGTGGGCCACATGTTTTGGACCTGCCTTGTAATTAGTCTTTGGCATGCGCTTTTGACCAAGGTTTCCCAACTTTGGAATTGTGATTGGCATTATGATCCTTCACTGCATTTTGGCCGTGCCCAATTAACATTGCCGGAGCCGTGGGGCGTGAAGGGATTTTTTGATTCACTCAACACTCATGGCCAAGAAAACTATTCTCACGAGGTGGTTTTCTCATCAGGCCCCTTCATTGTAGCAGGCGTACTCACATGATTATGTTATTGCGCATGGAGAGACTTGAGGTCAAAGATTTCTCACCGTCTTTGGGACTTTAATTTCAACACTATACCCTACCCGTCTCAGACAGCCTGAAAATACTTGGAGTTACTATTGACTGAGATCTCACACTGGAAAGCCATGTGAAAAATACAACAAAGAAAATGTTCCAATCAGTGTGGAAACTCAAAAGAGTAAAACCTTTCTTCACAAGGGAAACATTTCGCAGTCTTGTACAATCAATGGTGCTGGGTCATCTAGACTACTGCAACGCACTCTACGCCGGATGTAAAGAACAAATCATCAAGACGCTTCAAACAGCCCAAAATACTGCAGCCAGACTTATATTTGGTAAAACAAAATACGAAAGTGCCAAACCCCTAAGAGAAAAACTACATTGGCTTCCACTTAAAGAACGTGTCACGTTCAAAGTCTGCACCCTGGTTCATAAAATCATTTACGGAGAGGTCCCGGTCTACATGTCAGACCTTATAGACTTACCAGCCAGGAACAAAAAAAGATCAGCACGCACTTTCCTGAATCTCCATTTCCACAGTGGCAAAGGATTAAATACAAATTAACACATGCATCCAGCTTTTCCTACAGAAGCACGTAGTTATGGAATGCACTACCACCCGAAGTGAAAAAATTGCTAGACCTAACCAACTTTCGGAAATCATTGAAGACCTACCTCTTTAACAAGGCATACCGCAAAGATCCCTCGTATGAATGTTAACGCAATACCGCTTTAGCTCCCATTCCGAATTTGAATCTACTATGTCCTCATCAACAGGGCCAGTCTTAGGCAGAGGCGACCAAGGCGGCCGCATAGGGCCCTGCGCTTAAGGGGGCCCCGCGCAGCACGCCTCAACTCTGCCTCTCCGAGCCCTGCTTGCTCGGACCGCATCATCATGATCGCTTCGCTCCCGCCTCCCGCTACCGGTGCCCCCCCGGCTGAGCCCACCGTCAGCTCCCGCCTCCCAGTCCCAGGACAACGACTGTTGCAGCGACAGCCCGGCCCCGACAGACAGTTGCAGGCATGACGGCTCACCCCAGCTTTTCCCTTCCGCCTTCCCGCTCAATGTCCCGCCTCCTTCTGATGAGGTATTTCCTGTTTCCGTGAGGGCGGGCGGGAGTCATTGAGCGGGAAGGGAAAAGGAGCTGCAGTGTGGTCGGAGGTGAGCCATCGCCTGGTGCCAGTGTGAGTGCGACTTAAAAAATAAAGAAACTTATGATTTATGCTTGTGACGGCAACTTCATCACTCAGGTAGAACAAACGATTAACCTTTCTGTCACAGAACTATGCTGCCGTGCTTTTCCCAGTAAGCCATTTTAATTTTCAGGTTAATATAATCAGTTGTAAGGAATCTATTACAGAAGATCAAAGCTTGTGCATGATGGTTTTTTTTAGCTTAATGTGACAAGTGCTCCATTTCTTGGAGTCTAGAAAGGGTTATATGCAATTTTATCTGTGTTTTGATGCTTCACAGTTTGCTTTTATATGTTACTGTAAATTTCTTCTTGAAGCACTTAGTAGAGGTAGAGCATTAGAGAGCAAATAGAAGGTTGCAAAGAAATTGGCTATTACACAGCAGGTGGTCTCACAAACAACCTAGTTACCCAATATAAATAATTTACTAGGGATTCCCCTGTCACTTCATCAGTCACACTTAAATTTTTCTAAAAATGGAATAATCTTTTCAATGGGGTGGAGCTAGGGTGGGGGCGGAGCTAGGGTGGGGTGGGTGGGGCTAGGATAGGGGCGGGGCTAGGATGGGGCCCCACCAAATTGGTCTGCACAGGGCCCCGCACTTGCTAAGACCGGCCCTGCTCATCAAGATGTACTCCAACGACCCATCCTATGAACTTTTAATGGGATACCGTTCTATCTCTTATTCTGAACATGACCACTTTACACCTGATTGCTTAATCTACTAAGTCATTCATGATCTTTATGTAATACCTCTTGTATTTCTTACTTCGGAATGGCGATCGCCATGACGGAACAATGTAAGCCACATTGAGCCTGCAAATGGGTGGGAAAATGTGGGATACAAATGCAGTAAATAAATAAATAAATGACGCTGGACCCCTTTTTGGAACACATTCTCACCGGCAGCCCATAGCCATTTATTGAACTTCTAAGCTAGTTTTAGTATGCTCTGGAGAGGGAAGGGTTGGAGGGGAAAGGGGGTGTGGGTTGGTAGGAGGGGGGAGTAGTTCATCTGTATTTTTGCCTTGATCTGTGCTGCGTCCTTTGCTATTGTTACCTGCCTGAATAAAAATGATTTGAAACATTAAAAAAAAAAAAAGAATCATTTCACTTTAGTTGGAACCTCGATGCCAGGGATTCAGGTGGAAATTTATGTGCAGTGGTCATCAGGATAACTTGGTGCTGTAGTGGCACTTGGAAGTGATGTAATTACCCTAAGGGGCAATTAGCATACAAGGTATACTTAGGGGATGACATGCTACTAATATTGATCCCTGCAGGTTCGGATAAACGGCTTTACTAATGAAAGAAGCTGCTCAGATGGAAAATATATTAAGCTTTATTGTAGATAAATAATAATCAGCAACACTATAGCAAGATAGCATGAAGATTAGTTCTCTTTGGCAAAAACTGGACACAAAATATGTTTTTGTTACACAATACCAATGAAAGTGAAACTATGCAAACCCACACACCAATTAGCCTAATTAATCCTTCACCTGGCAAAAAAAGAAATCTCTCTCTCTCTCCTCAAACCATAGGAATGATTCTGTCTCACCTTCCTGGATATACTTCCCCCAATATTTAACCGGTGACAGGTTAGTTGATGGCGGTGGCGCTGATCTTTGGATATTCAATGCCATACCGTATCCAGCGACCAGCGTTGAATATCCCGTTTCAGTTTCGTCCGCGGCAACTTAACCGCTTAAGCCGCTATTCAAGTTTATTGTTAATTAGCTTGATATACCGCTCAAGGGGCGAACCATTAGAGCGGTTTACAACGTCGGTCTATAATAAACAATAATAAGAGCAGAAAAGGACTCCGTAATTCAATGTTAACCGGTTAACCCCCAGATTCTATATAGCGTTACTTAAGTTGCATGCGAGTCCAGTTTTTTAAGAATAAACTCTTGCTGTGAATTTTTTTCTGAGTCCAGTAGAAGTTTGTTTGGCATTATCCATCTTGTCATCTTCGCTGTGTTCTTTTCTTGGTTTTTCCATTGCGGAGGTCCGCTTTCTTCTGTGTTTGCCGTTGCATGCGCAAATCCATATTCTGGATTTACGCGCACAAACTATTTAGTTAACAAGCCAATCAGTGCTGATAATTGCCACTTAACAAGCAATGATTGACACTAATTGGCATTAATTATAATTTATGTGCAGAACTGTCTAAGTGTATTCTATAGATAACTCTGGACAGAATTTCAGCGAGGAAACAGAACAAATGTACTAATACTGAGCTGAAAAAAGCTTAACTAGCCCAAAGTATGTGGTATTAGTTTGATAACTTGCTTTTTTTCTTTTGTTTATAGTGGAGAAAAAGACCTCAGTAGTCACTGCGTGGCGATAGAACAATAAATGCACTCAATGCCCGCAGTCCCTTGACTCCGTTATTATCACTGGTCATAAAAAAAACTCCACTTATGTGTAAATGTGGGCTGAAAATGAAGTGAACTATATCCCATCAAAATAATCCAAATCGTGATGCTTAATGAATGCTTGAGCAAATAATGTTACTTAGCTTTTCAATTTTGCCCAATGGAGCCCAATAGTAGCAACAGTGGAGGAGTGGCCTAGTGGTTAGGGTGGTGGACTTTGGTCCTGGGGAACTGAGGAACTGAGTTCGATTCCCACTTCAGGCACAGGCAGCTCCTTGTGACTCTGGGCAAGTCACTTAACCCTCCATTGCCCCATGTAAGCCGCTTTGAGCCTGCCATGAGTGGGAAAGCGCGGGGTACAAATGTAACAAAAATAAAATAGATACTATTGGAGATTCTACATGGAATGTTGCTACTGTTGGAGATTCTATATGGAACGTCAGACTCACAGAAGCAGAAGCCTGCGCAGCCACATTGGTGATCTGCAAGGGCCGACTTCTACATGGAATGTTGCTAGTGGAATAGCAACATTCCATGTAGAATCTCAAATAGTAGCAACAGTGGAGGAGTGGCCTAGTGGTTAGGGTGGTGGACTTTGGTCCTGAGGAACTGAGTTCGATTCCTCTTCAGGCACAGGCAGCTCCTTGTGACTCTGGGCAAGTCACTTAACCCTCCATTGCCCCATGTAAGCCGCATTGAGCCTGCCATGAGTGGGAAAGCACAGGGTACAAATGTAACAAACAAACATATAGATAGGTAAGAGAGTAAGAGGACTTATTCTACTACTACTTATCATTTCTAAAGCACTACTAGACGTACGCAGCGCTGTACACTTGCTCTCATATTAGCTATGCTCATATTAACCCTCTCCTCAAGTCACTTCAATGGCTCCCTATCCGTTTCCGCATTCAATTCAAACTTCTCCTACTGACCTATAAGTGTATTCACTCTGCTGCTCCCCAGTACCTCTCCACTCTTGTCTCTCCCTACACCCCTCCTCGAACCTCCGTTCTGTTGACAAATCTCTCTTGTCGGCCCCCTTCTCCTCTACTGCTAATTCCAGACTCTGTTCCTTCCATCTCGCTGCACCACACGCCTGGAATAGACTTCCTGAGCATGTACGTCTAGCTCCATCTTTGGCCGTTTTTAAGTCCAAGCTAAAAGCCCACCTCTTTGATGCTGCCTTTAAGTCCTAACCACTGTTCACTTGCCTGTACCTTTATCCCCTCCTCTTTAATTCCCCCTGCCTCTTAGCTTAAAACAATTTTTATTGAACATTCAATAAACATTACAACCATAAGTTTATATGAATTATTCATGTTTCTCCCCTCCTTCTCCTCCCTCCCCTCAAGACATTGGTCTACCCTTCTTTACATTAACAGCACCCATCCGTCTCGTATGTTAACATATTCAAGATAACTCCCTTCGCCAGAATAATTACATAGCAACCATGTGAATAAAGGCGTTCTTAGACCTAGAACTAATCCCTCTTCATATTAAGTAGATACTTGTGTGTTTTTCTTTAGTAACGATTTCTTCCTTTACCCTCCCCTATTACTCTCCCTCTCCTCCTCCTATTCATACTACTTCTCCCTTCCCTCCCCCTCCACCCAAGGTCAAGTTCCTATATACTGAGATTGACTGTCACCAGTTTATAGCAGATATCACTTCCCCTTTCATTAAATGCCTCACAGGACCCCAAAGTCATCCACAAAGGAAAGATATTCAACATAAAGGAATCTTTCACTTGCTCATCATCCAATGTGGTATATATCATTCAGTGTAAAAAATGTAATGAAGGATGCTATATTGGAGAAACAGGCCAGATGCTTAAGACAAGATTCAATTTACATAGACATCACATGAACAATACTGGTGCCAGTAGGGTTCCCACACCTGTTGGTCAACATTTTACAGGACCAGGACACTGTACCAGTGACTTCACAGTGAGAATCCTGAAAGGTAACTTTAAAACCATACAAGAACGTAAGACCTTTGAAGTCAGAATAATTGAATATTTTAACACCCAACAGAAAGGACTTAACAAGGACCTGGGGTTCCTAGCCCATTATAAACCATAAAGCTGTATGTCTCTGTTGATCACCCTCCCCTCACCTATCCACACCCATCCTGTTAGAATATCAATGATATGCTTTGATGTCCCCATGCATACCTCCGACCCACCCCCATCCTCCCACCCTGTCAGACTGTCATAGTAATGCTTGAATGTTTTCACTTATATACACTGTCAGCTAGCACATTTGCTTATTTCCGATCTGAGGAAGAAGGGCGACCTTCGAAAGCTAATTAAGAAATGTATTAAGTTATGTCCAATAAAAAAGGTATCATCTTATTTTCTTTTCCATGTTTTATTTTGTTTGATTTCTATTGATAACCTTAAGAGTGGACTAACACGGCTACCACACTCCTCTACATTAAATGCCTCCTAATCGGTTGAGGACAAAACTGCGTGCTCGTGGAGCCAATGCTTGTATGTAGGGTTTCCAAACTAGATAAAACTCTTTTGTCTTTTGAATTTCCATTGCACTTCCCGAAGCGCCATTAATAACAACGCATGCAGTCTATTATGCCACTGCCAATAAGGAGAAGCCTCTTGGTGGACCCAGTTGGCTTCCCCCTGCCTCTTAGTTGTTCTGTCTGTTACCAGTCTTATTAGATTGTAAGCTCTTTTGAGCAGGGACTGTCTTTATGTGTATGGTGTACAGCGCTGCGTTTGCCTGGTAGCGCTATATAAGTGTTAAGTAGCAGTAGTAGTAGAACATAAGGTGACTAATTTAAAGAAAGTTGCACATGAGGTCAGAGAGATAGTTAAATATAATCTCAGCTAGAGTAGGAGTGGATAAACATGTCCTGCTGCAGTATGTGCAGCCTGAGTCACTCCTTGTGTTTGTGAGTGAGACTAGCAAGTTAGTTACTTCTTCCATTAAAGGCTTGGTTGAAGAGCCAAGCCTTCACCTGCTTCCTGAAGTAGAGATAGTCTCGTGTTAAGCGGAGCCTTTCAGGCAATGCATTCCAGAATGTGGGGGCCACTCCGGAGAAGGCTCGCTTGCGGGTATTATATTGTGTAATGTCTTTTTGGAGAGGGTGTGGATAGTGATAGTCCTTGAGAGGACCTTAGTGACCTTGGAGGTATGTAGAGGTTTATCCTATTCTTCAGTAGAGGAGTGTGGTAGCCGTGTTAGTCCACTCTTAAGGTTATCAATAGAAATCAAACACAATAAAACATGGAAAAGAAAATAAGATGATACCTTTTTTATTGGACATAACTTAATACATTTCTTGATTAGCTTTCAAAGGTTGCCCTTCTTCCTCAGATCGGAAATAAGCAAATGTGCTAGCTGACAGTGTATATAAGTGAAAACATTCAAGCATTACTATGACAGTAAAATAGATACCATTGGAGATTCTACATGGAATGTTGCTACTATTGGAGATTCTACATGGAATGTTGCTATTCCACTAGCAACATTCCATGTAGAAGGCTGCGCAGGCTTCTGTTTCTGTGAGTCTGACGTCCTGCACGTACGTGCAGGACGTCAGACTCACAGAAGCAGAAGCCTGCGCGGCCACATTGGTGATCCGCAAGGGCCGACTTCTACATGGAATGTTGCTAGTGGAATAGCAACATTCCATGTAGAATCTATAGAAATCAAACAAAATAAAACATGGAAAAGAAAATAAGATGATACCTTTTTTATTGGACATAACTTAATACATTTCTTGATTAGCTTTCGAAGGTTGCCCTTCTTCGTCAGATCGGAAATATGCAAATGTGCTAGCTGACAGTGTATATAAGTGAAAACATTCAAGCATTACTATGACAGTCTGACAGGGTGGGAGGAGGGGGGTGGGTCGGAGGTATGCATGGGGACATCAAAGCATATCATTGATATTCTAACAGGATGGGTGTGGATAGGTGAGGGGTGGGGTGATCAACAGAGACATACAGCTTTATGGTTTATAATGGGCTAGGAACCCCAGATCCTTGTTAAGTCCTTTCTATTGGGTGTTAAAATATTCAATCATTCTGACTTCAAAGGTCTTACGTTCTTGTATGGTTTCTTCAGATACTATTCTTTTTTTAAGTCCAAACTTAAAGCCCACCTCTTTACCACTGCTTTTGACCCCTAACCACTGCTCATTTGCCCTATCCTTTATCCTCACCTCTTTATTCCCTTACCCTTATTGTTCTGTCTGTTTACCTGTCTTATCTAGATTGTAAGCTCTTTGAGCAGGGACTGTCTTTTTGTGTATGGTGTACAGTGCTGCGTATGCCTTGTAGCGCTATAGAAATGATAAGTAGTAGTAGTAGTAGTATTCTTCAGATACTGGAGCTATTTCATATAAGTGCCTTGCAATACCTATCTCATTCTACATCAAAACAAAGGTGTGTTCTACTTTTAAAATGCAAAAAAAATCTTTTCACAGTGTGTTCTATTCCCTCCAAATTACCTAGACACAGACAATTCACATGAAGGATAAAAGAAGGTCTTTTTTTTTTTTTTTTTAGCGATGTCCTGACAGTAAAATGGCTATTTGTGAAATAAAATATGTCTCAGGCAAGGTTTTCTGTGCTCCAAGTACACTTATGTTTAATAGACTATGCACGTGGCCGGTGCCTTGAAAACTAGGCCACAAAGTCCTTTCCTAACAAAACATCAAAATTACCAAAGACAAAAAAGTATGTTCTTATCAGGAAATCATATTGCAACGTATGGATCAGATCAAAAATGCTGTCACCACAATTACAGTGGGAACCCTAGGGGAATTAACATCAGAACGGTCCTATTGCCTGGCATTTAGGAACTGTGTTGTTTTTTTTGTTCTTTCTTGTGTGACTAGAGCTCCGATTTTTCAAGAGGACGTGATTGGTGGTCTGCTTCAGTTATTTTCAGTGGTTTTCTTAGATCAGGGGTGGGCAACCTCGGTCCTCAAGGGCACCAACCCAGTCTTGTTTTCAAGATTTGCACAACGAATATGCATGAGATCTATTTGCTTACAAAGGAAGCAATGCAAGCAATCTCATGCATATTCATTGCGGAAATCTTGAATTCCGGAAATCAAGAACTGTGCTTGCCCCCCCCTCCCCCCATCTTAGATGCTGAGTGGAACACTGTGAGTCTCCTCCGGTCCATCTATCTCCAGCCAACCCAAATGGTTTCAGCTCACTCCAACCCCATCTAGTAACCAGCTTTTCTTGTGATTCTCAAACTGCTCCTTTGGCTCGTCACATTCAGTTGTTTTATTTTTTTTGTTTTCCCCAGATATCTTTAATGAACATGCATTCTCAAACAACTCTGATCCTACGTAATATCAATCTTTATTAAATTACTTTTTACCTTTATAATCTTGAAAAACTCTTACTTACTATGCTGTTCAAATATTTAAAAAAAACTTTTCACACATACCAACATCTACATCAAACTCCATCATACAAACACCCCACTCGCACATCAAATTTTAAGAATTACTTCATTCGTATAGTAAAGAGATCAGTCCATGTTTCTTAAAGTCTCATCCAGTGGTAGATTGTACTTTTACCTCACTTCAAAAGTCTATCACTGAAGTCAAACTCCAAGCATTAAAATTTAGTCCAATCATCACCGCTCCAATGCAACAGAGCTGGGGCAACTGTTCTTTTCAAAAGTGTAAGTTTTATATATCCAATCGCTTGAGAACTTCTTGTGTCCATCAACCAGCAGGGGGAGATAGAGAGCACTCAACTTTTCACAGTGCCTCATGGCCAGCTAGCTCCACTGCCTCTTCAGTATTTGAAGCTTCCAAAGCAGTATGGCAAACCGCAATGGGAATAACATGAACTTTCCTCACAGCGAACGATTGCCCCTTAACAAGGGCATGAACTAAAAAAAGGAGGGAATGAACTCATCCTCCTGGAGGGAATAAACTCGTCCTCCACTTTGTATAAACGGAGGGAATACTTGCATCCTCCTGGAGGGAATAAACTCATCCTCCCAAAACATGAACTGGAGGGAATGAACTCATCCTCCTATAACTGTAACAAGAATCCTGAAGACTGTTTTCCGACCCCCCAAGGAAGGAATATAACTTCAGGAAACAAGAACAGCACCTAAAATCAGAATCATTGCAATACAGACAATCATACAGGGAGGGCTCATGGCTTCATCTGCTATGACTAAAGGAAAGAAAATTATCATGGTAAGAACCTAATTTTCCCTTCCTTGTCATCAAGCAGATGAAGCCATTATGTATGGGATGGTCCAAAATCCACTCTTCACCGCTCCCATGCAACGGAGCTGGCGCAGCTGTTCTTTTCAACAGTGTAAGTTGTATATATCCAATCGCTTGAGAACTTCTTTATGATCCAAAAAAGAAGAAATATGCGCCGTTCTTCAACGTATTCCTTTTTTTCATACCAGCTACTGGTTTATGCTGGCATTCTTGATCTAACAATATTGCACTTGCACACACATAGGATAAGACTTGTTTGAGAATTTGTATAGTATACTAATTACAATTAGTAAGTGAAGTTGTACCCAAAGAATAACGATGGTAATGAATATGCATGAGATAAATTTGCACGCACTGCCTCTCATGTGTGCAGACATATGGGACTAGATTCAGTAAATGACACCCAAATGTTGGTGCCCGAAAATAGATCGCTATTCTGTAAACGATGCTCCAAGCTGGATTCTATAATACTGCATGCACGTCTCGACCCACCCATGCCCCTCCCATGGCCACACCCCCTTTCAGTTGCGCACTAAGGGGTCCTTTTACTAAGCCGCGTAAGCGTCTATGCGTGCCCAACGAGCGCCAGAATGGAGTTACTCTTGTGGTAATTTCATTTTGGCGCGCATCCGATACATGCGTCTGAAAAATATTTTTTATTTTCAGGTGCGCATAACGGTCATTACTGCCCAATTAATGCATGAATCTTTACCGCTAGGTCAAGGGCTGGTGGTAAGGTCTCAGACCCAAAATGGACGCTCGGCAATTTTGATTTTGCCGCATGTCTATTTTCGGCAAAAAAAGGGACTTTTTTACAGGCGCGCTGGAAAATGGATTGGCGTGCGCCCAAAACCCACGCCTACACTACCACAAGCCATTTTTCAGCACACCTTAGTAAAAGGACCCCTAAAAAATGTACACACGCATCTTTATAAAATACCACCTAGCAAGATGTGCACATAAATTTCAACTGGTGCCAGTTAGCACCAATAATTATTAGTGCCAAATTATTGATACTAATTGGCTTGTTATTTATTTATTTTTAACAAACTTTTATTGTAGTAGAAAGCAATCAATCACAATATGGAAAAAATAACAGATGCACAGTTGTTTGTTCAGTCACAAAAGTCCCCTCTTACACCCCCCCCCCCCCCCCACCGTCCTCTTCAACCCTATTATTACCCTATTGCATTACTAGATCAAACCCTAAAGCATAAGGGACCCCATATTGCCCAATCCACTTGCTTCTTTCCAATGTCTATATAGGCGCCATCGCCTGTTGAAAGACGCCACCCGACAGTGGCACAATGCCGTCAGGCAATACATGGTGTACCACTGGTCCAGCTTCAACACCAACGCTTCAAGGTTGGCGGCGGGGGGAGCCAGGGCCAAATCTATGGGGGGCCCATGCCCCCGTAGCCCCACGGGTTCGATTCCCACTTCAGGCACAGGCAGCTCCTTGTGACTCTGGGCAAGTCACTTAACCCTCCATTGCCCCAGGTACAAATAAGTACCTGTATATAATATGTAAGCCGCATTGAGCCTGCCATGAGTGGGAAAGCGCGGGGTACAAATGTAACAAAAAAATACAAAATACATAGCTACGCTCCTGTTGGGTTTGCTCTAACTTGCACACATTTGTTTCTCACTACCAGCACCTAGGGGCTTGCACGGACATCCTTCTGCTTCCAAATTATATTTTAAAAAATGGCTGATTTTAAAGAAAGAATCATGAGAAATCCTCTCTTCAAACACCCTAATGCCTGCTCTGAGCTGGCATTTTTTTTCAGCGGTAAGGCGGCTTTGTTTTGTGCTCTCAGCATTGGGAGGGAATAGGAATTGACCTCATTAACATCTGTTTGACTACATTAGCATGCTATTTGCGCTAATCCAGCACGGACATTGTCTCCTGCGCTAGAGCCTCTGAGCATTCTGCTTTCACTAATGTGGGTGCTAGTCCGGCACTAATTGCCTCTAGCACCTGCATTTGGTTCTGAGCATCAGCCCCTGGGTAGAGTATTAAGATCTGCTAATACTTCCTTGCTTTATCTGAGGCTCGCCTGACCTCCACACGAGATAGTGCTTTTTTGTTTTTTTGCGCACTCCAGCATTATGGAATCAGCTCCCAGCAGATATAGGCTGGGAAGCTTCTTTTAAACAATTTAAAGTAAAATTGAAAACTTGGGGGCCCTTTTACTAAGATGCGTAGGTACCTACATGCGTTCAATGCGCACCAATTTTGAACTACTGCCCGGCTACCGCATGGCCCCGGGCTGTAATTTCACTTTTTACGAGCGTCCACTACATGCGCTGGAAAATATATTTTATTTTCCAGCTCACGGGTGGTAATCGGCATTGTATGTGCATTGACGATTACCACCTGGTTAATGCGTGAGACCTTACTATGGACGTGCACCAATTTTCATTTTGTCTCATGTCTATTTTTGTCCCCCCCCCCCCCAAAAAGACATTTTTTACAGGTGCGCTGAAAAATGGATCTGTGCATCTTAGTAAAAGGACCCCCTCCCCTTTTTTTTTAAAAACTTTTAGAACAGTCAGCCAGAATGAAAGCAATTCATGACGATAACCTGGGAATAGGAATGGGTGAGTGTTGTCTTTGAGTGAATCTTTCCTGTCCTATAATTTCATAGCGTTCTTTTCTTTTATCATGCTTATTTTATTGTAGTTCATTATAGCAAATCTTTTAAACTATTAAGAGATGCGCCAACCACATTTTCAAAAAACTCTCCGACCAATATTCAAAACTATTTAACTGGCTGGTAATGGCCGCTGACTGGTTAAATCGCGTGATTGTGGCTATCTAGTCATTTTCAGCAGCCCAATAACCATTTATCTACTACTGCTTATCACTTCTATAGCGCTACAAGGCATACGCAGCGCTGTACACCATACATGAAAAGACAGTCCCTGCTCAAAGAGCTCACAATCTAAATATGGAATGTTGCTAGTGGAATAGCAACATTCCATGTAGAATCTCAAATAGTAGCAACATTCCATGTTCCTCTGCACTAACCACTAGGCTAGTCCTCCACTAGCAACATTCCATCTAGAAGCCTGCCCTTGCAGATCAGGAACGCGGCCACGCAGGCTTCTGTTTCTGTGAGTCTGACGTCCTGCACGTACGTGCAGGACGTCAGACTCACAGAAACAGAAGCCTGCGCGGCCGCGTTCCTGATCTGCAAGGGCAGGCTTCTACATTACTACTACTTATCATTTCTATAGCAGAACAAGGCATACGCAGCGCTGTACACCATACATGAAAAGACAGTCCCTGCTCAAAGAGCTCACAATCTAAATAGGACAGGCAAACAGACAGAACAACTAAGAGGCAAGGGAATTACAGGGCAAGTGAGTAGTGGTTAGGAAAGAGGTGGGCTTTTTTTTTTTTTTAATCTCCACTGAAAGTGACCAGTTAGCACCGAATTCAAAAGTGACTAACTTGTGGGCATAAGTAAGTACTGATATTCAGCAACTCACTGCATAAGTAAACCACTTACATTGAGCTGCACAGCAGCAGTCCTACCATTAGGAAACCTGAGGCAAGGGCCTCAGGCGGCATTCTTTTGGATCGGCATCCACCCCCACACCTGCCATGCTCTGGTATCACACTAGCCTTTCTTCCTCGAATTTATGTTATTTTCTTGCTTTCCAAGAATCAGAGCGGCAGCGGTTCCCATACACTGCCCTGCTGCTGACCTCTTCTCTCTTACAGTCCACCTCTCTGACGTACTAACTGTTTCCTCAGAGGTGGGGTGGGCCAGGCAGCAGAAGAGAGAAGGGTCTGGGGCTGGCGGCAGGGTAGGGTATGGGAACCGCTGCCACCTCAACGTTGGAAAGCCAGAAAAGAAGGTAAATTTGGGGAAGGAAAGGAGGGAGATGTCAGACTGGGGGGGGGGGGGAGTGGAGCCGAGCTTCATGGGCGGGGCGCAGCAGAGCCAGGGGGCGGAGTGAAGCCAGGGCGGCAGACTATCCCCTCTCCTCAGGCAGCAGACTGTCTTAGGCCGCCACCGGGGCCACGTAAATACTATCTTATGCGATGGGGGCTGAATATTGACGTAACTGGCTATTTATTTATTTGTTTTTATTTATTGCATTTGTATGCCACATTTTCCCACCCATTGGTGGGTTCAATGTGGCTTACATATTTCAAGAGTGACGATTACAGGTTACAGATTACTTGATATAACACATTTAATACAATGATCAGCAATTGTGTAGTCTACATCTATCATAAGAATTGGGGTGGGGTGATCTGAGTTTGCAAGATACAGGTTGCGTCGTTGTTGTCTGTTTGGATGTGCTGAATTTGCGAGGTAGAGGTTTGCATCGCTGTTGACCATTTCAGATACGTTTTGGTGGTTTCTGAAATTAGGCAGACGCTGAGGGGAGGAACTTCCTGAAAAGGTGGGTTTTTAGGTTGTTTTTTTTTCGGAAGTTCAGCGAGTTTCAAGTCTTCTGGCGGTGAGTTCCAAAGTTGAGTACCTATAAAGGAGAGGCTGGAGGCATATGACGATTTATATTTCAGGCCCTTGAATCTAGGGTAGTAGAGGGTTAGGTATGATTTTGCTGTTTCCAGTGTGTGTTGTGTGCTAGCTATGTGTTAGCCGGCTCAAAAAACTTCAGATATTCAATGCCAAACGGTTGCCAGATGGGATAAATTTTCCCCGCCCAAAATCAGCCTTAAACCAGCCCAAAACCAGCCCAACGTCATCGACCCCGCCTCCAACATCATCGACCCCGCCTCCAACATCATCGACCCCGCCTCCAATGTCACCGACCCCGCCCCCTGACGTCAGCTCTGACGTCATTTCCCCGCCCCCGACACCTCTGGCGTCATAAACCCCGCCCCCGATGTCAACCCCCGCCCCGAAAAAGCTTCTATTGGACCAAATTGGACCAATAGAAGCCCCGGAAAAGCTTCTATTGGACCAAATTAGACCAATAGAAGCCCCGAAAAAAGAGCCCACACCCTGCACAGCTGCAGTGAAAAAGAAGCCCAATTTCCCGCAGCCCGCAACCTTCGATAATTTCCCGCATCCTGGCTTAAAAACCAGCCCAATTGGGTGGGAAACCTGCCCACCTGGCATCAGGGAATGATGCCAGGGGTGCCAGCAAAACACTCACCGCTGCTGGCTGAATATCAGCTTGGTCTTTTTTTAGATGTAAGCACAAAATAGAGAACTCCTCTAGGAAAAAAAGGATCTTTATAGAATTTTGTCACATTAGTTAAGAGCTAGAAATTGAACACTTATCAACCCGCCACCACCCTGCCACACCGATTGAAATGAGAACTGGAAACCAGAAAGGTGAAAACAACAGAAAGGTAGCCACACACCACACACACACCGAAAAGGATAAATCGGCAATAGGATGACATGAAAATCACATTGGTAAACAACCATACGCTCATGTGAACTTCTTACCCAAATATTAACACGTGCAAGAAGCAAGGTGGCACACAAATAACACCTAAAAAAAAAGTTTAAAACACCAGGAGGAAAAGACGTTAAACACTGTTAAATGGGTTGAACAGCAGAATTTTTGCTAACAACATTTCACACTTACAGATTGAAAATCTCAACCTCAGGAAAAGCTGCGTGAAATCAGCTCCGCTAGTACTCGGCAGGAACCTGTGATTAAAACAAAACTGTGCGGCGACTTGATTCTTTTACACTGTCGACGCACGCCTATGACATCACAGGCGTGCGACAGCCATGCCTACAACACACGCTTTCCGAATGGACCAGTGCGCATGCGTTCCGTACGCTGCTACGGCACATTTGCGAAACCTTCGGGAATCAGGGTTTGCAATACCGCACCAAACTTTTTTGGGCTGTGTTTTTGGAGCATGCTTCGTTATTTGAGATTCGGTAAAGGTTTTTACGTTTCTGATTTTTTTAACGTTTGCTTGATGCATCTACCCCTGAGAGACAAGATCGTACATGTATAGGCTGGATGTAGTGCATTAACAAATGGTAGTAAGTGGGCACTTTACTCATTCAGAATGATCACACCAGCGCAGCAGCCACACGGAAGACCAGTAACGTCAGCATGACTGATGTCCTAATTAACACTGTCAGGACTGAGGAATGGAATAATAGCTAGCTAGACACTCCAGAGCATGAGATCAGGTCTGCACTCCAAACCCGTCTGAAGAAAAGCCGGATGAAAGTGCCTTACTGCTGAAAGACACTTGATGGAAGCGAGACATTTGAGGCTGGAGTGTGCGTGTGCTGGGTTGTGTCTGCATCACTCAGTGTTCTAAATAAAATCTCCCTTTTTTTATGTCCGCAGTTAGGGGTCCTTTTACAAAGGCATGCTGAAAAATGGCTTGCGGTAGTGTAGGCGCGGGTTTTGGGCGTGCGCTGATCCATTTTTTAGCTCGCCTGTAAAAAAAAAATCCTTTTTTTTTTGCTGATAATGGAATGTGCGGCAAAATCAAAATTGCCGCGCCTCCCATTTTGGGTCTCAGACCTTACCGTCAGCCATTGACCTAGCGATAAAGAATCTGGGCGGTAATGACCTACGCGCATCAAATGCCACTTGGCGCCCAAAAATATATTTTGGACCTGCAACAAAAATGAAGTTACCGCAAGAGCCACGCGGTAACTCCATTTTGGCGCACGTAGACGCTTACGCAGCTTAGTGAAACGGCCCCTTAGTTTACTGAACTTCTGTTATCGAGATCGCTGCATACTGCTGTGCAGAGGAGTCTGGGTTTCATTCCCAGGTCTGTTCTCCTGACCATCATCTGATAACTTTCACCGTTAAACACCCTCTCTGTAGATTTACGCAGTCACTATCGACACTTTTGGAGTGTCCAGGCTATTGCCCCTTACATCATCTCCAATACTGTCTCTTCGAACCTTGTCAGAGTCTGCAGGTGAGGCAGTATCCTCTTATAACACTCTTTCAGTTCTCTTCTGTCTCGGACAATCTTGCTCCACTCTTCCTCCATTGCGTAAGACGTGGCAAACTCCAGCCTTGGTTCACCTCTAGAGCATGCTTTTTGCATTCCTGCACCCATTCTGCAGTGCAGAGTGTCTCTGGCTGAAACCCTGCTCCCGTGCTGACCTTCTTTGTTGCAAATTCATGCTCACTTCCTTTCGATGTGCTGTTACATTTGCTCAGCAAAATTATTATGTCCACCTCCCTCTCCAAAATCCTTCTGCCTCTCATTCCCCATTCACTTTGGGATCCTTTCACTAAGCTGCGGAGGGGGGGGGGGGGGGGGGGGAAGGGCCCTGTGGTAGCAGTGGGGGATGGTTTTCATGCATACTAGAGCCCTTTTTACTGCAGCCGTTAGAATGGCCAAAATAAAAATGGCCACGCGGTAAGGTAACTCTTACTGCATGGCCATGCAGCGGGGATAGGGTTACCATATGTCCGGATTTACCCGGACATGTCCTCTTTTTGAGAACATGTCCGGGCAACTGGGCAGCTTTTGCCAATCTGCCCATTTGTCCGGATTTCCGGACAAACGGGCAGATTGCTAGCCTCCCCTCCCCTTAGTTATTACTACCCTGGTGGTCTAGTGACCTCTTCCGCCTTTGGGGCAGGAAAGAGCCCCCTCTTTCCTGCCCGGAGCGCTGCCCTGCATGCTTCCTTCCTGTTGCTGATCTCGGCGCCGATTCACAATGGCCGCCAAGAGCTGAAGCGACCTCGCGAGACTTCAACTCTCGACGGCCATTTTGAATCAGCGCCGAGATCAGCAACAGGAAGGATGAATGCAGGGCAGCAGTCCGGGCAGGAAAGAGGGGATGGATGGAGGGGAGGGAAGACTGGAAGGAGATGCAAATGGATGGAGGGCAGGGAAGAGAGGAGAAATGTTGGACAAGGATGGAGGGAAGGAAAGACAAAGGAAGGAGATGCACACGGATGGAGTGGAAGGGAGAAAGGAGAAATGCTGGACATGGATGGAGGGGAGGGAAGACAGAGGAAGTACATGCACATGGATGGAGGGGAGGGGAGTGAGGAGAAATGCTAGATATGGATGGAGGGGAAATTGCTGAATTTAAGGGCTGGATCGGAACACTTTGAGGAAACTGGAGAAAGGATAGGGATAGGGCTAAAGGTGGTAGACAGGACGCATAAGGACACAGGAGGATGGTGGATATGGTGAGAGAAAAAATATCAAATGGAAAGAAGACACTGCATAAAACAGAAGACACTGGGACCAAAGCAAATAGAAAAACTAAATGATCAGACAACAAAGGTAGAAAAAGTATTTTATTCAGAATTTATTAACTGGAATATGTCAGCTTTTGGAAATGTGCATCTGTGATATTTTGCATGTAAGTTTCAATTTTTCTAGTATTGCTGCATGCTGAGTCTGACTTCTTCAGGTAACTTTCCAGTTCAGTATTTTGCCTTCATATCTGTTGTGTCATGTGTTTTTCATGTGTGATCAAGGTGCAGTATTCTGCTAGCGTGTAGTATTTGCAGCCCTTTTTGTTTTGTTTTTTTTGTTTCACTAGGTTGTGTACTGGTGTTTTAGAGCCCGGTGTAATTACAGTGCTGCCTTTCCACGCATAAGGTTGTAGCTCGTCCTGTCCTTGGAATTAGTGCTGTTATGGTTTGGTAAGGTTATGAGTGTGTTTTTCCACAAGTCTGTGTATAGTGTTTTGCAGTTGAGCAATTGTGGTTAGTATATGCTTTGAGCAACCACTTTATTCTTTGACATATGATACATATCTAATATCTAAATTTAATAAAAGGTATTAATTGTGACTTTTATTTTTACTTATTTTTTTTTGTGTGTTGTCAGACAATTATGGAGATAAGCTCCGCCCCTGGCTCCACCCCTAACCACACCCCCTTTAGCCTCCCCAATCAGTTGGGCCACCGACCGCCTATGACTGCCTCAGGTTATTCTAAATCCATTGCAGTCTTGCTTTTGCTGTCTACATGGCAAAAGTCTCCAGGGACGACTTCATAGCTATCGCCAAAGACCTTTACTCTACCATCCTGCTTTTTGACCTATTCACTTTGAGTAGAGAGATGTGGTAGCCGTGTTAGTCCACTTTTAAAGGTGATCAATGCTAAACCTAGTGGACCTACCGCCCAGAAACGCCAAAAGATCGGCCCGCAAATTCCTCAATCTGAATTTCCCCAGCTGCAAAGGAGTGAAATACAAACAGGCTTATGCTACGACCTTTGCATACAAAAGCACACAGCTCTGGAATGCGCTACCCAAAACCCTGAAAACCATGAACAATCTAACCAGCTTCCGCAAAGCTCTGAAAACTCACCTCTTTAACAAAGCTTACAATAACCACCCTCAATGATGCAATTCATCCCCCAAATCACCCAAACACACCTAAAACATTTCTCACACAACCTACCCAACATCAGCCCATCTATCACCTCTCTTACCTCAGCTTATGATCAACTGTATTTAAATCATGTACTGACTTTATGGAGTGGAGGAGTGGCCTAGTGGTTAGGGTGGTGGACTTTGCTCCTGAGGAACTGAGTTCAATTCCCGGCACAGGCAGCTCCTTGTGACTCTGGGCAAGTCACTTAACCCTCCATTGCCCCATGTAACCTGCATTGAGCCTGCCATGGGTGGGAAAGTGCAGGGTACAAATGTAACAAAAATAAAATAGATACTATTGGAGATTCTACATGGAATGCTATTCCACTAGCAACATTCCATGTAGAAGGCTGCGCAGGCTTCTGTTTCTGTGAGTCTGACGATGTCAGACTCACAGAAGCAGAAGCCTGCGCGGCCACATTGGTGATCTGCAAGGGCTGACCTCTACATGGAATGTTGCTAGTGGAATAGCATTCCATGTAGAATCTCAAATAGTGGCAACAGTGGAGGAGTGGCCTAGTGGTTAGGGTGGTGGACTTTGGTCCTGGGGACCTGAGTTCAATTCCCACTTCACGCACGGACAGCTCCTTGTGACTCTGGGCAAGTCACTTAACCCTCCATTGCCCCATGTAAGCTGCATTGAGCCTGCCATGAGTGGGAAAGCGCGGGGTACAAATGTAACAAAAATAAAATAGATACTATTGGAGATTCTACATGGAATGTTGCTATTCCACTAGCAACATTCCATGTAGAAGCCTGCGCGGCCACATTGGTGATCTGCAAGGGCCGACTTCTACATGGAATGTTGCTAGTGGAATAGCAACATTCCATGTAGAATCTCAAATAGTAGCAACAGTGGAGGAGTGGCCTAGTGGTTAGGGTGGTGGACTTTGGTCCTGGGGACCTGAGTTCAATTCCCACTTCACGCACGGACAGCTCCTTGTGACTCTGGGCAAGTCACTTAACCCTCCATTGCCCCATGTAAGCCGCATTGAGCCTGCCATGAGTGGGAAAGCGCAGGGTACAAATGTAACATAAATAAATAAATAACCTACTCTGTAAGCCACATTGAGCCTGCAAAAAGATGGGATAATGTGGGGTACAAATGTAATAAATAATAATAATAATAAGATATCTTTTTTTATTGAACTAACAATATATTTTTTGATTAGCTTTCGAAGAAGGGCTGCTTTCGAAAGCTAATAAAAATGTATTTAGTCCAATAAAAAAGGTATCATCTTCTTTTCTTTTCTATGTTTTATTTTATTTCTACTGATGACCTCTTTACCATATTTGACACTGTTGGTCAATCTTTGACTCACTTTACTTCGTTGATTTTAAGACTCTGCTTTATCTTGGATTTCTTCTTACCTTTCTTATTGTGCTCAAGAATGGTGACTCCCTGCCCGGGGATACACCGGGCAGGGTCAGTCTGCCATAGAAGGGAAAAATTGCCTTGTATGGCAGATTGATCCTGCCCAGTACATCCCGGTATTTTTCAAGATGGTGGTGCCAGAGGCAGGAATGGATGGGCATCGCTCCCGCATCTTAGGGTATGATGGGGAGGTCTGGGGTACCTGGAGGAGGGATCGAGTGGGTGGGTGGGGTGCCACTAGAACCAAGGATTAGTTTGTTTTTTTTGAGTCAGGCAAAGGGGAGGGGGTGTTGCTAGACAGTAGTGAATTTTTTTTAGATTTAGGAGGGAAGGGAGGTACCTGGGGGGGGGGGGGGTAGGATGAGGAAGGGTTGCCACTAGACTTCAAGGATTAGTTTTTTTTTTTGAGTTAGAGGGGAGGGAAGGGGTGCCACTAGACATTAGGGAGTGGGTGGGGGGTGTTGAGTCAGGGAAGAGAAGGGAGGAAGAATTATTTTTCTTTTTGGGGAACTCGGGTCAGCAGGGTGCAGGGTACGAGTAAACACAAGGGATTAGGGGTTCAGCTCAGGGAGGGGGACCAGTGCAGATGCCGGGGACTTGTAGTGTGTGTTTTTGTTTTTAAATGTTACCTTTCCTGTCAGTGCCTGAGCTAATCACCACTCAGGCATTGACAGGAAGGGCGGTGTTTTGCAATGAGCTGCAGGTCATTGACACAATTTTAATGGAGCAGTAATTTGCATGCTTATTGCTTATAACCAGTGTGTTTCTTCTAGGAAAAAAGGTACCGGTACTCAAATGTCAGGCCACCCTTCAGGGATGAGGTGATCACTGAGAGACCCACCCCACAATAGCCAAGACCCCTGCAACCAGTCACAGAATCTATGACAAGGCAGAATTGGTGTGTAGAACCTGAGCTCTTTCATTAAAACTTGGGGCCTATGGGCCAATATCAGCACACAATGGAAAAGGTGCCGGTACTCAGTACCCCCAAGTACCCCCTCAAAAAAGCCCTGCTTATAACATACCGTGGTAGTTCAGCTAATTTCATGGTGGAGTCGTGGCTCTACTGCAAGGCTTCCTGTATCTGCCCCTCAGTGGATTCTGTGGTGGTTCTTCCTCCTCTACTATTCTGCTATCAATTGATGTCCCTCAAGGCTGAATCCTAGACCCACTTTGTTTTTCTCTCCACACTTGTTCCCTCAGTGCTGTAATCTTCTTTCATTGTTTTCAGCACCATCTTTATATTAATGACTCCCAGACCTACCTCTCTGCACCGGAAATTTCACTGAAAATCCAATCCCAAACCTTAGTTTGTTCATCTGGCAACCTCCTTGTGGATGTCTTACCGTCACTTTAAAATTAACTTGGCCAAGGCAGAACTTATCCTTCCCTCCAAAACCACTTCCCCTCTTCCCTCTGTTTCTGTCTCTGTGGATGGAAATAGCATCCTTTTAATTCCCTTGGTATATAACTTTGGGGGGTCATCTTTGATGCCTCTCTCTCCCCTTCACATATGCAAAACATGCTAAATCATGTTGTTCCTTCCTTCCTTTTCAGCATTCCTAAAACTCATTCTTTCCTTTCTGAATATGCTACCAAAACACTCTCTCATCACCTCCTGTTTAGACTACTGTAACCTACTTGATTGTAGGTTATGTAGTAACATAGTAACATAGTAGATGACGGCAGAAAAAGACCTGCACGGTCCATCCAGTCTGCCCAACAAGACAACTCATATGTGCTACTTTTTGTGTATACCCTACTTTGATTTGTACCTGTGCTCTTCAGGGCGCATACCGTATAAGTCTGCCCAGCACTATCCTCGCCTCCCACCACCGGCTGGCTCTGCCACCCAATCTCGGCTAAGCGCCTTAGGATCCATTCCTTCTGAATAGGATTCCTTTATGTTTATCCCACGCATGTTTGAATTCTGTTACTGTTTTCATTTCCACCACCTCCAGTGGGAGGGCATTCCAAGCATCCACTACTCTCTCCGTGAAAAAATACTTCCTGGCATTTTTCTTGAGTCTGCCCCCCTTCAATCTCATTTCATGTCCTCTCGTTCTACTGCCTTCGCACCTCCGGAAAAGGTTCATTTGCGGATTAATACTTTTCAAATATTTGAACGTCTGTATCATATCACCCCTGTTTCTCCTTTCTTCCAGAGTATACATGTTCAGGTCATCAAGTCTCTCCTCATACGTCTTGTAACGCAAATCCCTTACCATTCTCGTAGCTTTTCTTTGCACTGCTTCAATTCTTTTTACATCCTTCGCAAGGTACGGCCTCCAAAACTGAACACAATACTCTAGGTGGGGCCTCACCAACGACTTATACAGGGGCATCAACACCTCCTTTCTTCTGCTGGTCACACCTCTCTCTATACAGCCTAACAACCTTCTAGCTACGGCCACTGCCTTGTCACACTGTTTCGTCGCCTTCAGATCCTCAGATACTATCACCCCAAGATCCCTCTCCTTGTCCGTACCTAACAGATTCTCCCCGCCTAACACATACATCTCCCGAGGGTTTCTATTCCCTAAGTGCATCACTTTGCATTTCTTCGTATTGAATTTTAATTGCCAAACCTTAGACCATTCTTCTAGCTTCCTCAGATCCTTTTTCATGTTTTCCACTCCCTCCCGGGTGTCCACTCTGTTGCAGATCTTAGTATCATCCGCAAATAGGCAAACTTTACCTTCTAACCCTTCGGCAATGTCACTCACAAATATATTGAACAGAATCGGTCCCAGCACCGATCCCTGAGGCACACCACTACTCACCTTTCCCTCCTCCGAGCGAATTCCATTCACCACCACCCTCTGGCTTCTGTCCGTCAACCAGTTCCTAATCCAGTTCACCACTTTGGGTCCTATCTTCAGCCCTTCCAGTTTATTTAAGAGCCTCCTGTGGGGAACCGTGTCAAAAGCTTTGCTGAAATCTAAATAGATTACGTCCATAGCTCGTCCCTGATTCAATTTTCCTGTCACCCAATCAAAGAACTCAATGAGATTTGTTTGGCACGATTTCCCTTTGGTAAAACCATGTTTTCTCGGATCTTGCAACTTATTGGCTTCCAGGAAATTCACTATCCTTTCCTTCAGCATCGCTTCCATTATTTTTTCAATAATCAAAGTGAGGCTTACCGGCCTGTAGTTTCCAGCTTCTTCCCTATCACCACTTTTGTGAAGAGGGACCACCTCCGCCGTTCTCCAATCCTTCGGAACCTCTCCCGTCTGCAAGGATATGTTAAACAAATCTTTAAGAGGACCCGCCAGAACCTCTCTGAGCTCCCTCAATATCCTGGGGTGGATCCCATCCGGTCCCATGGCTTTATCCACCTTTAGCTTTTCAAGCTGTTCATACACACTCTCTTCCGTGAATGGTGCTCTATCCACTTCAATCTCATTATACTTTTTGCAGTCCATCGCGGTCCTTCTCCAGGATTTTCTTCTGTGAAAACAGAACAAAAGTATCTATTTAGCAAATTTGCTTTTTCTTCATCATTATCCACATAGCGGTTCGCAGTATCTTTTAGTCTCACAATTCCCTTTTTAGTCATTCTCCTTTCACTTATATACCTGAAGAAATTTTTGTCACCCCTCCGTACATTTCTAGCCATTTGTTCTTCCGCTTGCGCTTTCGCCAGACGTATCGCTCTCTTGGCTTCTTTCAGTTTCATCCTGTATTCCTCCTCGTGTTCCTTTTCTTTAGTTTTTGTGTATTTCTGGAACGCCAACTCTTTAGCCTTTATTTTCTCAGCCACTTGCTTGGAGAACCATATCGGTTTCCTTTTTCTCTTGCTTTTATTTACTTTCCTTACATAAAGGTTCGTGGCCTTATTTATAGCTTCTTTCAGCCTGGACCACTGTCCTTCCACTTCTCGTATTTCCTCCCAGCCCATCATCTCCTTCCTCAGGTATTCCCCCATTTTACTAAAGTCAGCACGCTTGAAATCCAGAACTTTGAGTTTTGAGTGGCCGCTCTCCACTTTAGCTGTAATATCAAACCAAACCGTTTGATGGTCACTGCTGCCCAGGTGGGCACCCACTCGGATATTTGACACGCTATCCCCATTTGTGAGCACCAGATCCAGCGTCGCTCCCTCCCTCGTGGGTTCCGTCACCATTTGTCTGAGCAAACCGCTTTGTAAAGCATCCACGATCTCTCTACTTCTTTCCGATTCCGCAGACGGAATCTTCCAATCTACATCCGGCAGATTGAAATCTCCCAGCAACAGCACCTCTCTCTTGTTTCCCAACTTTTGAATATCTGCGATCAGGTCTTTATCTAGTTCCTCCAATTGTTTCGGAGGTCTGTAGACAACACCCACGTGTATAGAGGTTCTATCCTCTCTTTTTAAGGTGATCCATATCGCTTCTTCCGGAATCCCAAAGAGTAGCAAGATTCTGTGCAGAATCCCAAAGAGTAGCAAGATTCCAGAATCCCAAACGCTACTACTACTTATCATTTCTATAGCGCTACTAGACGTACGCAGCACTGTACACTTGAACATGAAGAGACAGTCCCTGCTCGACAAAGCTTAAAATCTAATCAGGACAGACAAACAGCACACATAAGGGATAAGGACAAAGAGTAGCAAGATTCCGGAATCCCAAAGAGTAGCAAGATTCCATGCAGAATCCCAAAGAGTAGCAACATTCTGTGCAGAATCCCAAAGAGTAGCAAGATTCCAGAATCCCAAACACTACTACTACTTATCATTTCTATAGCGCTACTAGACGTACACTTGAACATGAAGAGACAGTTCCTGCTCAAGAGAGCTTACAATCTAATTTGGACAGACAGACAGGACAAATAAGGGATAAGGGTCAGGACAGACTCACAGGACACATAGGGATAAGGGACTATTGAAGTGAGGAAGATAAGATAAGGGTTACGAACAAGTGAAAACGTTAGGAGTTAAAAGCAGCATTAAACAGGTGGGCTTTTAGCCCGGATTTGAAAGTGGCCAGAGATGGAGCTTGACGTAGCGGCTCAGGAAGTCTATTCCAGGCATATGGTGCGACAAGATAAAAGGAACGGATTCTGGAGTTAGCAGTGGAGGAGAAGGGTGCTTACCTGCTAAATGCCCAACACCATCCCCTTAGGACTACACATGCACCCTGTATCCCACCTCGGGGGGGGGGGGGGGGGGGGGGGGGGGGGGGGGATGGCTGATCCCTGAGAACAAAAGCAGTGATCTAAGTCTGAATACTTTTTTCTGCGACTTAGCAAAGCCTGTGAAATTAACTATATATTTATGGAATAAACCTTACACTTACATGATGATATACCCTAGAAGACCTTGTGTTAATGACATCCTGGAATGAACAAGAGGAACTAGGGCTGTACTGAATATTCAGGCTGCCTGCTCTGGCCAGTCCTGGGACCTCTGCTGCATCCCGCCTCCTGATGTAACTTCCTATTTCCTCATAGGCGCAGGGCCACAGAGAGACTGGGCTGGGCCCGGGGCAAGGCTGCCCCGAAGTCACCGCCGCCGCTCCCCCCTCCATCCCCCCGAGGTCGCCACCGCTCCCCCTCCACCTGCCCCCCCTCCGTCCACCACCGGGCCAAGCCCCCTGCTTTGAAATCACAGCGCCTCTCACCTCCTTGTGAAAGTGCTGCAGGCAGCAGGGCAGCAGATCGCCTCCCTTCAGGCCTCCTTCCCTCCTTGTGTCCCGCCCTCGCACCTGCAGCAATTTCACACGGAGGTGAGAGGTGCTGTGATTTCAATGCAGGGGGCCCGGCCCGGTGGCAGATGGTCGACAACGGAGGGCGGGTGGGACTGTGGCGCCGGGGCCTGGGGAATTTTGTCCCCCCTGCCCCCCCTCTCGGCGGCTATGCATAGGCGGGAAACAGCAGAGACAGCCTGTGTTAAATCATTGCCGCAGTAACCCTACCTGAGCGACAACACCGGCACTGCTGCCTCTTTACAAAAGTCTGCTCCTCCTGACATCAAAACCTGACTACGCCTCTGGCTGTAGGACACCACAGGGCTCTATCCTGGAAAGAGAGAACACAGGGGTTGCTCTCCTGGTCCACAAGTGTCCCATGGTGCATAGCGTAAAGAGAGAAGCCTGCAAACAGACCAAACTGATTAGGAGTTGTCAGTCTGGTCCACGGCTTTCCTCTGAGGCACAGAGTGTCCGAAGGAAGAGGAGGGACAGTTCAATGGGGAGACCTGATCCTGATCTTCAGATAACAGAGAGTAACTGAGTGAAACTGTGCTGGCCTAGAGTCCTTATCAGGGAAAGGACTAGATGCTGGAGAGCAGTGGAATTGAGTGCTGAGACCCTGAAAGAGTGGAGGAGTGGCCTAGTGGTTAGGGTGGTGGACTTTGGTCCTGGGGAACTGAGGAACTGAGTTTGATTCCCGGCACAGGCAGCTCCTTGTGACTCTGGGCAAGTCACTTAACCCTCCATTGCCCCATGTAAGCCGCATTGAGCCTGCCATGAGTGGGAAAGCGCGGGGTACAAATGTAACAAAAATAAAATAGATACTATTGGAGATTCTACATGGAATGTTGCTACTATTGGAGATTCTACATGGAATGTTGCTATTCCACTAGCAACATTCCATGTAGAAGCCTGCGCGGCCACATTGGTGATCTGCAAGGGCCGACTTCTACATGGAATGTTGCTAGTGGAATAGCAACATTCCATGTAGAATCTCAAATAGTAGCAACAGTGGAGGAGTGGCCTAGTGGTTAGGGTGGTGGACTTTGGTCCTGGGGAACTGAGTTTGATTCCCACTTCAGGCACAGGCAGCTCCTTGTGACTCTGGGCAAGTCACTTAACCCTCCATTGCCCCATGTAAGCGGCATTGAGCCTGCCATGAGTGGAAAAAGCGCAGGGTACAAATGTAACACAAATAAAATAGATACTATTGCAGATTCTACATGGAATGTTGCTACTGTTGGAGATTCTACATGGAATGTTGCTATTCCACTAGCAACATTCCATGTAGAAGCCTGCGCGGCCACATTGGTGATCTGCAAGGGCCGTCTTCTACCTGGAATGTTGCTAGTAGTGGAGGAGTGGCCTAGTGGTTAGGGTGGTGGACTTTGGTCCTGGGGAACTGAGGAACTGAGTTCAATTTAGGCAGCTCCTTGTGACTCTGGGCAAGTCACTTAACCCTCCATTGCCCACCGCATTGAGCCTGCCATGAGTGGGAAAGCGCAGGGTACAAATGTAACAACAAAAAAAAAAGAGGAGGTGGGGCCCAAGTGTTGGGTGTTGCCTGACGCACTTGAAAAGGAGCACTGGGAACATAGAGACAGAGAAAGAGACAGACAGAGAGGGATGAAGGGGTGAAACATGCAACTGGAGAACAGAAAACCTGTTTTTCCTACCAAAGAGTGTGAGAGGAGAGTTCAGGGCTTGACTTATGCCCAGAAGCTAGAATATAACTGTGAATGATTGATGAAGACGAGAGACTGCTGACCACTTTAAAAGAGACATTAAGCATCATGTTGAAGAGTAAAGGATTTTAACAACTGTTCAGTCTGTCAAGAGTGAAAGATGTGTGAGCTTGAAGGAATTGAGCAATACTTTAAGGAGACCGAGAGTTATAAATCCTTTGAAACTTTTTGATGCCTTTTGCAACTTATTTTACTTTGTTCTTAGGGACTATTTTCCCTCATGATTTTCCTATCCCTTCTTTGTATACGTTTATACATTTTTGGAGAACCCAAATAAACGGGGATTGAATTATAATTAATAACATTCTCCTGGCAACACTTATTCAAATGGCGTTCCCTTTTCAATAGGTAAGGCATTTGATATAACACCTTTCTGTGGTACATTCAAAGCAGTTTACATATTTACTGTACCTATCTAATACTAACCAATGATATTTAAGACTGTCTTTGGGGGCTCTTTGATAGTCTGTGTGCATTGGGAAAGAAGGTTTTGGGAGATTTGATGTGTTACAGCACAAACTTGTTTGTGTGGTGGTTTCAGTGGTATTCCTCAGTCCCACAATCTGAGAGGTTTACTACATCTGTCACATTCAAAACACTATGAATTTCCTAGATAGCTGATCATTAATACATTCAAAGTAACAACCAGAACAATAAAACATTACTGAATACACACACAAAACCAAATAAAAAATTACAAAACATAAAAATTTAAAAATACAATATCTTATCTTCAGAATGACTAGCAGCCAAGTCAAACCAGTTTTGTAATTCTGAATCCGCTTTACATAACCATAAAAAATCTTAAATAAACAGAAACTTCAGCCTTTTTTGACAAAATTAAATTATCTGCTTCGTTTTAAGATCTTCTACGGTAGTAAGGTATTGCAGAAGAGTGGTCCTGCTACTGAAAATGTGGCAGCCTGCAGTCTTGCAGGCCTAGCTTTTGCTAAAACAGGAATCAGTCTTGTAGCACCAGTAGAATATAGATCAGAGCTTCCCGAACTGTGGGTCACAGCCGTATATGGGTTTGCAAAACCCGTGTGTGGGGTTGTGACCTGGGTGCAACTTCTATAAGATGTCATTGGTCTGCACAGCTTGGGGGTTGTGCCCTTTCTTTGGCCACATAAATGGAGTCACAGCTACAGAAAGATTCATATAGACTGACCAAGGGTTCATATAAAGTTCACTAAGTTCAAAACAAGCCTGGGTTTGAGTCGCTGGATTCAGGACCAGTGCATAGGACTTTTGGCAGGTCCCCGACGGGGGTTTCCGGCATCGAAGGCCACTATAGCCTGCTGGCTTAAGGAACTCATGTTTTCTGCTTATCTGCTTTCAGGGCGGTTGCCGCCTGAAGTGTTTAAAGCAATCTCGCAAATACAACCCGAGGGCAATGTCCTCTTCGTGGGCTGAAACGGGTGTCTTTTCTCTTCAAGAGATCTGTTGTGCGGCTACCTGGGCTTCTCAGCTCTCATTTGTGCGGCATTAAAGGCTGGATGTGGCAGTGTGGCAGGATGCGCATTTTGGAGCGCAAGTGCTTGTTCGCAGAGTTGCCTGTTCCCACCCTACTTAGGGAGTGCTTTGGTACATCCCATCGGCTAATGGATTCATCTGCTGTTGATGACAAGGAAGGGAAAATTAGGTTCTTACCTTGCTAATTTAGAGGGGAATAATCGAACATCGCCGGCGAAATAGGTCGCCGGTGATCTATTTTGGCGGCGGCGCAACAGCCGGCCGGAACCGTATTTTCAAAAAAGATGGCCGGCCATCTTTTTTTTCGATAATACGGTGTGGGCTGGCGAAATGCCTTTGATTTCGCTGGGTTTGAGATCGCCACTCTTGTTTTTCCGCGATAATGGAAAAAACTGCCGGCGATCTCAAACCCGGCGAAATCCAAGGCATTTGGCCGTGGGAGGAGTCAGCATTTGTAGTGCAATGGTCCCCCTCACATGCCAGGACACCAACCGGGCACCCTAGGGGGCACTTCAAACATCTTTTATAAACAACCAAATTAGCTTCCAGGTGCATAGCACCCTTCCCTTGTGTGCTGAGTCCCCTAAATCCCCTCCAAAACCCACTGCTCACAAGTGTGCACCATTACCCTAGCCATAAGGGCTGAAGGGGGGCACCTACATGTGGGTACAGTGGGTTTTGGGGGGTTTGGGAGGGCTCAACATTACCCACCACAAGTGGAACAGGTAGGGGGGGGATGGGCCTGGCTCTGCCTTTCTGCAGTCCACTGCAACCAACAACAACTGTTCCAGGGACCTGCATACTGCTGTCAGGGTGCTGGGTATGACATTTGAGGCTGGCATACAGGCTGGCAAAAAAGGTTTGTATTTTAATAATTTTAGTGTGGGAGGGGGTTGGCGACCACTGGGGGAGTAAGGGGAGGTCATCTGGTCAGTTGGGGCACCTTTTTGAGGCTTGGTCGTGAAAATAAAAGGACCAAGTAAACCCGGCGAAATACTGCTTATCGCCGGGATTTATTTTTCTATTATCCGCGAAAGCCGGCCATCTGGTAGCCACGCCCAAGCCTGCCCATGTCCCGCCTTCACTTCGCCGCCAACACGCCCCTTTAAACTTTCGCTGGCGCGGCGAAGGGAAAGCGGCGAAGCTATCACAAATGTAGCTTTCGATTATACGCTTTTTGCCGCTTTTGCGAAATCACCGGCCATATCCCGATTTGTGTCGGGAAATAGCCGGCGATTACTTTCGATTATAAGCTGGTTAGTCACAGCAGATAAATCCATGATCCCTCCTTGTCTGACTTTAGTTTTTGTACAGATGTTGCATACAGACATGTTAGAGTAGGCAAGTCCAGATAGAATAAGTGCCTGCAAAACAGCAGGGAAAGCAGTCAAATTTAACAAATATCTTTAATAACCTAACCTTGAAGAAAGCAGAAGCCATCAACCCTCAAATCTGCTCATGAAAAGTAAGGTAAGTTTCAACTCTCACTCTGAAACTACATACCATGATGGGAAAGTGGTGGTGGTGGGGATGATAGAGATACCATATTCTGTACCCAAACATACTTAGCCTCTCTTTGACTAATCAATAATTACTTACTTTTCTTCAGCTTTAGAATCAGCGATATCTAAGTCAACCAACCACTGATATATTCCAAACTTGGCCAAACCTTTCCCTCAAGCCATCCAAGGTAATGAAATCTGGATATCATCTGTGTGAATCTAGAAGTTATATTCTCTTGTTGTCAACAAGGCCGTAGGAGGCTGTAGGTAACATAAGAACATGATAATAGCCATACTGGGTTAGACCAATGGTCCATCTAGCCCAGTATCCTGCTTCCAGCAGTGGCCAATCCAGGTCACAAGTACCTGGCAGAAACCCAATTAGTAGCAACATTGCATGCTACTAATCCCGGGGCAAGCAGTGGCTTCCCCCATATCCATCTCAATAACAGACTATGGACTTTTCCTCCAGGAACTTGTCCAAATCTTATTTAGATGCAGATTCGCTAACTGCCGTTACCACATCCTCTGGCAACGAGTTCCAGAACTTAACTATTCTTTGAGTGAAAAAATATTTCCTCCTATTTGTTCTAAAAGTATTTCCATGTAATTTCATTGAGTGTCCCCTGGTCTTTGTACTTTTTGAAACAGTGAAAAATTGATTAACATTTACCCGTGGATTTTGTAGACCTCAATCATATTCTCCCTCAGCCATCTGTTTTCTAAGCTGAAGAGACCTAATCTCTTTAGCTTTTCCTCATTGTGGTAGACCTTAAATAAAGTCACAAAAAGTGATTAACCTTGAGGCACCCTTGAACAGAGGGATTTCCAATCAGTCGTGACCATCCATTCAGATCCTCTGCTGTCGTTCATTATGAATTCACAAAACCAATCTAACACTGTTTTCCCAAGACTCAAATGTGCAACTACTGCTTAACAATGAATGGTTCAGGGTGTCAAAAGCCAAGGAAATATTCAGAAACAGCAACTTGCCTGGGCTATCATTGGGCTTAGCCAACTAATGCTTTGCTTAGTCTACAACTGAAACTGACAAGTTTTCAGCGCTTTCCAGACAGTCTTTATTTTATTTATTTATTGTATTTGTATCCCACATTTTCCCACCCATTGGTAGGTTCAATGTGGCTTCCATATTGTATGTTACGAGAGAGGCGGTTACAGATTTCAGTTTAGTTGAAGTATAGCACTTGGTACAAGTGATCGGTTCTAGCGTAGTTTGCGTTTATGGTGTGTATGGGGGAAATGGGTTGTATTTGCGAGATTGAGGTTTGCATCGTTGTTGTCCATTTCTGAGGTTGTTTCGGACACGTTTTGGTGGTATTTTTGAGATTAGGCAGATGCAGATGGGAGGAACGTCCTGAAGAGGTGTGTTTTTAGGCTTTTATGGAAATTTAGGTAGTCGTTCGTGAGTTTCAGGTCTTTTGGCAGTGAATTCTAGACACTGGTGTAGCCAAGGGTGGGCTCGGGTGGACCCAGGCCCACCCACTTTGGGCTCAGGCCCATCCAGTAGCAGCACACCTATGATGAGGCTGGCAGGGATTCCCAAGCCCCACCAGCCAAAAATTCCCAACAACTGTCCCTCCTGCATACCTTGTAAATAGCAGATCTTCACCTGCAGCGAGCAGCGACAGATACATGCTGTGGGACCAACATGAGCAGTGTGTTAGATTGTAAGCTCTCTTGAGCAGGGACTGTCCTTCCCCATGTCTAAACTTGTACAGCGCTGCGTAACCCTGGCAGCGCTATAGAAATGCTAAGTAGTAGTAGTAGTAGTGTGTATTAGTTGCTGCTCACTGCTGGTGAAAATCTGCTATTTAAAAGGTATGCAGGGTGGGGGGGATGCTTGAGAGACCATATGGTATGCAGACGAGAGAGTGAGAGACCAAATCACTTGTGGGACAAGGCAGAGTTCTTCTGCCCACCCATCTTGGGCCCAGGCTCACCCAAAATTGAGTGTCTGACTACGCCCCTGGTTCCAGAGTTGGGTGTCTATAAAGAAGACGCTGGAGGCGTATGACGATTTGTATTTCAGGCCCTTGCATCTGGGGTAGTGGAGGGTCTGGCATGATCTTGTTGATTCAATCATGTTTCTTATTGGTAGGTCAATTAGTGCGGTTATGTAGTCCAGTGCAAGGCCGTAGATAATTCTGTGTACGATTGTGCATATCTTGAACGCTATGCGCGCTACCGTCACTGGGAGGCCATTCCACGTATTCACCACTCTTTCCATGAAGAAATATTTCTTCAGGCTACTCCTGGGCGTCCCCTTTCACCTTCATCCTCATGCGCATCCTTTCATTTGAAAGAGACTTACTCCTATGTGTGAGTAGTGGGTGGTATATCCAGACAAAAAAAGTAGAAAAAGAATGCTTGAATAAAGATAAACAGAGGGGAAAAAAAGCATTTTATTTTTGATGTATTGATTTGCATTTATCGCCTTTGGGAATATGAACGTATGTCTCTGCTATCTTTGTTTTCTTTGAATGCTACAGGAGGAGATGTAGGCAGCACGATGGGGCGGACCACTGGGCACATGGCCTTACCGATTTTTGCCCCCTCCCCCAGCTTCAGCTGCTGGGGGATGATGGGGCAGGGACAGAGTTTGGTTGGTTTGGCCTTCCCAAGCAAAAATATAACCCATTGCCCCTGCTTAGGTGTTATAATGAATGCATGTAATTGATAAAATTCACACACACATATATATATTTTTGAAAGTTGGGAAATAACAGTGCAGTTAGTCATCTGATAGTGTGTGAGAGTGAGGACAGGGGGGCTAGGAGGGCGAATTACTCTGTAGCACATGTGGAGCTCTTTACAAAAAAACTTGTATTATAAAAAAGTCAAAATAGGCACTTTTGTTTTGTTACATTTGTACCCCATGCTTTCCCACTCATGGCAGGCAATGGAAGGTTAAGTGACTTGCCCAGACAAGGAGCTGCCTGTGCTGGGAATTCAACTCACTTCCTCAGGACCAAAGTCCACCATCCTAACCACTAGGCCACTCCTCCACTGTTGCTACTATTTGAGATTCTACATGGAATGTTCCTATTCCACTAGCAACATTCCATGTAGAAGTCGGCCCTTGCAGATCACCAATGTGGCCGCGCAGGCTTCTGCTTCTGTGAGTCTGACGTCCTGCACATACGTGCTTCTGTGAGTCTGATGTCCTGCACGTACGTGCAGGACGTCAGACTCACAGAAACAGAAGCCTACATGGAATGTTGCTAGTGGAATAGCAACATTCCATGTAGAATCTCCAATAGTAGCAACATTCCATGTAGAAGTTGGCCCTTGCAGATCACCAATGTGGCCGCGCAGGCTTCTGCTTCTGTGAGTCTGACGTCCTGCACGACGTCAGACTCACAGAAACAGAAGCCTGCGCAGCCTTCTACATGGAATGTTGCTAGTGGAATAGCAACATTCCATGTAGAATCTCCAATGGTAGCAACATTCCATGTAGAATCTCCAATAGTATCTATTTTATTTTTGTTACATTTGTACCCCGCGCTTTCCCACTCATGGCAGGCTCAATGCAGCTTACATGGGGCAATGGAGGGTTAAGTGACTTGCCCAGAGTCACAAGGAGCTGCCTGTGCCTGCAGTGGGAATCCAACTCAGTTCCTCAGTTCCCCAGGACCAAAGTCCACCACCCTAACCACTAGGCCACTCCTCCACATTGGACTCTGTAATCCTCACCAGATAGCCCTCATGCTCTGTTGACAATGAGTAGGTGTCAGCAGGTGACATCAGAACAGGGAGTGACTGTCTTAGCCCCGCCACACCTGTAATTCACAGTACCTCTTCTGATGCAGTTCAGGGATAACAGATAACCCCATCTGAATGACTATGCATTTTACAACAGAGCATTAACTTGGCCCTGACCGACCTTCTTGCGCCTGCAGGGCGTGCTCCGGAATGTTCTTCCAGTCTCTTGGTATTTTGATTATGAAATCGCTCTACAAAAATGGTTACCTCTGTAATAACTTCTGTTACACAAGCACTTGCCCGGATGAAGTTCCTGTAAGTATCAGTTCAGAAGGCTGGATTTCCTCACTGTCATAGACAAACATGGAAATGTGGCTGGTTATAGAAACCAGGTTACCTCCCTCCCCCCCCCCCTCCCATATTCTAGGTGTGGGATTACTTCATACTATGGCAGTAGTTCTCAACCTTTCACACCTGACAGATAATTCATAATAGATTTTCTAAACGTTAAACATCCGTAGCTGTCCCAGTACGTTGATGATACTGTATTGTAAAATTGGATTTTTACAACAAATTACTTTCTTATGCATTATTCTTTGTTATGTATCCTATACTGTTGATTGTAAGACACATTGAACTCAAACTTGTTTGGGATAATGTGGGATATAAATGTCACAAATAAATAAATAAATAAATAAATGTTCACTTATATGACACACTGAACACTACACTTCATAGCGTCACAAAAGGAAACTGAAATACCATTTCACTGTTAAAAATGAAAATATTTTTAGCTGAATTAACTTTATTTTTTTTTTTTTGAACTGTTACTGACATTTAAAGGGGTTAATATTCAACATGATTTAAATAGGCAGGAGAGGTTCCAAAGCACGCTGAGCAGGCTGGCTGCTCAGTGCTGCTGAATATTAGTTCAGACCAAATAATCAAAGTCCAAGCAGTGCGGGATGGTTTGGGGATGGAGTCAGGGAAGAGCTGGTAGTTAAGCGAGTATGGGTCATGTTCAATGCCAACTGTGCCAGATAAGAACATAAGCGTTACCATATTGGAACAGACCGAAGATCCATCATGCCCAGTATCCTGTTTCCAACAGTGGCCCAATTCAGGTCACAAGTATCCTAGCAAGATCCCGAAAGAGTAAAAAAGATTTTATGCTGCTTATCCTAGAAATAAACAGTGGATTTTCCCAAATCTATCTTAATAATGGCTTATGGATTTTTCTTTTAGGACATTATCCAAACCTTTTTTAAACCCTGCTAAGCTAACTGCTTTTTACCACATTCTCTGGCAACGAATTCCAGAGTTTAATTGCATGTCCTATCTTTTGCAGCTTAGCTATGTGGGTGCCAGCTCTGAGTATCAGCTGGCATTTGCATATCTTCGGGGTCACCGATCTGATGCTCCCCTTTTCGGTCTCTCTGGTCACTTGTCTGATCCCCCCCACTCTGTTTCCCAAACCCCTGGTTCAAATTCCTAACCCCCTGGCTCCCTGATCCTCCCTTTTCAGTCCCCCTTATATGGAAAGCGGACTGCGATATTACTGTGAGACTACCTCTAGGGGTCAGTGCTGCCATTCTGAATCTGGATGCAGGCAGGGTAGGAGTGGAAGCAAAATACTCCTACCCCATCCCACTGGAGTCTAGACTACCAGGGATCACCAAGGAGCTGAAGGAATCAGAACAAGTTGTTGAACAGATTGGTGAGGGAAGGAATGGGGGAATCAGAAAGGAGTGATAGGATTGGAGAACTGGGGGATGGAAATCTGTATGGGGAGATTAAGGACTGGAATAGGTAGATTGAAACCATGAGGACCTAACAGATCCACTGGGCTAAACATTTTGCTGTTGGCTGAATATTGACTGAAAAAGTATTAAATGTTATGTTTTTCAGATACAGAGATAAAAATTAGACAGATTCACACTAAAGTTACTGTGATGTCATTGAGTATCTAGTGACCGCCCATCCACTGTCAATAATCCAACCAAAAGCCACTCTTTACTCAGGGTAAGTCCAAGACCCTCAAAGCCCCACCTCTGAGCTCAATGCAGTCCAGTGGGACACCAATACTCCCACCCTGGCCACTCAGGCTAACAGGGGTCTTGTGGACAAGCCAACATGCTCAGTTTGTCCAGCTATGCAAATCATATACTAATTAGGATGCAATTCACTTTCTGAGTGCTCTATCATTCTTAATGCTCAGGGAATTGTCCAAACAACTTCTGGATGGGTTAGTCTTCCCCTGCCACCTCCCACATAGCCTTCTCTGTCTAGCTACAACTGCCCAAGCAGGGTTACAGATGTTCACCCTAACTGTATTAGTGAGGACTAAACCCAAGTTTTCTTCTGTATGATTTGGTGGTATTATATTTTGGGGGTTGGAGATTACTCCTGCTTCAGGAGGGGATGTAGACATAATCACATACTTTTTCTCTCCCAGCTGTTATTTTCAGTCAATTCCTCCAGTACCTGGGACAGGTAATCAGCATTTAGGTGTTATTTCCCAGCACAATGATCTATATGAGAAATCATAAGCCTGGAGAACCCAATAGCATCTCATTAACCTGGCATTATAGATTCTCATTACACCTAACTATTTTAGTGAAGCATGGTCCATGACAAGGGTAAAATGCCACAACAGATAATATCTCAGGATCTCCACTGCCCATTTTACTACCGTGTATTCCTTTTCAGTGGTAAAATATCGTTGTTCAGCTTCAGGCAGTTTTCTACTGAGATAAAGTACTGGATGTTGCTCTTCTCCTAATTCCTGACTTAGCTTGGCCCCTAAGCCCACCGGCATCAATTTGGAGAATTAATTCCCGATTGAAGTCTACATTTTGTAGCACAGGGTCCTTACACAAGGCCTCCTTCAATTTGACAAAAGCACAGTCTATCACTCTATCCCATTTTAACCTGTTGTGCTGGGAATCTTGTAATAGGGCCCTAAGATCGGCAGCTAACTCTGCAAACTTAGGTATGAACTTTCAATAATATCGTATTAATCCTAGGAAAGCTCATAGCTGGTTCTTGATCCTGGGTGCTTTTACATTTTTGCTCGGCCTCTATTTTCTAAGGCATAGGTTTGATCCAGTCTCCCCCCCCCCCCCAACACACACACACACAATGCCCTAATATTGTACTTCTCTCTGACCCAGGACATACGTTTTCGAGTTGGCAGTGAGCCCTGCCTTTCTAAGTGCCTCACAGACAGCTCCTGACTGTGTCAGGTGTTCCTCCCATGTGCTAGAGAAGATGACTACATCATCAAAGTAGACCCGGGCGTAAGCCTGATGTGGTTTCAGTATTTGTTTTATAATCCTTTAAAAGGTAGCTGGGGCTCCCTAGACCCCGAAAGGAGTGCTTCAAAGTGGTATAGGCCTTTGTGGGTAATGAAGGCAGTCTTTTCTTTTGAGTTCTCATCTAAGGGAATTTGCCAATATTCCTTAGTAAGATAAACTGTAGACAAAAATTGAGTTCCCCATAACTGCTCTACCAAATTGTCTACCCTAGGCGTAGGGTAGGCGTCAAAGTGAGATATGCTATTCACCTTACTAAAGTCTACACAGAATCGGGTAGTTCCATCAGGTTTGGGCACTAGGACGATGGGACTGGCCCTTTCACTGGTTGAGTCTTCAATGATCCCTAGATTTAACATTTCGGCCACCCCTTGTTCTACCTCTTTCTTTTTAGCCTGGGGTAATAGGTAATGCTTTTGTCTGATTACCTGACCTAGCACAGTTACTATCTGATGGTTCCCTACATCACTCCAACCTGGCATTGTGGAGAATACGTCCTGGTACTGGTGGATTAATGCCTGAATCAGTAATCTCTGTTGGGGTTGCAGAGATGTCCTGATCTTAATTGGGTGCTCCTCTCTCATCTCCCCTAGATTAGTCCTAAGTCTCCATCTTGCACTCCTACTATCTCCCTAATCAACCCCGCTCTCTCTACCCAAGGATTTAAAAGGTTCTCATGGTACACTTAGGATTTCCCTTGACCCTGGTTAATTTAATAGGTTAGCGGGCCTATTTGCTGAGTCACCACGAAAGGGTCCTTCCATTTTGCTAACAGTTTATTTGCTGATGTAGGGATGAGTACTAACCTCCAGCAGTTTAAATTCCCTCTCCTTGGCTTTCTCATCATAATAGGTCTTCTGGTGTCCCTGGGCTCATTTGAGATTTTTTTTTGTGGACTTTTCTATCTTTACTAACTTCCTCCTCATTTCCTGAACATATTAGAGCACTGAGGTCACCTCTCAGTCCTCCCCCACCCAGTCTTCCTTAACCACCTCTAATACGTTTCTGGGTTGTCACCCAAACATAAGCTCAAAAGGTGAGAATCCTACAGATGCTTGGGGCATTCCCGATAGGCAAACAATACATAGGGAATGATTACATCCCAATCGTTAACAGCCTCCACTCCACATTTCTTTATCATGTGAATAAAACTTTGATTAAATCGCTCCATGAGGCCATCAATTTGGGGGTGATACGCTGCCATTCTTACATGCTTGATCCAAAACAACTTGAATACCCCATCTAATGTCCAGGACAGGAAATTGGTTCCCCTATCAAGACTTCTCTCGGGAACCCTACTTGGCAAAAGGCCCCCAGTAACTCCTGGGGTATGCCTTGGGCTGTAGTTTTCCTCATTGGAACCGCCCAAGGGTATCTGGTGGCTATGTACTGATATCCATTGGAACTGCTGTCCAAGGGTCACACTATATCTACTGCCATCCTATCTACGGTTTGTTCCATGATGGGTAAAGGAATTAAGGGGGGATTTTTCAGGTAGCCTCTGAGTATCTTTTGACATTCCGGGCAAGAGAGGCAATACTCCATTACATCTTGGTAGATGCCTGATCAGAACACAGAAAATCCAAGCAACAACCTATCGATTGTTCTTTCCTGCTTCTTCTAGATGGCCTGCTAGTGGATGGGAGTGCGCTAATAGTAACACAGGTTTTCTAAAAAGTTACAGGATCATGACTTGCTTCCGTTTCCCCTCAGGCGTGCCATCAGTTACCCAGTACAAGATATTATTAGCCTTTTGGTAGGCTGGATATATGTTCTTCCCTTTTGTCTATGGGCCTTCAGCTTTTTCCCAGTAGGCTTGAATGGAGGGGTCCTTCCTTTGTTCCAAGGGAGTCACTTCCTCCCCTTTCACCTCTACTCATCCAGAGGGAACCAGCCCCTTCCAAATATCTTTTCTCTTCTGGGTTCGGAATTTCCTGGTTCTCTCTGGGTTTTCTATTATCCCTTGATCAGCGAATAGGAATATATTCCCTAGCTGGAATGTGTCAGTGTCCTCGAGGAGGTAGTCTCTTGCTTGGGTAGATACCTAACCTTCTTTTAGGGTCAACGGCTCCTGCAACCCCATCCAGTCTTGGCCCAATATCAAAGGAAAGGATAATTGTTCCACCCCCATACTTTCAAGGGATCAGTCTTTCCCTGCCAAGTGAGTCCTAGCTCATATGTGGGTTCTTATTTTATATTTCTGTGGACACATCATACCTGCACTGTGCCAATAAATGTCTCTTCCTTTTCCCCAATACCTATTCTTCTGATGAGGGGTCCTAACAATAATGAATGCTTGCTTCCAGTGTCCAGTAGGGCCACTAAATTCAATCCAGTCACTCTCATTCCTCTTCTTAGGTTCTGCTCCCAACCTCCCTTGGTTTGGGCATGGCCAATACTCATACCCAAAAAGGAATATTCCATCAATAGACATTTTCTTTTTAAATGACCTACTTCCCCACTACTAAAACCAATGGGGGCCGGTTATCTGGCTGAGGGTCACCACCCATGAGCTGCCACCACCCCTTTTCTATCACGCCAGAGGGTACTTCATACTTTGCATCTGGGGGTTTTCCCTTTTCCTCCTTAGATAACTTCCAGGGGTCCTGGGATTTCCCTGGGAAAACAACTTTCCTTGTGGAAAATTCTCCTGGTTTCCCATTCACCACTACCTCGGCTTCTAAGTAGTGTTCTGCCAAGGTTGTGGCTTCTCCTATAGTCTTGGGTCCCTGTCGGGTGACTCACATCTTAGTGGCTGGAAGTAAAATATTTAGAAATTGCTCCAGAACGATCAACCTTACAATAGCCTCTGGACTCTGCTGCTCAGGCTTCAACCACCATGTGGCTAAGTCCATTAGACTCTGTGCTACCACCCTTGGTTGCTCTCCTTTTTGGAATGTCCTCTTTCTGAACTTTCTTCTATATCACTCAGGGGAAAGTCCTAGTTGTTCCTGGATGATAGCCAGCACCTGTTTATAGTCCAGGGCTTTACTAGCTTCCAGTGCCCTATTAACTGCCCGAGCCTCTCCAGTCAGATTCGGAGCCAACCTGATGGCCCACTGTTCCACTGGCAATCTGGCCACTGGGGCTATCCTTTCAAATGTCGTCAGGTAGGCCTCTGGGTCATCCCTGGTCCCAGCTTTGTGTTGAGCCACCGTCATTTGCAGTGCATCTGCCAACCATTGTAGCTCCTTTTGTCTGTACCTCCATAAGTTGTATTATTGGCTGTTTCTACTGCCACTGGTGCTCCATCACCTTGGAGAACCAGTGCTCCATGGCCTCCTGCTGTGCCTGCATCTGCTCCGCCATCCACTTGATGGCTGCTTTGGGTGCCATAGTCCTATGGAAGAGAAAGGCACAGGCCCGAGGGCAGCACCTAACACAAGGACTCATGGTACCCCTTTATCACAGAAGAAACTCCTCAAGCACACTCCCCCAGGCATGGTACCCTTTACCTGATATTGCTGGATAGGAGCGCCTTCCCTGAGGAAACACATACCTAGTGCCAAGTCTCTCTCTACAGACAATTTCAGCAAAATTCCACCACTACCACAAATATGATGTTATCACCTACCTGAAAGTATAGGCTAAGTATCTAGCCAAAAGGTCCACCCAGACCAATAATTCAACAATCTGTAGCAATCCTTAGCAAAAGCCCTCTCACCTCTCAGAAAAAAAAAAAAAGAGACCACACTCTAATCTCTTGGACGCCCCTGCTGTCAGGTACTGATCAGAGCCCCACTCTTCACTCAGGGTAGTCCAAGACCCTCAAGGTTCCACCTACCTCTGGGCTCAGTGCAGTCCAGTGGGGCACCAATACTCTCATCCTGACTTCTCTAAGGCTAACAGGGTCCTGTTCCACTCCTCTTGGGTCTTGAGGGCAAGACAAAACTCTCAGTTTGTCCACCTATGCAAATCATATGCTAATAAGAATGCAATTCAGTTTCTGACAGGCAGATGATCAAAAGCAAACGCGGGGTCCACAGGCCATTAGCACCGTACTAGTGGCCACATTTGCTGCCTCCTGATGAACACAGCAGGTGAGCACATGTAACAATTATGGTTAAAAATCATTTTACATAAGTACATAAGTAATGCCATACTGGGAAAAGACCAAGGGTCCATCGAGCCCAGCATCCTGTCCACGACAGCGGCCAATCCAGGCCAAGGGCACCTGGCAAGCTTCCCAAACGTACAAACATTCTATACATGTTATTCCTGGAATTTTGGATTTTTCCAAGTCCGTTTAGTAGCGGTTTATGGACTTGTCCTTTAGGAAACCGTCCAACCCCTTTTTAAACTCTGCTAAGGGGTTTCTGAACATACATAGTAGATGACGGCAGAAAAAGACCCGCACGGTCCATCCAGTCTGCCCAACAAGATAACTCATATGTGCTACTTTTTGTGTATGAAAGAGCAGAGTCTTAATATTTTTCCTAAATGACAGTTAAGAATGAGATAACCGAAATGTTCCAACAAACGCTTTCCAATGCCAGTGTCATTTCAAACATTTTGAGTCTTTTCCTTCCTCTTGGCAAAGGAAAGGAAAACACAGTTGGACAATGTAACTTTCTGTCTATTTAAGGAGACAGTAAATTGGAAATGACAGTTTAAATAATTTGGCGTCAGTCCGTGTAATATCTTGTATAAAAAAAAGGCCAATTTAAAAAGAACTCTAGTCCTAATGGTCAACCAATCAACTTTAACATAAATTAATGAAATTCTATCATATTTAGTTAACCCAAAAATCAGGTGTACTACTGTATTCTTTATGGTCTCAGTTGGCTCTTAGTACAGCCCAAATAACCGAGATTACAGTAATCACAGCAATGGAGGTGCCGGGCAAAATAGTGGAAACTATCATAAAGAATAAAATTACAGAACATAGAGACAAACATGGTTTATGTTTCAACTTTTTTATTGTATTATCGTAATAGCAGACCGTTATACAAACACCAAAATTAGTACATATACATCACAGTCAACTACGTATAACATCAACAATATTTTTGTAATAATTTCCCCCCCCTTTTTCTCTTTTCCCCCCTCCCCTCCCCATTCCTCCCCTCCAATAAGCTGACATATTATTGTGAAATTATTGACAATAGAAAAAGAATAACATCATTTACATAATAAAGTACAATAATATCAGCCTCCATTGTCTTATGTGTTTTCATTTGTTATCCTTTGGTCTCAGCTGTATAATATAACCAATATCACATCTTGATCAAAAGATCCCCCTCCCCCCCTATTAACCTATAAATGAGTCTTCTGTTATCACAATTGATACCCAAGAATATTACAGAGTGTTAAGAATTCGACTTCTCCCTCTGTGAGTCATCCCATCCAAATAACACCCCCAAATTTTTAGAAAGCGCTCTTTTCGCTTGTATGTTCCTTTTGCCTCTCTCGCTTCCCAAGTAAGCAATTGGTGTGACAAACATGGTTTAATGAGACAGAATCAGCATTGGTTCAGCCGATGGAAGTCATGCCTCACTGATTTGCTTCATTTCTTTGAAGGCATAAATAAACATGTGGATAAAGGTGAGCCGGTTGATGTAGCGTATCTAGATTTTCAGAAAGCTTTTGATAAAGTTCCTCATGAGAGACTCCTGAGAAGATTAAAGAGTCATGGGATAGGAGGCAAGGTTCTGGTGTGGATTAGGAATTGGTTATTGACAGAAAACAGAGGGTAGGGTTAAATGGTCATTTCTCTCAATGGAGAACAGTGGAGTGCTGCAGTGATCTGTACTGGGACCGGTACTATTTAACATATTTATAAATGATACGGAATTCGGAATGACGAGTGAGGTGATCAAATTTGCAGATGATACAAAACTATTCAAAGTTGTTAAACGTGTGCGGACTGTGAAATATTGCAGGAAAACCTTAGGAAATTGGAAGACTGGGCGTCCAAATGGCAGGTGAAATTTAATGTGGACAAATGCAAGGTGATGCACATTGGAAAGAATAATCTGAATCATAGTAACCTGATGCTAGGGTCCACCTTGAGGGTCAGCTCTCAAGAAAAAGATCTGGGTGTCGTAGATAATACGCTGAAATCTTCTGCTCAGTATGTGGTGGAGGCCAAAAAAGGATGCTAGGAATTATTAGGAAAAGGATGGTGAATAAGACTGAAAACATTATAATGCCTTTGTATTGCTCCATGGTACGTTCGCACCTTGAGTATTGCGTTCAGCTGTGGTCGCCGTATCTCAAAAAAGATATATTGGAATTAGAAAAGGTTCAAAGAAGAGTGACCAAAATGATAAAGGGGATGGAACTCCTCTCGTATAAGGAAAGGCTAAAGTGGTTAGGGCTCTTCAGCTTGGAAAGAAACGGATGAGGGGAGATATGATGAGGCCTACAAAATCCTGAGTGCTGTAGACTGAGTAGAAGTAAATTGATTTTGTACTCATTCCAAAAGTACAAATACTAGGGGACACTCTAGGAAGTTACATGGAATTACCTTTAAAACAAATAGGAGGACATATTTTTTCATGCAATGAATAGTTAAGCTCTGGAATTCTTTGCCGGTGGATGTGGTGAAAGCGGTTAGCATATCTGGGTTTGAAAAAGGTTTTGACAAATTCCTGGACGAAAAGTCCATAGTCTGCTATTGAGGCAGACATGGGAAGCAACTGCTTGCCCTGGGATTTGTAGTATGGAGTGTTGCCACGATTTGGGTTTCTGCCAGGCACTTGTGACCTGGCTTGGCCACTGTTTGGAAAACAGGATACTGGGCTAGATGGTCCATTGGTCTGACCCAGTATGGCTACTCTTATGTTATGAGGTGGAGGAATGAGTAAGCATGTACCAAATAGATTGTCTTCCCTGGTCTAAGAAGTGACGTCAACTCTCCAGTCATCAGGCCATTTGTATCAATACATTACCTCATCTGATGCAATGCAATGACAATTGTGCATGAACATTGTCAAGCTGTATTGGACAGAATAATATTTCCTGTGCAAACCTGGCAGGCAAGCTCCATCTCTCACCAAATCCAAGTGATTTTCCCACTCCCTAGTATGACACAGTCCATGCCTAGCTGTTGGTTCACCATGAGATCAATGCAGGAACTTGAGTCACCTGGCACGTATATCTTTGCCCGTCACTGAAGGGGTGAGAATCCGTGCTTAGCTTTGATGTAGTTGGGACTGGCACTATTCCCATTTTTTAAATTGCCTGACAGGCCACGGAAAAAAATATAGCAAGCATGCCTCGTCTTGCAGCTTGCTAAAGCTGGGGATGCATTCCATTTGGAACTGTAAGTTTTGAATTTGTACTTTGCTGATCTTGGCTCCAGGAATGTTGACACACTGTACAGCACACAGGTCATATGTCGCACTACAGCCTAGGCGTGTGAGAAAAACTGTATTAGACTGTGCGATCCCATATTGGCGATGAGGATTTGGTCACTAAATCTATCATATGGCTCTTGTACCTTATTAGACAATGGTCAGGGAGTGGGACCTATTGAGAAAAACACTAATGGTGACCCCTGACCATGTAGTCTATGGGGAATTGATGGGGATGGAGGGAATATGCAACAGATTAGTCATGCATTCAAGGATAAAGTCATACAGCTCTTTTGATTTATCTTTAGTTCCTTAACTAAGAAACCCAGGAAAGGGGCAGTCAGTTTTGATAAGATTATAGTTCTCAGCACCTAAATTCCTTGAGGAAGCACCGAACATCGGTGGTGCTGTTTGACTCTGAGTGAAATTATCATTTCTTTAAAAAAAGGATGGTGATTGGGTGGCATGAAGGCAATGAAGACAAAAATGGTAACAGAATTCTAGTCAATATAGGATAAGATCTGAGGATACCTAGATGTGAAAAAATGCAGAGAAACCATGAGAGCTATTTGCTAATTTGCCTGCCTGATGCAAAGTTAGAAGCAGGGCTGGTCTTAGGCAGGTGCGACAGGGGTGATCGCACAGGGCCTCGCGCTCCTAGGGTCCCCGCATCTCTGACACGTCTGTCCTCCTGTCTTGGAAGGAACACCTCCCTGCTCATACCTTAATGTTCAGTAGACAGCATCAGGCTGTGGCAGCGATTTTCATATCCTATCAGCTGCCGAGCTCAGAGCCTCCTCGTAGCTGCGTCCCGCCCCCTTTTGATGTCACTTCCGGCTTCTGCAAGGGCAGGATGCAGCAGCAAGGAGGCTCTGAACTGGGCTGCTGACGGGATATGAAAATTGCTGCCGCTCTCTACTGAAACGTGGTGGATGCATATCAAGGTATGGAGTGAGGTGAGGTTCCGAGAGCTCTAAACCTCCTTTTAAACTGATAAATTATAGCTTATTGTGGTGGCCATGGGCAGGGGGTGGCAGGCGCGGGCATGGGGGGGGGGCCCACTGAACTGGTCTGCACAGGGCCCCGCAATTGCTTAGACCGGCCCTAGTTAGAAGGCATTATGTACCAACTAGAAAGGAATTTAGAGATTGCTGGGGAGGAACTGGATGTTTTGGTCACCAGTGACATAGGAAAGCACAGGAGGGAAGCTAACTATAGGTTGCTAGGTGGGAAACTAAAAGCCAGGGCCTCCAGGGAAGGATTCTTAGAAATGTTCCTCATTCCATGTGCAGGACCCCAGAGGCAAGCTGAGTTTCAGAGTCTCAATGCATGAATAAGATAATGAAAGGTACTGGGAGGGAGGCTTTTGATTCTCCAGGGACCGAGATACCTTTTGGGAAATAAATTTAGGAGCTCAACATTTTCTGAATATTGGACTCTAAATAAAAATCAAATACCAGTAAGTATGTGTCACCTTGTCAGCGAGCATACATATATGAGCATGTACCACAGGGAACTTTATAAAAAGCCTTTTCTGCATTAAAAAAAAAAGCCTTTATAAATATTATTCCCAAGATGTCCTTACTGAGATCCACCCTCCGAAACTGAACACACTATTCCAAGTGAGGCCTCACCCATGACCTCTACATGGTCATTATTACCTGCTTTTCTGATGCTTAGGCCTTTCACTGTCACCTGAGGTCTCTCTCCTGGTCTGTGCACATCAGCCTTGCCCCCTCCCCTCCCCAACCCATCACATACATTTCCTTTGGACTGCTCTATCCCAAATGCATTAAAGCTTAACTGCCAAGCATTAAATCATTTTTTATTTTGTCTTCTCCCTCAGGGGTATTTACTGTGTTACAAATGTTCATGTCATCCACAAAAAGGCAAACTTTTCCTTCTGCAACATCACTCACAAAAAATATTGAAGAAAACTAGTTCCGGGATCGATCTCTGAGGCCTCCACTATTCATCTTCCTTCCCATGAGTGGATTCTACAGGGGCAGCTCTATTATTAGGAAAGGTGAGGTGATCACCTCAGGTGACAGATTTTTGGGAGTGGCAGCAAGTTCCCTCAAAATGTCACTGTAGTGATAGTTCTCAGTTTGCCAGTTAGGGGAGGCTTCTGGGCAGCTGGGGCTTGGTGAAGCAGCAGGAGCATGAAAACAAAAATAAACACAGCAGAGGTGTAGACAGGGTTGCCAGGTGGAAAAATTTTTTCCCACCCAATCGAGCCCAAATCCAGCCCAAAACCCGCCCAAAGTCAAACCCCGCCCCTGACACCCCCACCTCCGCGTCATCACCCCGCCCCCGCCGTCATCAACCCCGCCTCCCTGTCATCGGCCCCGCCCAAAATGACACTAACCCCGCCCCCGTGGCCGAAAAAAACGCTTTTAAAACCGCCCAAAAGACCCAAAAGGAGCCCAAAAAACCGCAACCCGCCGCGGGCAAAAATTTCCCGTGGCGGGTCACGGAAAACCGCCCAATTGGGTGGTAAAACCGCCCACCTGGCAACACTGGGTGTAGCCAGACAACAGATTGTGGGTGGGCCTAGGCAAGAAGTGGGTGGGCACCAAGTATTCTCCCTCCCACCACCACCACCAAGAAAATATCTAAACTGGCAGGAAAACGCTTCTTTCTACCTTGGCAGTCTGCAGAAGGCATGCGCTGAAAACTGAGCATGCGCAGGTTCCGGTGTCGTTGCAAGTAGCGTTTTTGTTACCATTAGGCAGAAGTCTTCAGTTGACGGAGCTTTGGATCCCCACCAGCTACCGCTAAATGTGTGCTACTGTGGGGTGGGCCTGAGCCCTAAGTGGGTGGGCCCTGGCCCACCCAGGCCCACCTGTGGCTACGCCACTGAAACACAGGACCCTTGAGCCCATATTCATGCTGAAGGTCCTGAAACATACTGTCCCCTATGACATAGCCTTCCTGTCTCTGTGGGAGTCTTCAGGACAAGCAAGAGCTCGAAGGCCCTGTGCATACTATTGTGTTTGTATACTGTAGATGTGTTGGCAGTGATGAGGGCAGAGGGGGGAGGGGGAGATTATAGGGGAGATTTAGATTAGGGATGGGGTTAGAGGGAAGATGCTGGGCCTTGCGGCAGGGAGAAGAAAGAGGGAAGATATTTTATCACAGGGAGAGGGGAAGGGAAAAGAAAGGGATTAGAAGGGAGATGCTGGACTGGGGCAGAAGGAAAGGGAGGCGATGCTGTATCATAGATGAAGAGGGAAGAGACAGAAGCAAGATTGTGGACATTGGGGAGTGGATGAGGGAAATAGACAAAGGGGAGATGCTACAGATGAGAGGGTAAATAGGGAGACAAGAAAAATATTGAACAGGGAAGAGAATTAGGAGAGAGAGAGAAGGTGCTGGACAGAAAGAGAGAGAGAGGGAGGTATTTGAGATGCTGGACATGGAGATGGGAGATTGGAGATGCTGTACAAGGGGGCATAAATGGGGGGAACTGGGAGACAAAAGGGAGGATCTGGACAAGAGAGAGGTAGTATGTAGTTTCTATGCAGGCTTGTTCAAGTTTCCCAGAAGGTGTATTGATGTCCTAGAGCCCACTGCAATATTTACCTAGGTAAAGACAGTATATTAAATCCCTTTCCCTCTCACTAGGTGGTGTCCTTATTGTGTGAAATATGGGAATTAGGACTGTTATGGTATGGTTCATTTGCTATAGGGTTTTGTATTACTTTACAATATGCCTGTCACATGAGAGGGTTTATGTTGCTGTTACTGAGATGACATCAGAACCATAATTATTTTTTATAATGTGAGTTCTATGGGGATTTGTCCTAATTCTGCTCTGCATCTGTGGTTTGGATGAGTGGGGGGTTCTGTGGATGTAGAAATATGTCTACATTTGATACTGCGATTCTCTAGTGGGCAGTGTTAGGGGTAAATATTTTTATGTTAGAGCTCAGGCTACATAATTAAATCGCTACAATTTTTGTTAAGTATAATGAGCATTGCAATGTTTTCTTTCTTTTTAAAATTAAATTATATAGTTCATATAGGGACTCTTTTACTAAACCGTGCTAGCGATTCCTGCACATCAAATGAGACAAAGCCCATTCCGTTCCTATGGGCTTCCTCTCATTTGCCGAACCGGGAATCTCTAGAGCAGTTTAGTAAAAGAGGCCCATAGCTTGGGGGAATGTGTGTGTATATCTATCTATCTATTTATCTATCTTTATATTGTGATTAATAATTCTTTACAAAATAATAAATTGCTTTCTTTTTTTTTCTTGGTGCAACCACCTGAGCATCTTCTGAGTGAGGGTACTCTCTGCCACCTTCCTGAGAAGAGTTCTAAAGCCTCTCCCTCTCTGGGTGCCCTGTGTGTGTGTGTGGGGGGGGGGGGGGGGTGAGGGGGTGCCATGCCATCCCTTGCCTCAGGCAGTAGATTGCCTTAAACTACCTCTGGGATTACATTTACTTTAATTTCTAATCCAGTTCATTATTTTAGAAATCACCTGCAGTCCCAAGCTGCTGCAGTAATCCAGAAATACAAGTAAACGGTATCCATTGCCCCAAAACTAATTCCCTAGTCCCCCAATCAAAAAAGAAAAATCTGGTTTGTTTGACACAATCTGCCTCAAATAAATCTATATTGCCTTAGATCCTGCAACACACTGGATTGTAGATCATTCACTTTCTTTTCCTTCAGCAGTGTTTCATTAACTTTCACACCACTGAGATAAGGCTTACCGGCCAGAAGTTTCCAATCCCCTCTTTGTTACCACTTTTCTGCCTTTCTCCAGTTCTGTGGAAATTTGCCTTTCTCCCCAAAACACATCCTTCAAGGGACTACTAGAACACAGGGGCGTAGCCAGACAACAGATTTTGGGTGGGCCTAGGCAAGAATTGGGTGGCACCAAGTGTTCTCCCCCCTCCCCCCCCAAAAAAATTATCTCAGCTTGTGGGAAAACGCTTCTTTCTACGTTGGCAGCAGGCATGCACTGAAAAGTGAGCATGCGCAGGTGCCGGTGTCGTGGAGAGTAGCGTTTTCGTTACCATCAGGGGAAAATCTTCAGCTGGCGGAGCTTGGGATTCCTGCCAGTTACCACTAAACGTGTGCTACTGTTGGGTGGGCCTGAGTCATAAATGGGTGGGCCCTGGCCCACCCAAGCCCACCTGTGGCTATGCCACTGCTAGAACATCTTTGAACTTGATTTAATCGTACTTATAAACATTTTCCTTTAAGCAGTGTTTCAGTGGCGTACCAAGGGGGGGCGGGGAAGAGGGAGCTGCAGCAAACGAACGAAGTTAGCGAAGTTAGCAAACTCGGACTCAGCCGACAGGCGCACGCCGCGGCACCCCCCCCCCCAGTGGCGTGCACCCGGGGGGGTGTCATTTTGCCGGGGGGGGGGGGAGGTGTCATTACGTAGGGGGGGGGCCGCGCTGCACCCGGGGGGGGGGGGGCGCATCAGCGATCCGCCCCGGGTGTCATGCAGGCTAGGAACACCACTGCAGTGTTTTATCTATTCCATCCCATTCCCATATGGACCTTTGCTAGCTACCTGTGGTCCTTCGCTAGGGTCCTCATCCATGAACACCATAGAAAAAGTATTTGTTTAGCATTTTTTGCTATTTCCTTGTTAGTCTTCACATGTCAATCCTTGGCATCTGTCTTACAATTCATTCAACCTCTGGTCTTCCTCCTTTTCCTGACGTACCTGAAAAACATCTTTTCACCTGGTGTTACCTCTTTAGCAATCTTTTCTTCCACTCTCACTTTTACTGTCCTGATTTCTTTCCTTGACTCTTTCAGTTTACTATCATATTCTTCTCCTTGTTCCACTTTTCAAGATCTTTCATACTTTCTGAATGCTAATATAGTAACACAGTAGATGACGTCAGATAAAGACCTTACGGTCCACTACCTCTTCGGCAAACCATAGTGGTTTCCTTTACCTCTTGCTTGTATTTACTTTCTTTATGTAGAGATCCTAGAGGTTTTTTTCCATAGGGATCCCGCAGGAAACACATGTCAACTAAAGCAATATATTTTATCACTTTACCATTACATCACTGGTTACTAGGAAGACAGAGGTCTCCCTTTGACTAGTATTTTTTTTTATATAATAAGTTTATTAAATCATAACAATACACCACAGAAAATGCAACAGAACAGAACAAAACACACAATATGGTACAGAGTGCTGAGTTCTAACCCTAAAATTAGTCCTTATTGGATAGAAAAAGGTCTAAAGACTTCCATTTGCGGATAGCTGATTTGTGTCCAGACAGGGAGAGTACTGCAGATTGCTCATATTTTTTATAAAGCAGAATCCAATTCCACCACACCACCACATTCACATGGGAATTATCCTTCCAGTGCGAAAAGACCAGTTTCAGCGCAACTGAAACCAAAAAGTCATACAATAACTTATCATTGTCCGGGTAGAGAAATGATATACAAACAGATTTCCATATCACATATTTAGGTAAAAAAAGATTCTTGGAAACCAAAAATCTTTTCCAATTTTTCCCAAACATCTGACCAAAATGTTACAAGAGGTGGACATTCCAACAGTAGGTGTGTGAGAATTCCAGTTTTGTTTTTACAGGACCAACACAAATCACAACTAGAGGACCCAGACGGTTTACTCTTTCTAGGTGTCCAGAGGGCCCTGTGATACATGAAGAAGAGGGATTGAGTTATTGCAGCCGACAATGATGCCCGGGGGCCGGTCGACCAAAGACGCGACCACTGGGCATCCGACAATGCATCATTTAAATCCAATTCCCACACATGTTGCGTGGAACTGCGTGACGTGGCAGCACTGGACCTAAAGGCTTTGTAAAACAATGAGGCCGCGTGCTGCTGCCGGCACTGAATGTCGATAAAACCAGAAAGAATGGTCTGCTGGGATACCCCATTTAGTGCCCACTTTTTGGAATTGACAGCACTACGTAACTGATACCAATGCAAAAGTTGAGAGTTAGGGATTTGAAATTCTGCCTGTAACTGGGCAAACGTCTTCAGAGTACCATCAGAGATCAGTTGGCTCAAGAACCAAATTCCACAGTTTTGCCAAAGAGGCCAGCCAATTAACTGTTTACCTATCATCAGCTGTTTATTATGCCACAAAACCAAATTACCAAACCCCTTTGACTAGTAGAAAGGGGAAAGTAGAAAGGAGAAGATTTGTTTTGGAAGGAACTGGCTAAGGGTATAAACCACGTGCTCAGTTCAAATCTTTGTCTTTGGCTCCTAGTCTCCCCGGCCAAATGACCTGCATGTGAGGGGAGAGCCCATCCAGCCCAAAGGCCCTAGCCATCTAAGCCCAAGCAAGCAGTCATAGGAGATAGACATTCCTGCTACCCTAGTTAGGACAATCTATAAGGAGAAACCTAGGAATGCTTACAGAGACAGCAGTGGCTTAAGTTCTGTGCTGTGACTGAGACAGTGGGAATGGGGAAACTTCTGCAAAGGAGTGAAGGAGAAGATGGACATAGTTGTGTATTTCCAGCAGGGCAACCAGGACCACCTGTCATCCACACAGGATCCCGGAAATGCTCAAGCGGCTGAAGAAACTACAAGAACTGCGAACAGCAAGTCTCCTGGGGATCATCACACACTCCACCAGGACAAAGCCACCTAAAGACCTGCTTTGGAGTCTCAGAACCCCTGAGTCTCTCACTATAAAACCACCAAAAACAGTAAGCTAAACAGTAAGTAACTTAAGAGGCAGGAGTTCTACGATCCATGCAGATTACTATTCAACTGCTCGAGCTGCTGGGGTTTGTCATAAATTATCCCAAGTCCTACCTGATTCCAGTACAGAAGTTGGAATTCATAGGAGCTCTGTTGGACACACGGATGTCTCGAGCTTATCTTCCCCAGGCAAGGGCAGACAATCTTCTGGCCCTGGTGTCCTCAGCTCAAACATCTCAACATATCACAGCTTGGCAGATGTTGAGGCTTCTGGGCCACATGGCTTCCACAGTTCATGTGACTCCCATGGCACATCTACATATGAGATCAGCTCAATGGACCCTAGCTTCCCAGTGGTGTCAGTCTACAGGGGATCTAGAGGATGCCACCCATCTTTCCACCGATTTTTGCAATTCCCTACAGTGGTGGACCATTCGCTCCAATCTGACCTTGGGACGTCCATTCTAAATTCCTCAGTCACAAAAAGTGCTGACAACGGATGCATCCCTCCTGAGGTGGGGAGCTCATGTAGATGGGCTTCGCACTCAAGGAGTTTGGTCTTTTCAGGAAACACGTCTTCAGATCAACCTCCTGGAATTACGAGCAATCTGGAATGCTGTAAAGGCTTTCAGAGACCGGCTGTCCAATCAAATTATCCTAATTCAGACAGACAACCAGGTTGCGATGTATTACACCAACAAGCAGGGGGGCACCGGATATCACCCTCTGTGTCAGGAAGCCATCAGGATGTGGCTTTGGGCGCGCCAGCACGGCATGTTTCTTCAAGCCATGTATCTGGCAGGCACAGTCTGGCCGACAGGTTGAGCAGGATAATGCAACCTCACGAGTGGTCTCTGAACATGGACGTTGTCCGCAAGATCTTCCGAGCATGGGGCACCCCCTCTGTGGATCTTTTTGCCACTAAGACCAATCACAAGGTCCCTCAATTCTGTTCCAGGCTTCAGGCCCATGACAGACTCGCATCAGATGCTTTTCTCCTACATTGGGGGACAGGCCTTCTATATGCATATCCTCCCATACCTCTAGTAGGGAAGACTCTGCTGAAACTCTGGCAAGATCGAGGAACCATGATTCTGATAGCACCTTTCTGGCCCCGTCAGATCTGTTTTCCTCTTCTTCTGGACTTGTCCTCCGAAGAACCATGGAGATTGGAGTGTTTTCCTATCCTCATCACTCAGAACGAGGGGTTGCTTCTACATCCCAATCTCCAGTCTCTGGCTCTCACGGCCTGGATGTTGAGAACTTAGAAGTTGCCTCTTTAGGCCTTTCAGAGGGTGTCTCCCGAGTCTTGCTTGCGTCCAGGAAAGATTCCACGAAAAGGAATTATTCTTTTAAATGGAGGAGGTTTGCCGTTTGGTGTGACAGCAAGGCCCTAGATCCTTTTTCTTGTCCTACACGGTCCCTGCTTGAATACCTTCTGCACTTATCAGAGTCTGGTCTTAAGACTAACTCAGTAAGAGTTCATCTTAGTGCAATCAGTGCTTATCATCAACGTGTGGAAGGTCAGCCTATCTCTGGACAGCCTTTAGTAGTTCACTTCATGAGAGGTTTGCTTTTGTCAAAGCCCCCTGTCAAACCTCCACCAGTGTCATTGGATCTCAATGCCGTTCTCACCCAGCTGATGAAAGCTCCTTTTGAGCCACTGAATTCCTGCCATCTGAAGTACTTGACCTGGAAGGTCATTTTCTTGGTGGCTGTTACTTCAGCTCGTAGAGTCAGTGAGCTCCAAGCCCTGGTAGTCCATGCTCCATATATTAAATTCCATCATAACAGAGTAGTTCTCCGCACTCATCCTAAGTTCTTGCCGAGGTGGTGTCGGAGTTCCATCTGAACCAGTCAATCGTCTTGCCAACATTTTTTCCCCATCCACATACCCGCCCTGGTGAGGACAAGTTGCACGCCTTGAAGGGGAACATTGGCCTTTTACGTGGCGCGGACAAAGCTCTATCGACAGTCCGCCTAGCTGTTTGTTTCTTTTCATCCCAACAGGATGGGAGTTGCCATCGGAAAATGCGCCATCTCCAATTGGCTAACAGATAGCATTTCCTTCACTTATGCCCAAGCTGGGCTGACTTTGGAGGGCCATGTCACGGCTCACAATGTTAGAGCCATGGCTGCGTCAGTGGCTCACTTGAAGTCAGCCTCCATTGAAGAGATTTGCAAGGCTGCAACATGGTCATCAGTCTACACATTCACATCTCACTACTGCCTTCAGCAGGATACCCGACGCGATAGTCGGTTTGGGCAGTTGGTGTTGCAGAATCTGTTTGGGGTTTAGAATCCAATTCCACCCTCCTAGGCCCAATTATGTTCTGTTCCAGGCTGCACTCTCACTTAGTTGTGTTTGTTTTCAGGTCAATCTCAGTTATGTCCTCGCCGTTGCAAGGCCCAATTGACCAATGTTCATTGTTTTGAGTGAGCCTGGGTGCTAGGGATACCCCACACATAAGAATATGGAGCCTGCTTGTCCTCGGAGAAAATGAAGATACTTACCTGTAGCAGGTATTCTCCGAGGACAGCAGGCTCCATATTCTTACAACCCTCCCTCCTCCCCGTTGGAGTTGTCTGCTTTTATATTCTTTGCTTTCTATATAACTAGTTCAGTCATGCTCACGCATGCGCAGTGCGCTCGGGCTCGCACCGGCAAGCACTCTACAAACTTCTAGTTTTTTCGAAAGAAAAGTTCCGGTCTCCTGGGCCGTCGTGTAAGAATATGGAGCCCGCTTGTCCTCGGAGAAAATGAAGATACTTCCCTGTAGCAGGTATTCTCCGAGGACAGCAGGCTCCATATTCTTACGTTAAGAGCTAAAAGAAAATCCTTCAGAAAATGGAAGAAGGAACCGACTGAAAATAATAAGAAACAGCATAAGGAATGTCAAGTCAAATGCAAAGCGCTGATAAGGAAGGTTAAGGGGGACTTGGAAAAAAAGATTGCGTTTGAGGCAAAAACACATAGTAAAAATTTTTTAGGTATATTAAAAGCAGGAAGCTGGCAAAAGAATCAGTTGGACCGCTAGATGACCGAGGAGTAAAAGGGGCGATCAGGGAAGACAAAGCCATAGCGGAAAGATTAAATGAATTCTTTGCTTCGGTCTTCACAGAGGAAGATTTGGGTGGGATACCGGTGCCGGAAATGGTATTTGAAGCTGACGAGTCAGAGAAACTTAATGAATTCTTTGTAAACCTGGAGGATGTAATGGGGCAGTTCTACAAACTGAAGAGTAGCAAATCTCCTGGACCGGATGGTATTCATCCCAGAGTACTGATAGAACTGAAAAATGAACTTCCAGAGTTATTGTTAGTAATATGTAATTTATCCTTAAAATCAAGTCTGGTTCCGGAAGATTGGAGGGTGGCCAATGTAACTCCGATTTTTTAAAAAGGTCCCAGAGGAGATCCAGGAAATTATAGACCGGTGAGTCTGATGTCGGTGCCGGGCAAAATGGTAGAGCTTATTCAAAAGCATGGATTAATGAGACAAAGTCAACATGGATTTAGTGAAGGGAAATCTTGCCTCACCAATCTACTACATTTCTTTGAAGGGGTGAACAAACGTGGATAAAGGTGAGCCGGTTGATATTGTGTATCTGAATTTTCAGAAGGTGTTTGACAAAGTACCTCATGAAAGACTCCAGAGGACATTGGAGAGTCATGGGATAGGAGGTAATGTTCTATTGTGGATTAAAAACAGGTTAAAAGACAGAGAGTAGGGTTAAATGGTCAGTATTCACAATGGAGAAGGGTAGTTAGTGGGGTTCCCCAGGGGTCTGTGCTGGGATCGCTGCTTTTTAACGTATTTATAAATGACCTAGAGATGGGAGTAACTAGTGAGGTAATTACATTTGCTGATGACACAAAATTATTCAAAGTCTTTAAATCACAGGAGGATTGTGAAAAATTACAAGAGTACCTTACGAGAGTGGGCATCTAAATGGCAGATGACATTTAATGTGAGCAAGTGCAAAGTGATGCATATGGGAAAGAGGAACCCGAATTATAGCTACGTCATGCAAGGTTCCACGTTAGGAGTCACAGACCAAGAAAGGGATGTAGGTGTCGTCGTTGATGATATGTTGAAACCTTCTGTTCAGTGTGCTGCTACGGCTAAGAAAGCAAATAGAATGTTAGGTATTATTAGGAAAGGAATGGAAAACAAACATGAGGATGTTATAATGCCTTTGTATCACACCATAGTGCGACCGCACCTCGAATACTGTGTTTAATTCTGGTTGCCATATCTCAAAAAAGATATAGTGGAATTAAAAAAGTTGCAGAGAAGGGCATCGAAAATGATAAAGGGGATGGGATGACTTCCCTATGAGGAAAGGCTAAAGCGGCTAGGGCTCTTCAGCTTGGAGAAAAGGCGGCTGAGGGGAAATATGATAGAGGTCTATAAAATAATGAGTGGAGTGGAACGGGTAGATGTGAAGCGTCTGTTTATGCTTTCCAAAAATACTAGGACTAGGGGGCATGCGATGAGGCTACAATGAGGCTATGAGAATGGTAAGGGTTTGGCATTACAAGACGTATGAGCAGAGACTTGATGACCTGAGCATGTATACTCTGGAAGAAAGGAGAAACAGGGGTGATATGATACAGACGTTCAAATATTTGAAAAGTATTAATCCGCAAACTAACCTTTTTTGGAGGTGCGAAGGCGGTAGAACGAGAGGACATGAAATGAGATTGAAGGGGGGCAGACTCAAGAAAAATGTCAGGAAGTATTTTTTCACGGAGAGAGTAGTGGATGCTTGGAATGCCCTCCCGCGGGAGGTGGTGGAAATGAAAACGGTAACAGAATTCAAACACGCGTGAGATAAACATAAAGGAATCCTGTTCAGAAGGAATGGATCCTAAGGAGCTTAGCCGAGATTGGGTGGCAGAGCCGGTGATGGGAGGCGGGGATAGTGCTGGGCAGACTTACACGGTCTGTACCCTGAAAAGGACAGGTACAAATCAAGGTAAGGTTTACCTTGTAGGGCAGACTGGATGGACCATGCAGGTCTTTTTCTGCCGTCATTTACTATGTTACTATGTAGTAAATTTAAAACGAATCGGTGAAAAATTTTCTTCACTCAACGTGTAATTAAACTCTGGACTTCGTTGCCAGAGAATGTGGTAAAGGCAGTTAGCTTAGCGGAGTTAAAAAATAAGTTTTGGCCGGCTTCCTAAAGTAAAAGTCCTTAGACCATTATTAAATGGACTTGGGGAAAATCCACTATTTCTGGGATAAGCAGTATAGAATGTTTTGTACTTTTGGGGGATCCTTCCAGATATTTGTGACCTGGATTGGCCACTGTTGGAAACAGGATGCTGGGCTTAATGGAGCTTTGGTCTTTCCCAGTATGGCAATACTTATGTATTTATGACCTGACATGGGCCGTGTTTCGGTGCACAGCGCCTGCGTCAGGGGTCTTACTAGCGCTTCCAGCGTGACCATCATTGTGAAACAGCAAATCCTTGTGCGTCCACGGGAATTACATCATATGGTGTTCCTTGCTTTTTGGTTCATTGTTTTATCGGTTGTATATGTTTTATCAACTGAAGATTTTAAATAAAGAAAACCTTTCTTCTCCTCATCGCCTCCCCTGTGTTGTTTTCCTTGCTGGTTCCTTCTGGAGTGTAGTTCTTCTGTGTTTCCTTTGGATTGTTTTATCCACTATCATGTTAATTTGTTTTTATTTTTATCTTTTCTTAGCATGTACTGATTTAAGCCCATAGACGTTAGAATTATTTATGGATTACTTAGCTATATTATCTGAACCATTTTATTGTTAACCAGTTTGATGGATCCAAAAGTACAAGAAAAATGTGTACAAGAGACTAAGAGTGGGTGGAGGAGTGGCCTAATGGTCAGGGTGGTGGACTTTGGTCCTGGGGAACTGAGGAACTGAGTTCAATTCCTGGCACAGGCAGCTCCTTGTGACTCTGGGCAAGTCACTTAACCCTCCATTGCCCCATGTAAGCCGCATTGAGCCTGCCGTGAGTGGGAAAGCGCAGGGTACAAATCTAACAAAAATAAAATAGATACTATTGGAGATTCTACATGGAATGTTGCTACTATTGGAGATTCTATGTGGAATGTTGCTACTGTTGGAGATTCTACATGGAATGTTGCTATTCCACTAGCAACATTCCATGTAGAAGGCTGCGCAGGCTTCTGTTTCTGTGAGTCTGACGTCCTGCACGTACGTGCAGGACGTCAGACTCACAGAAGCAGAAGCCTGCGCGGCCACATTGGTGATCTGCAAGGGCCGACTTCTACATGGAACGTTGCTATTCCACTCTCAAATAGTAGCAACAGTGGAGGAGTGGCCTAGGGTGGTGGACTTTGGTCCTGAGGAACTGAGTCCGATTCCCACTTCAGGCACAGGCAGCTCCTTGTGACTCTGGGCAAGTCACTTAACCCTCCATTGCCCCATGTAAGCCGCATTGAGCTTGCCATGAGTGGGAAAGCGCAGGGTACAAATGTAACAAAAATAAAATAGATACTATTGGAGATTCTACATGGAATGTTGCTATTCCACTAGCAACATTCCATGTAGAAGGCTGCGCAGGCTTCTGTTTCTGTACGTGCAGGACATCAGACTCACAGAAGCAGAAGCCTGTGCGGCCACATTGGTGATCTGCAAGGGCCGACTTCTACATGGAATGTTGCTATTCCACTCTCAAATAGTAGTAACAGTGGAGGAGTGGCCTAGTGGTTAGGGTGGCACAGGTAGCTCCTTGTGACTCTGGGCAAGTCACTTAATCCTCCATTGCCCGCCACATTGAGCCTGCCATGAGTGGGAAAGCGCGGGGTACAAATGTAACTAAAAAAAAAAGAGAGAGAGCTTTGACCAGTTCCTGTCAGAAACTTCATTTTATGAGAAAGATAAGCAATCTGACTTGTTCTACTACTAATACTATTACTTAACATTTTTAGAGCGCTACTAGGGTTACGCAGCGCTGTACAGTTTAACAACAAAGGACAGTCCCTGCTCAAAAGAGCTTACAATCTAATGGGCGAAATGTCAAGTGTCAAGTTGAGGCAGTCAAGATTTCCTGATTACACACGCATTCCCCATTTTAGAAAGAATGCACACGTATCTACTATAATAAAACTCACCCTCAACGTTCTGAGGACACTGACGTCAGTGACGCCAAGCCCTGCCCCTGACTTCCTTCAAAAAGGTTCGAAGGTTCGTGGTGGTGAAGCCACCAACATCGCTCCGGGCCCCGCCCTCAGGGGGTGGAGCAATGGCAGAACAACGAAGGGGTTGGCAGGGAGGGAGGCGGGGAGGGGTGGGAAATCGCTCCGGGCCCTGCCCTCGTGTCAAACATCATGACGTTGGGGGTGGAGCAAGGGCAGAACAACGAAGGGGTTGGCCAGGGAGGGGGGGTGTTGGCGACGAAAACCTTGCTAGCGCCCGTTTCATTTTACTAGTGTCTCAATATTTCAATGTTTTTAAAAAGTGCTTGTTTCAGCCAGCTCTCTAAAGCTTTTAATCTCCTACTGTTTATATCCCCCTCCAAATTTGAAATCTAATATAATAAAACGCACCGTGAACGTTCTGAAGACAACGTTCTGAAGCCACTCAAACACTCCCTGGCTGTAGGGTTCGTGGATTCATGGTGTGAAGCCAGCCAGGCTGCCAGCCGTCTCTGCCCCGCCCTCGCGTCAAACGTCATGACGTCGAGGGCAAACGTCATGACGTCGAGGGCGGAAAAAAAACAAACAAAGCGCAGCATCAGGGAAGGAGGCGGCACTTCTGACGTCTCTAGCCTTCCCTTCGCTGTGTTCCGCCTTCTTCTGACGTCAAGGATGACGTCAGAAGAAGGCGGAACACAGCGAAGGGAAGGCTAGACGTCGGGAGCGCCGCCTCCTTCCCTGACGCTGCGCTGCCGGAACCGCCGCCACGGTGGTAAATTTAAAAAGAAAAAAAAAAGAAAAGGGATGTTGGGGGGAGAGAAGAGGGTGGGCAGTTGAACAATGGGAGCGGGAGGGCAGGGGAGAAACGACAGCAAGGATGCGAAGGGGGGGCATGGATGCGAAGGGTGGGGGGGGGGAGAAGAGGGCGGGCCAGGCTGGGACATGGGAGAGAGAAGAGCATGGATGCGAGGGGGGGTCATGGAAGGGAGAGAGGGGAATTGCTGGAAAAGGATGAATGGAGGGGGCAGGGGACAGAGGAGCATGGATGGGCATGGATTGGGATGGCAGGGCTCAGGGAGAGAGGGGAATTGCTGGAAAGGGATGAATGGAGGGGACAGATGGGCATGGATGGATATGGATTGCAGGACAGGCCTCGGAGAGAGGGGAATTGCTGGATAGGGATGAATGGAGGGGGCAGGGGACAGGAGCATGGATGGGCATGGATTGGGATGGCAGGGCTCAGGGAGAGAGGGGAATTGCTGGAAAGGGATGAATGGAGGGGACAGATGGGCATGGATGGATATGGATTGCAGGGCAGGGCTCAGGGAGAGAGGGGAATTGCTGGATAGGGATGAATGGAGGGGGCAGGTGACAGAGGAGCATGGATGGGCATGGATTGGGAGGGCAGGGCTCAGGGAGAGAGGGGAATTGCTGGAAAAGGATGAATGCAGGGGGCAGGGGACAGATGGGCATGGATTGGGAGGGCAAGGCTCACACTCTCTCTCACATATACAATGTCTTTCTGACTCTCACTCTCACACACTCTGTCTTACACTGTATCACATTCACTCTCTATGTGCCACACAGTCACTCACACACTCGCTTGGTCTCATACACTCACTCTCACAGAGAATCTGTGTCTCACACACACTCTCTCTCTCGCACACACACACACACACACACACACACAAACACTCTCTCTCACACTGTGTCTCACAAACACACTTGCACACATTCTCATTCTCACACACACACTCTCTCACAAACACACTCACACCCAGACTCACTCTCTCTCTCACACACACACACACTCACACTTTCACTCTGACTCTCACACAGTCACTCTCACATACACTCTCCCAAACATACACACTCCGAGGAAAACCTTGCTAGCGCCCGTTTCATTTGTGTCAGAAACGGGCCTTTTTTACTAGTATATAATGATTCTGGCCTCAATCTGGAACTACCGCCAGGCTACAACAGGAGCCCGGTGGCAGTTCCCGCCCCCAGTGGGCGCCATTTCCCGCGCAACAAAACATTGTTTCTATTTTTGTAGCACCAGTGCTTACCCCAGTGGTAATCGGGCAGTGTCATGTGTTGCCTGGTTACTGCTGGGTTAGCGTGGGAGCCCTTACCGCCCTCGAAATGGTGGTTCACTTATCGCAATGCCATTTCTTTTTGGGGAAAAAAAAGACAGCCTTTTACCAGCTGCACCACAGCTTAGTAAAAGGACCCCTTAACTAGCAGCATTCACATGTGTAGGTCTGCAAAATGCCAACTTACACGTTGTTCTGTTGACAACTAGGATTTCCCGCAATGTTTTTGATGATTCATTTTCTGCTGGATGAAGTCTGCTGCCCTGGATTCTGCATGTAAGCAATACCGCTCTGATGCCGAATGTTTGTTAGCCTGACCTGATTGCATCTTCTAGATTAACTAAAGAGACTAGGTGACTGCTTTCATCCCTAGTGACAAATCCATCTTTCTGAGAAAAGGTTTATGATTGCTTCATTTACTGGCACCTGCTGCTACCTGGCAAGCCTTCACGATAGCCGATGGGGTCATGTGGGGAGGCGCATAGGATGGAAATTCTAAGTAATACATATGTATATCTATCTATCTAATCTAGCAATACAGGAGCAATAGGAAAACTAATTAACAAATACCTTCTCTTCCTTCTTCAAAAGTGGTAGAAACAGGTTTTCTTCCTCCTGTCCCTTCTGCATTGTTCCCTCTAAGTTCCCTCCCAAACCCACTTCTCCTCTCCCTCTACTACTACTACTACTACTACTACTATTTAGCATTTCTATAGCGCTACAAGGCGTACGCAGCGCTGCACAAACATAGAAGAAAGACAGTCCCTGCTCAAAGAGCTTACAATCTAATAGACAAAAAATAAATAAAGTAAGCAAATCAAATCAATTAATGTGAACGGGAAGGAAGAGAGGAGGGTAGGTGGAGGCGAGTGGTTACAAGTGGTTACGAGTCAAAAGCAATGTTAAAGAGGTGGGCTTTCAGTCTAGATTTAAAGGTGGCCAAGGATGGGGCAAGACGTAGGGGCTCAGGATGTTTATTCCAGGTGTAGGGTGCAGCGAGACAGAAGGCGCGAAGTCTGGAGTTGGCAGTAGTGGAGAAGGGAACAGATAAGAAGGATTTATCCACTCTCCATCTCAGTTGATAACACCCTCATCGTTCCAGTCTCATCTGCCCGCAACCTCGGAGTCATCCTCGACTCCTCCCTCTCCTTCTCTGCGCATATCCAGCAGATTGCCAAGACCTGCCGCGTCTTCCTCTATAACATCAGCAAAATTCGCCCTTTCCTCTCTGAGCACACCACCCGTACTCTCATCCACTCTCTCATTACCTCTCGCCTTGACTACTGCAACCTACTCCTCACTGGCCTCCCACTTAGCCATCTATCCCCCCTTCAATCCGTTCAGAACTCTGCTGCACGTCTCATCTTCCGCCTGGACCGATATACTCATATCACCCCTCTCCTCAAATCACTTCACTGGCTTCCGATCAGGTACCGCATACAGTTCAAGCTTCTCCTATTAACCTACAAATGCACTCGATCTGCAGCCCCTCCCTACCTCTCTACCCTCATCTCCCCTTACGTTCCTACCCGTAACCTCTGCTCTCAAGACAAATCACTCCTCTCAGTACCCTTCTCCACCACCGCCAACTCCAGGCTCCGCCCTTTCTGCCTCGCCTCACCCCATGCTTGGAATAAACTCCCTGAGCCCATATGTCAGGCCCCCTCCCTGCCCATCTTCAAAGCCTTGCTCAAAGCCCACTTCTTCAATGTCGCCTTCGGCACCTAACACACCTCTAATCAGGAAATCTTGACTGCCTCAACTTAACACTTGACATTTCGCCCATTAGATTGTAAGCTCTTTTGAGCAGGGACTGTCCTTTGTTGTTAAACTGTACAGCGCTGCGTAACCCTAGTAGTGCTCTAGAAATGTTAAGTAGTAGTAGTAGTAGTAGTCCTTAGCAAATTAAAGCTCCACCCCACACTGGCAGTAATGCATTTGGAAGAGTCCTGCTAAGCTTAGAGGGAACAGTGCTTCTCTGATAGCAAAGGTGTATTAAAAATAGTCTCCACAGGAGCCGCTGGATTTTTGGAATTGGAGGAATCGGCTGCATGAGCTGTTGCTGCAGGAATGTAGAGCGGTGGGGTCCTCCCCAAAGAGAAGGACAGCTTTGTTGGGAATTTGGGAACCATATATACAATCTCTGTCACCTAAAGCCCGCAGCTTTCTACTTAATCGACTTTGAACATTTTCTCCATGTTTTTTTTTCTTTCTCTTCTTTTCTCTTCAGGATGAATGGGGAGGGGGGGGGGTAGTAGAAAGAAGGGTTGTAGGGTGGGGTAGCTTAGGGTGGTCCGGGCAAGGGTTCGGACGAGGAATGGGGGATGGGTTTGGGCTTAGGTAAGTTTATGGTTTTGTTGTACTTGTTTGTACTTTGTGGTGTTTACTGGGGGGGGGGGGGGGGTTGAGTAGAACGTTGGGTGTGGATTATGCAGGGGGGAAGGGGGGAACTTATAAAATAATGATGTTGACGATTGTATGACACCAACTGGTTCAGTGTTTTTAGTGATTCTGTTGAATTTCTCATCAATAAAAAAGATTAAACTTAAGAAGTCTCCACAGGAGCAGCCATGGGGTCATTGGTTCTGATAAAATGCTGTATTTTGTTTTTTTTATTTTGTAGTAACAGATCTTCAGGTTTTCATTCTGCCCTTCTGTGGCCCCCTTTCTGCCCTGCAGCTGGTTATGTCCTGCAAGAGGCAGGTCCCAGTACACCTTCACATTTTTAGAGTGTGGTATTGTGGGTATGAGCTCTCCAGTACTTGGAATCAATGTTCAGGGACTTGGCCTGCTAAAGTGTGGATGGCTGGTATCAAAAGAGATGTAGCTCCCTTAGCTCTGTGACCCCATTATATGGTAGATAGGGAGTGGGAAGTAGACCAGGCTAACCAGGAACACAAGCAGTGTATTCTCGATATAATCACACTTTTATTGATGAAGACTCGACACAAGCCTGTGTTTTGGCAATTTATTTATTTAACACATTTATATCCCACATTATCCCACTTTGTTGCAGGCTCAATGTGGCTTACACAATACCGTAGAGGTAGACTCCAGTTCAATAATACAAATACATAGTACAGTAGAAAGCATGTAACAAACATCAGTATAAAACAACAAGGAAATAAAGAGAGGGTAGTTATAGAAATCGAGTACGGTTCATATTTTGTTGTGTCGCATGAAGTAGGAAGTTAGTTTGGATCGGGGGGGGGGGGGGGAGGTAGGCCTTCTTAAACACGTTAGTTTTCAGTAGTTTCCTGAAGTTAAGATGGTTCTGGATAGATCTCACGGTTTTAGGCAAAGCGTTCCACAGTTGTGTACTTATGTAAGAAAAGCTGGATGCATAAGTTGATTTGTATCTAAGTCCATTGCAGTCTGGATAATGCAGATTTAAATAAGTTCGGGATAGGCTGGTACTGTTTCTGGGTGGTAATTTTATGAGGCTGGTATCGAGTCTTCATCACTAGATTGATGTGTATCAAGCAGAGGAGACACATGTTGAGTCCTTGGGATAAAGTATTATTTTAAACCTGTATTAAAATTAGGAACTGTAGCTATGCCTGAGGGCTATGAGAGCTGGATGCTGATTGGCTGCTGAAAGTCATGAGAGCTGGATGCTGATTAGCTCCTATTGCTAGCAAGGTCACAGGGTGTTGTGGACCAGGAAGCAGCTGAGCTAAGGAATTCAAGGGGCAGGAAGTGTTTCTATGAGAGAGCATGTGTGAGTTGTGAAAGTTTGCAGAAGAGAATTTGCTTGACTTTTATTAAGAAAAGGTATTCATATGCAGGGCTGGTCTTAGGCAGGGGTGACAGGGGCAGTTACACGGGGCCTCATGCTTCCAGGTGCCCTGCTTGGGCTGGCGTTTCTTTCAGACCAGAGCTTTAATATTGCTTAATTATCCAGTTCCAGGAGAGAGATTTTAGGCCAATGGTTTTTTTTTAATAATCCTATACTGGTGCATTGTGGGACCTGTAGCACTCATGTAAATTGGGACTACATGTACCACAGAGTTCTGGAATGTATGTTTTTTTTTTTTTAAATATTACATTTATTGCACATGGACAAGGTAATGATTAACAATAGTCAATATATTGCCACAAACGTAGCAAACCTTAAAACATTTTACAGCAATAACTGAATTACATTTTATTTTTATGAATTTCTACCCCCCCCCCCCACCCCCCCCCCCCCCCCCCCTAGAGTATGCTGTGGTAAAATCAACATCTTATAGAAAAGAATTCACACCCCGAGTTGGCAGAGTTCCTTACACAAATACCAGGGATTAAATCTTGTACCAATCATTCTACTTACAAAGCATCGGGTAAAGTCCAAACAGTACTAGGTTCTTATACCGAAGGCCCAATGTGGCCTGACTGACCATAGAGCAGCCCAAAGGTCTTCATAACATTTCCATTTTGCAGTTGGTTGTGCCCCACTTGATAAAGCTTCATCATCCTCATCATGGACGAGTGGCCTAGTGGTTAGGGTGGTGGACTTTGGTCCTGAGGAACTGAGTTCAATTCCCACTTCAGGCACAGGCAGCTCCTTGTGACTCTGGGCAAGTCACTTAACCCTCCATTGCCCCATGTAAGCCGCATTGAGCCTGTCATGAGTGGGAAAGCGCAAGTTACAAAAGTTACAAATGTAACAAAAATAAAATAGATACTATTGGAGATTCTACATGGAATGTTGCTACTGTTGGAGATTCTACATGGAATGTTGCTAGCAACATTCCATGTAGAAGGCTGTGCAGGCTTCTGTTTCTGTTGCGCAGGCTTCTGTTTCTGTGAGTCTGACGTCCTGCACGTACGTGCAGGACGTCAGACTCACAGAAGCAGAAGCCTGCGCGGCCACATTGGTGATCTGCAAGGGCCGACTTCTACATGGAATGTTGCTGTTGGAATAGCAACATTCCATGTAGAATCTCCAATAGTAGCAACAGTGGAGGAGTGGCCTAGTGGTTAGGGTGGTGGACTTTGGTCCTGAGGAACTGAGTTCAATTCCCACTTCAGGCACAGGCAGCTCCTTGTGACTCTGGGCAAGTCACTTAACCCTCCATTGCCCCATGTAAGCCGCATTGAGCCTGCCATGAGTGGGAAAGCACGGGGTACAAATGTAACAAAAATAAAATAGTTACTATTGGAGATTCTACATGGAATGTTGCTACTATTGGAGATTCTGTTGCTACTATTGGAGATTCTACATGGAATGTTGCTACTGTTGGAGATTCTACATGGAATGTTGCTACTATTTGAGATTCTACATGGAATGTTGCTATTCCACTAGCAACATTCCATGTAGAAGCCTGCGCGGCCACATTGGTGATCTGCAAGAGCAGACTTCTACATGGAATGTTGCTAGTGGAATAGCAACATTCCATGTAGAATCTCAAATAGTAGCAACAGTGGAGGAGTGGCCTAGTGGTTAGGGTGGTGGACTTTGGTCCTGAGGAACTGAGTTCGATTCCCGGCACAGGCAGCTCCTTGTGACTCTGGGCAAGTCACTTAACCCTCCATTGCCCCATGTAAGCCGCATTGAGCCTGCCATGAGTGGGAAAGCGCGGGGTACAAATGTAACAAAAATAAAATAGATACTATTGGAGATTCTACATGGAATGTTGCTATTCCACTAGCAACATTCCATGTAGAAGGCTGCGCAGGCTTCTGTTTCTGTGAGTCTGACGTCCTGCACAGCAGAAGCCTGCGTGGCCACATTGGTGATCTGCAAGGGCCGACTTCTACATGGAATGTTGCTAGTGGAATAGCAACATTCCATGTAGAATCTCAAATAGTAGCAACAGTGGTGGACTTTGGTCCTAGGGAACTGAGGAACTGAGTTCGATTCCCACTTCAGGCACAGGCAGCTCCTTTTGACTCTGGGCAAGTCACTTAACCCTCCATTGCCCCATGTAAGCCGCATTGAGCCTGCCATGAGTGGGAAAGCGCAGGGTACAAATGTAACAAAAATAAAATAGATACTATTGGAGATTCTACATGGAATGTTGCTATTATTGGAGATTCTACATGGAATGTTGCTATTCCACTAGCAACATTCCATGTAGAAGGCTGTGCAGGCTTCTGTTTCTGTGAGTCTGACGTCATGCAGGACATCAGACTCACAGAAGCAGAAGCCTGTGTGGCCACATTGGTGATTTGCAAGGGCCGACTTCTACATGGAATGTTGCTAGTGGAATAGCAACATTCCATGTAGAATCTCAAATAGTAGTAACAGTGGAGGAGTGGCCTAGTGGTTAGGGTGGTGGACTTTGGTCCTGAGGAACTGAGTTTGATTTCCACTTCAGGCACAGGCAGCTCCTTGTGACTCTGGGCAAGTCACTTAACCCTCCATTGCCCCATGTAAGCCGCATTGAGCCTGCCATGAGTGGGAAAGCGCGGGGTACAAATGTAACAAAAATACAATAGATACTATTGGAGGTTCTACATGGAATGTTGCTACTGTTGGAGATTCTACATGGAATGTTGCTATTCCACTAGCAACATTCCATGTAGAAGGCTGCGCAGGCTTCTGTTTCTGTGAGTCACATCCTAATGGTGACTCACAGAAGCCTGCGCGGCCACATTGGTGATCTGCAAGGGCCAACTTCTACATGGAATGTTGCTAGTGGAATAGCAACATTCATGTAGAATCTCAAATAGTAGCAACAGTGGAGGAGTGGCCTAGTGGTTAGGGTGGTGGACTTTGGTCCTGAGGAACTGAGTTTGATTTCCACTTCAGGCACAGGCAGCTCCTTGTGACTCTGGGCAAGTCACTTAACCCTCCATTGCCCCATGTAAGCTGCACTGAGCCTGCCATGAGTGGGAAAGCACGGGGTACAAATGTAACAAAAATAAAAATAAAATAAATAACTGTGTATGAAAGATGGGATGTACACGGTGTCTGGGAAAAAAAACAGGACCCTCAACATTTTCGAAATAACCCAAAACAAATGTACTGTTATTAAAAACTGATTACTATTATTGACAGATGTTACTGCAAGATGCTGTAAAAGCTGGATGATCCCTGTTTCCAAAATGATGTCATTCAGGACGTAACCAATACGATCCATTTTAGCAAATTAGTTGTGATTAAATTTTTGCGACAAAATAAGACATATGGAGCAAAGAGTTTGTTAAGGGAGTTTCCTAGTAAAGATTGGACTAATGTATCATCTAAGGCCATATATAGAATTCAGCCCATTATGCCAAATACTCTCTCTTTTACAGAACAACAGTTAGGCAGAATATTGGTAGATGTGTGTGTATATGCTAATATTCTAACAATTATGTGCATAATTGGGATATAAATGCTAACACCTATTTTATAGAATTATCCATCTAATGACTGAGTAGTGAGGTTTGCTATTGGTTATGTGTACTGCCACCTAATGGTAAAGAACATGTTGCCTTGGAACAGTGGAACTCTATGGTTATACTTTCAAATCTGTTGACAGTGACATCTAATGGTTAGATGTATTATCACACTTAATTTTATTTTATTATTCTTGTCAAAGCAATCCCACTTCTCTTCTACAGGTCAGACAAAACACACACTCACACAGAGGCAGGCAACACAGATACAAATGGAAGCATACACATACATGTAGAGGGACTGGAAAGAAGTCTATGAACCAATACTCTGCATACTTTTCCCACTTGTTTAACATATGAGGAAAATGTCATAATCTGTAAATATCTATTTCCTGGAGTAACTATAACCACAACCCATTCGGGTACAGGGTGCTTTACTGTCTGCTTTGTTTCTAAACTCTTTGTATTGTTTTTTTTAAATTATTTATTTAAATTTTCCAATACAACACCACTTAAACTGAATATGCAATCGACATTATTTAACACTAGTAAAAAAGGCCCGTTTCGGAAACAAATGAAATGGGCGCTAGCCAGGTTTTCCTCGTAGTGTGTATGTTAGAGTGAGTGTGTGTGTGACTGTGTGTGAGAGAGAGAGAGATTGAGTGCTTGTGTATCTGTGTTTGAGTGTGTGTGTTTCAGAATGACTGTGTGCGAGTGCGTATGTTGGACACAGTGAGTGACAGAGACAGAGTTTTCCGAGAGCTACAGTGTGTTTGACAGAGCGTCTGGTTACTTACCCCCCCTTTCGTACTTTTCCCTTTTGTTGGGCCCCCTCCGTTTCCTCCCTCTTTTCCCCTCTCTTGCCTTCCCCCTCCCCATCTCTACTGAGTGAGTGTGTGCCCCTCCCTCCCCACCTGCTTTTCCTTCTGTTAAGCAGTTCTGTCTTCCTTCCCTAATGTCCTCCTCCTCCATGCCAGCATTCTGACTTCCTTCCCTGATTTCCTCCTCCTCCATGCGAGCATACCCTCCCAGGCAGAGTTGACCCGGTTGCTATGAGATTAGGTTGTGTGTGTTGATGTCGGTTACCGAGGGTGGCTCCGGGAACTCAGTGCAAGTTGTGTTTGTGTGATGCTCTCTTTACCGCCCCGCCGTCGACGTCATCGCTTACCGAGGGGGGCTCGGGATCTCCGTCCAAGTTGTGTATGTGCGACGCTGTTTGTTCCACCCTGCCGTCGACTTAATCGCGTGGTGATGTGAGGGCGGAGCTACACGTACCTCTCCGGTTTGTTGGGTTTTTTTTGGCGTGCCCGCTACTCCTTGGCGCTGAGTGCAGTTATTTCTTCCTTCCCTTATTCCTCCTCCATGGCTGGTAGCTTTTTGTGAGGTCGAAGCGCTGCCGGGCCGCCTCCTCTTCCACATTCCGCCCTCTCTCCCGCCTCCTCTTCGTTGTTCCACCCTCTCTCCTGCTTTCGGCTACTGATTGGCTCCTTGAATGTGCTCCGCCCTCAACGTCATTACGTTTGACACGAGGGCGGGGCCCACAGACTGTGTTTCTGCTGCTACAGAGCTTCGAACAAACGAACTGGCTTCATTGACGTCAGTGGTTAATGGAACGTTGAGAGTGCTTTTTATGTCCAGATGGGGCGTGGCCTAGGGCACAGATGGGCGTGGCTGAGTGCGGGAGTCCGAATAGCCTAGGTCAGGAGCCACAGTTGGAGTGAGGTGAGCTTCAGAACGTCTGAGGGGGATTCAGAATGTCTGAGGGGGATTTTATTTATATAGATTAGGAAACAAAAATAATAAGTATATATCTTTACAGCCCGTTTGTCCACAAGTTAAAGAAATTTGATTCGAGCGATATTTAGTGCCCCAGGACAGTGGAGTGTAGGTACACGAGGGGAAAAGTTGTTTTTAGGGAAGGCTTGCATTGTGGGGAAGAAATGTATATTAATGTATTGGACACAAGATTGCCCTCCCTCCTTTTGGCAATGGCGGAATAAACTGCATGAATTAATGATCTGGGAAGCTAGGGGTGCGGGTGTGTCTCCGGGAAGGCAGCGGAGGTTTCTGGCAGTATGGGGGTCATATTTGAATGTAATCTCGCCACGGGCGCGCAGTCAAATCCTGAACAAACTCCCTTGGCAGAAGTAATATAGGTAGTTGGGCACTTTGACCGTGGCATGGGTGGAAGGGACTGCTAGGAGGGGGTGGGAGGACTAGGGTGGATCGGTTTATTGGGAGGGTTAGGGGGGAAGAGGGAAGAGGAGAGGGGGGAGTGGAGGATAACAATACTGGGTAGGAGGGAGGGAGGATTAGGTACGAGGGGGGAATTGTTACAAAACGGTTGATGACGGATCATTTCGTCTTCTTGCTACTATGTTTGTTTGAAAAGGAGCCCGGTGTTTGGGCTAATTGTTAATTGCATAGAATTTTATTTGTCATCAATACCAATGTTGAAATATAGGGTTGAATGACTATAGTATATCATGGGTATCCGAGCATGTACTTCACCACTAGTTGAAGGGGGAGGGGTAAAATGTAAAATTTGATGCCTAGCAACATTGTTGTGTGTTTGTGGTGTTTTTAGCAAATATGTTATTATTGTGTTATAGTGAATTTGTATTTCTTGATCTGTCATCAATAAAAACCGCTGAAACAAAAAAGAAAAAAAAAAAAAGAAAAAAAATACAAAAATTAACAATCAATAGATGCTTCCTCTGGTTCAGACCCCAGCCTGCTAATTAGGGAAGGTTTACTATATTCACATCAACTCTTGCATCAATAAACTCTTTCAACTGTTTTGGATCTACAAACTGAAAATGTTTACCCTCAAGCACCACATTACAAAAACAAGGAAATCGCAAGACAAAATTTGCTCCCAGATGTTCGTATTGTCATCGTCAGATTTCCTTGTGTACGATTTTGACTTTTCTCATTTTCTTCCCAAAGCTTAACAAAGAGGCTGCTTACTGTGGCTACCTAGTTAAAAAAAAAAAAAAAGTAATGTGCAAAACTGACTCTTCACTAGTGAATACATTTCTTCTCTTTGTGACTTTTCGTGTTTGCTCAGCAGCCCAAATGTATTAGATTTTCATCACCTCAAATGTTAACTCTCTCTCTCTTTCTCTGTTCTTATGTACCCAGAACAACAGCGCCTGCTCTACCATCAAACTCTCATTTTTCATTTATGCGGAAAGGAGAAAGACAACAGAGATTGTCCTTCTCTTTCAGCTGATTTTACGCTATAGTATTTTAAAAGTGCTCTGAAAAATTAAGCAAAAATGAAATGCAAGACACAAGAGGAACACACACTTACTTTCAGTCAGGCAAAGCCTCATCATTCATAGATCAGAAACGTCTCAGATTTTAAAACAGGAAGAGCCAGAATGGTTAAACTTGTTCACCAGAAGTGCATTGCTAAATAAGTTAGGCTCTCAGCAAAAGCCACCGAAAAGGGGCTGAGAAGTTTTGAAAACTCATGCACAACGTTTGAGTAGGAGAGTGCATAGTCAAAACATGTTTTATTTTGCTCTGTTTCTTTTCAATTTCATTCATTTTGTAAATAGCATAAGATTTCCCACTTGCTATTTGAAAACTAAGGTGCATTTCATTTTGTTTCCTTCCACCTGGAAGATGACCTAAAACAAGTTTTGCTGGTGTTGCCAGGTAATTTTCCAGGTGCTTGCTACAACACCCCAAACTATAAGGGTTCACTCTATCTATCTATCTATCTATCTATCTATCTATCTATCTATCTATCTATTGATATAGCTATAGATATATTACCAACGCCTATAGGGTCCTCAGGCTTGACATTCTGCAGTACCTAGTTCAAATTCCTCTGCTATTATTTGTGATCTTGGGCAAGTGCCTCAGGTACAAAAATTAAATTGTGAGCCTTCCATAGACAGGGAAATACCTAGTGTATCTGAATGTAACTCACCTCAAGCCATAGCTGCCGAGAGGGGGGGCAGGGGGGACAAAATTCCCCGGGCCCGGGCCTCCAAGGGGGCCCAGCGCCGCAGTCCTACCCACCCTCCATCGTTGACCATCTGTCCCCTGCATTGAAATCCCAGTCTCACCTCCTTGAAAGCAGTGCTGAAGGCAGCAGAACGCCTCCCTGAGTCCCTTCGGCCCTCCTTCTCTCCCTGTGTCCCGCCCTCGTCTGATGTAACTTCCACGAGGGCGGGACACAAGGAGGGAAGGAGGGCTGAAGGGAGGTGTTCTGCTGCCTTCAGCACTGCTTTCACGGAGGTGAGACTGCGATTTCAATGCAGGGGGCCCAGCCCGGTGGAGGACGGAGGGGTGGAGCGGTGGCGACCTCAGGGGGGTGGAGGGGGGAGCGGCGGTGACGATCTCGGGGGGGGCAGGGCAGCGAGGGCAGCAGGGGCGGGGTCCCGGGGGCAGCCTAGCCTCGGGCCCAGCCCAGTCTCTCGGTGGCCCTGCCTCAAGCTACTACTGAAAAAAAGGTGAAAACAAAATCCAATTCAATAACAAGGGTAGGTAGTAGATATAAAAGATCAGACAAGTTGGAGGTGAGACCTTTTTTCACTGGAGTAACTCAAAAGTTTTTCCTACTACATCTGAAAGTTATGCCCCAGCTTTTTTGGGTCTTAAAGACAAAACCCAGTTTTTCCTCTGCACAAGGAATACCAGCCTCCTTTGGGATTGTGTTCCTAGATTTAAAAAAAAAAAAAATTACACTTTTCCAGTTGGGTGTGTTTGCATCTATGGACATGTTGAAAAACAGATTCATGTTGAACAGACTGCAAGTCAGTTGTACAAACCATAAAAGTGAAATAAACACATGTCCGAAAGCTGCTTGATGATCGAGCTGCCTTGCAGCAGTTCTTAGAGGCAGTGTCTTTGCATGAGCGATATCTGTACAGTTATTTATTGTCAATACACAGGATTAGACCTTCGTATAATTTTCTAGTATTGACTCCTGAGGCAGGCCTTTATATGTATACCTGAGTTTGATTTGTCCTTGTCATTCTCAGGGCACAGACCGTAGAAGTCTGCCCAGCACTGTTCTTGTACTAAACGTTCTGAAGCTAACTTCGAAGCCCCTTAAAATTTATACTCCAGCCCATCCATATCTATTAAGTCACGATCAGGGTGTAGACCGTAGAAGTCTGCCCAGCACCGATTTTGCTTCCCAATTACTGGCGTAGCCACAGGTGGGCCAGGGCCCACCCACTTAGGGCTCAGGCCCATCCATCAGTAGCACATGGTAATGAAAATGCTGCTCTCCACAATACTGGCACCTTCGCATGCTCAGTTTTCAGCGCATGCCTGCTGCAGTCTACCAAGGTGGAGACTGGAGAGAAGCATTTTCCCACCAGCCGAGATATTTTTTTGATGTGGGGGTGGAGGAGAGAATATTTGGTGCCCACCCACTTCTTGCCTAGGCCCACCCAAAATCTGCTCTCTGGCTATGCCCCTGCCACCCAGTCTCCGCTAAGATTCTGTGGATCCATTCCTTCTAAACAAGATTCTTTTGTGTTTATCCCACGCATGTTTGAATTCCATTACCGTTTTCATCTCCACCACCTCCCGCGGGAGGGCATTCCACATGGTTTTTTCAGCCAGTGATGAGGAACAGATCATATTGATCGCTTTCAGCTCTATTGACTGGTTGGTCTGGATTTCTTTGTGGCTTTTTCCGTCCCTTTAATATAATGTATTTTATCTTCACATACTTTTTGCCATTATAGTGGGTCAAGTTATCTGTTTTGTATTCAAGATTTTTGATTTGATTGACTCCACATCCACCTGAGTTGTTTTGTAGTGGATTCCAGTCTGCTGAAGACTAGGGATTGGGAAGATTAGGAATTAATCTGCAAACGAACCTTTTCCGGAGATGGTAAGGCAGTAGAACTAGAGAACATGAATTGAGGTTGAAGGGGGGGCAGACTCAGGACTAATGTCAGGAAGTATTTTTTTCACGGAGAGGGTGGTGGATATGTGGAATGCCCTCCCGCGGGAGGTGGTAGAGATGAAAACTGTAATAGAATTCAAACATGCATGGGATAAACACAAAGGAATCCTGTTTAGAAGGAATGGTTCCGCGGAATCTTAGCGAAGATTGGGTGGCGACGCTGGTAATTGGGAAACAAAACGGGAGCTGGGCAGACTTCTACGGTCTGTGCCCTGAGAATGGCAAGGACAAATCAAACTCGGGTATGCATATAAAGTATCATATACCATGTAAAATGAGTTTATCTTGTTGGGCAGACTGGATGGACCGTACAGGTCTTTATCTGCCGACATTTACTATGCTACTATGTTTCAGCATGAGAATGATGCTAAGCACAAAGCAGAAGCAATAATGGAGTAACTCAATAAGAAGGAAGTGAATGTCCTTGAATGACCCAGTCAAATCTCAGATCAAAATCCAACAGAGCATCTGTGACAAGACCTGACGATTACAGTCCACAGATGATTCCAAGCCAGCTTGAAAGGACTTGAGCTACTCTGCCAAGAAAAATGAGCCAAAACTACTGTCCCTGCTGTGCAAGGTTGGTAGGCACATCCTAAATGACTCACGGGGCTTCATTTCATTTCATTTTATTTATTAGAAGACTTCTTATCATTGCACATCTAAACTGGCTGTTTTTGCTAAGGTCAGGCTGCCCTGTCAGCATAGGTTAAAAACCAGCAATAGAAAAGCTGGTGGCAGATCTTAGGCTGCTCTTAATGATCAGGAGGAGCCCCTGCTGTGATTCACACTTCTGTAGTACCTCAGTCCTTCCATCATCAGATAAGATAAATGTTCTTTTTGCCGTTTGCTTCTAGTGTAAAGACTGCACAAATAAGTCTCAGCTTTCAGTTGTATTAAACTATGAAAGCTTTGCAACAGAGTGCAGTGGTTGTGGATGAGAAATTTTGCGTTTTGGAATAAGTCTGAGCCTTACAAGAATAGGTGAAATCATTGGAACACTTATCCTGCCTTTGAGATGGGATTTGCTTTTCTAAAATTTTTATAAAGAAAGAAGTGGAGGATTATTGAATATTGGACTTGTACTGTTCCGGCCATTAAGCGGCTCTCACAGCAGATTTTTGTCCGGTGATTTCAGAAAGCTTTTCTTAGAACCGTAATTTGGTGGCTTGGTTCACAGCTTCTACAGCAGGCTTGACACACAATTTTTGCTTGCTGATATGGTAAACAAATGATATGCAAATAAGACTGCACAAAACGTGTATGCTAATAAGGGCGAGCACACTGATATTGTTGATATCCTTGAGAGGAATGTGTCATACAGTTTTTCTGAACCTAACACAGTAACATAGTAAACGATGGCAGATAAAGACCTGAACGGTCCATCCTGTCTGCCCAACAAGATAAACTCATTTTACATGGTATGTGATACTTTATATGTATACCCGAGTTTGATTTCTCCTTGCCTTTCTCAGGGCACAGACCATAGAAGTCTGCCCAGCACTGTTCTTGTACTAAAAGTTCTGAAGATTCTGGAATCCTAAAGAGTTACAACATTCCAGAATCCCAATTAGTAGCAATATTCCATGAGGAATCCCAAAGAGTAACATAGTACGTGATGGCAGAAAAAGACCTGAACGGTCCATCCAGTCTGCCCAACAAGATAAACTCATTTTGCATGGTATGTGATACTTTATATGTATACCCGAGTTTGATTTGTCCTTGCTATTCTCAGGGCTCAGACCCTAGAAGTCTGCCCAGCACTGTTCTTATACTAAACGTTCTGAAGATAACGACGAAGCCCCTTATAATTTACACTCAAGCCCATCCCTATCTATTCAGTTACGATCAGGGCGTAGACCATAAAAGTCTGCCCAGCACTTGTTTTGCTTCCCAATTACCGGCGTTGCCACCCAATGTCCGCTAAAATTCCGTGTATTCAACCTCTGCACTTTGATGCCTTGCTCTTTTATTTATTGGGATTTAATAACCGCCTTTATGAAGAGATTCACTGGTGGAGCCCTTAGGAGATGGTAGGGAATCCCACACTAACTTGTTGATAACTGGGCATTGATTACTGCCAGGTAAGCCCCCGGTGGAAAAAATAATTTCCAGTGCACTGAAAATGGTGCGTGGTGGGGTATGCAACAAAGTGACAGTAGCTCGACCCCTGCTTTGTTTAAGGGTCCCTAAGTGTCACCAATATAAAATCTAAAGTTCCACTTTTCTGGGCCATATGACTTGCCCTATAGGAAAGGAAAAGGGGATGGGCCTTTCTGTGGTTACAATCAATGCAATTTACATAATCTATGCAGGTACTTATTTTGTACCTGGGGCAGTGGAGGGTTAAATGACTTGCCCAGAGTCACAAGGAGCTGCAGTGAGAATCAAATCCAGTTCCCCAGGAATATCAAAGTCTGCTGCACTAACCACTAAGATACTCCTCCACTAGCAACATTCCATGTGGAATCTCAAATAGGGAAAGGGGACTTGATAGACCACTTTCTGTGGTTTTTGCAACTACATTCAAAGTGGTTTACACAGTATCAGGGCCTCCAAGGGGGGCCCGGTGCCGCAGTCCCCAATCTCACCTACCCTTGGCGCCGTCGACCGTCCGCCACTGGGCTGGGACCCCCGCATTGAAATCATCACAGTGCCTCCCTCACCTGTCACCTCCGTGACTGAAAGCGCAGCAGCGGCAGATCAGATTCACCTCCCTTCGGGCCTTCCTGTGTCCCGCCCTCGTCTGCTGTAACTTCTGCGAGGGCAGGACACAGGGAAGGAAGGCCTGAAGGGAGGCGAATCCGATCTGCTGCTGTGCTTTCAGTCACGGAGCGAGGTGACAGGTGAGGCGCTGTGATGATTTCAATGCAGGGGGCCCGGTCCGGTGGCGGACAGAGGGGAGCGGGTGCCGGGTAGGGACTGTGGCATGGCGGCCTGAGGGGGGCAGTAGCGACGACCTCGGGGTCAGGGCCCCAGGGGCGGCCTTGCCCCAGGCCCAGTCTCTCAGTGGCCCTGCACAGTATATACAGGTACTTATTTGCACCTGGGGTAATGGAGGGTTAAGTGACTTGCCCAGAGTCATAAGGAGCTGCAGTAGGAACTGAACCCAGTTCCCCAGGATCAAAGTCCACTGCACTAACCACTAGGCTCCTCCTCCACTAGCAACATTCCATATAGAATCTCAAATAGTAGCAACATTCCATGTAGAATCTGAACTAGGGAAATGGGACTTGATAAACAGTCTTTCTGTGGTTTTTGCAACCGCATTCAAAGCATTTACATAGTATATACAGGTACGTATTTGCACCTGGGGTAATGGAGGGTTAAGTGACTTGCCCAGAGTCAAAAGGAGCTGCAGTGGGAATTGAACCAGTTCCTCTGGTTCTCAGCTGTTGCACTAACGATTAGACTCCTCCTCCTATTAGGACATAGCCAATCAAGATTTTCCATGTTTAATCAGCTACCAATTACTTACGTATTGAGTTTAAAGTTGCTTGCTTAATTTTAAAATCTTTTTACGGTCTAAATTCTGATGGAGTAGTTTGAACTCTGAACCTACCTAATAACTGGTTTTCTTTTCAACGTTTACAGAAGCTGAAATTTGCTACCTTTAAAAATGCCTGTATTCTTTCCCTTATCAAGGGGCGAAAATTTGGAATAACCTTCTGATCCAAATTAGACAAATTCCTTTTTATTACCATTTTTGCAAAGCCTTAAAGATATATTTGTTCTCGTTCATATGTTACTTTACTAATGGGATTTTAAATCTGTAATTTTCCTGTATTGGCAGAGGACCTCTTGATGTAATCTGCTTTGATTCTTAACAATAACTGCAGAATATAAGACTCTACAGTACAGTAATGCTAAACATTGAACAAAAGCTGGGCATTCTTTTGAAAGCAGGTTATCACACAAAGTCTAGCTCTTCCTTCTGTAGTAGCATCTGTGAGGATTTAATGCCTGTTTGTTGACAAGGTTGACCAATCTTGGATTTATCATCTTAAGTGTCGCTCCTTATGGATTGAAAAAAGAAATTGAAGGGTGATGCTTCTGATTTTAGATGATCACCATGCAGTGGCGTAGCTAGGTGGGCCACGGGGGCCTGAGCCCCTGCAAATTTGCTCTGGGCCCCTGGTTGGCTGGTGGGGGGGGGGGGGTCCCCAACCTCTGCCAGCTAAAGACTTTATCCAGCGCTGGTCTGCGGCGCTGCATTGCCTGCCCTGCTCTCTCTTCCCCTCACGTCAGGCACGCTCCTTTTAGTGAAACTGAGCATGTTGGGCATTCGCCTTTAGTGAACTTGAGCATTTGACTATTTGTGACCTGGATTGGCCACTGTTGGAAACAGGATGCTGGGCTTGATGGACCTTTGGTCTTTCCCAGTATGGCAATACTTATGTACTTATGACGTGAGGGGAAGAGAGAGCAGGCTAGGCAATGCGGTGGTGCTGTATGAAGTCTTCAGCTGGCGGGGGCTGGGAACCCCCCTCCAGCCAAGGTATTTGTGGTAGCGGTGCTTCAGCTGGTGGGGGTTGGAGACCCCACCAGCCAAGATGTACAGTGATGGCAGTGGGCGGTGAGGCGGTGGAGGGGGGCGGTGACGGAGGGGGGTTGGCAGCGGGGCGGCAACCAAAATGTGCCCCCCCCCCAACTTGGTCTCTGGCCCCCTCCCACCTCGAGGTCTAGCTACATCCCCGTTGCCATGTAATGTGACTAACATAACTATTGCATTTATTAAACAGAAAATGAATGTCAGCTGCGATTGGCTGATGGGTGGAGCTTTATAGTTGATGTCATTGATTGCAATGTTTCATTTAAAGGCAGCTCAGTGTTGCCAGGGCTGCGGGTTTCCCGCCCAATTGGGCTCCTTTCCGCGACCCGCTGAGGCTTTTTCACGCCGCGTGCGGGTTGCGGGATTTTGGGCGGCTTTTTCTTTCCCTGCTGGCGTTTTTTTTCGCCTCCCGCGGTTTTTTCACACGGCTGTCGGTCGCGGGTTGGCTCAGTTTTCCCGCGGCCAGTGGAGATGGGCTTAATGATGTCATTTGTATGCAAATGGCCTCATTAATATTTATTAATTCATCAACTGTTCTTGATGAGCAAACCCCTCGGCAAGAACAGTTGAGAAGCCATTTTTGCAGTCAGATGCAGCCCGTACCGGTGGGTTTCCTGAAGAAGCTACTGCGAAACGGGTCCGTTGGGACCACACCGAGTAGAGCTAAAACATTGTGCCTGCTTGATGAACACTGACTGCATGATTAAGATAAGTCCCGACGTGTTATATTTTTTGTTGGGATTTTGCCTGATGGGCTTTTGAATGAAGCACTAAACTGGAATTGAAAACAAAACGGGGCATCACTGATTTGCATGGAAAATTAAAAAAAAAAAATTATAATTGAAAACCCTCATTGGGAGGTTTTTGGGATCAGTGATTACTTTTTCACTGTGTGCGTCTAAGAAATTTGTGTTCGGTTGCCACAGTAGAATGAGATCCCTTTCCTCCCATAAATAAAGAAAAATTGTTGACTCTTCACATTATTTTTGCAAACTTAGGAGCAAACATTCTGAGCTGCAAATTCATCTTAACTTAGGAGCTTAGAAGTTATGGGCCTGATATTCAGCTGGCAGCAGTGGTCAGTGTTTTGCTGACCACCACTGGCATTAAACCCAGAAGTTCTCCAGCATTGAATTTCCAGGGAGCCGGCTAACACATAGGTGGTTAGGTGCAATATTTGACACTTAAAACAACTATGAAAAATTGCATTTTATGCGGTCATAAGGGTTTCGGCTTCAGTGCTAACCAGGCATTTTCAGTGACACTTAGCCCCACACAGTTGATGTAGCTTTTCCTGGCCATTTAAATCATTTTGAATATTGGACCCTATGCTTATAAATTTAGGATTGCTATTCATTTGCCTAGTGCTGAGAATCAATGCTAAGGAGGGAATTCGATAAAGAACCCTCACAAATCGGCAACAAGCACGCTTCTATAACGAGGTGCTTCGGACTGATTGCCCTTCATAGCACAGCACTTAGAGAGCCGATTGCCGCAACCAAAGCGGAGCGCCAGGATTTATGCCAGCTGATACCTGGTGTAAATGCCAGCACCCAGCTCATCATCCAATGAAAAAACCCACTCTGTAGTCCAAAGCAACATTGCTACAGAACAATTATATGTCGTTTCAGGAGCAGACTGACAGAGATCTGGGCCCCGGGGGAAATAACAGGGTCCTGGGTCCTAGACTGCCCCCTGCCCCTGGGTGCCACATCTTGCAGCCCCCCTTCATCCCTGGTTTTGGCACTTCTACTAACGCCCCCCCCCCCCCCCCCCCCAGATCCGGTACGCCTCTCTCTCACCCCCACTACCCCCTCCCCCCACTTACCTCAAAATTCCCTTTCTCCATACAGGGCCTTGGCTGTTTGCTGCTGATCGGAACCTTCTCTCTGCCCTGGCCCACCCTTGCGGAAGCAGGAAGTTACATCAGAAAGGGGCAGGCCTTGGCAGAGAAAAGGCTCCAGCCCTGTACAGAGAAAGGTAAACCAGGGGGTGCCAGATCCGGGAACAGAGGGGCAAGAGGCGCTGATGCCAGACATGCGGGGAGGACACTGCTCAGTTGCCCCTGTATAATTTTGTGAATTGGTTTAAGAAAGTGTGTAGGAAGGATATCAGTAAGGACTCACCTGGGTCCAAGAGCTACTCATGTGAAATTGCCCTTATGTTCACAGGCCGTTCATCAGCGCTCTCTTTACATCATAATACCTTCCAATTAGTGCCCAAAATAAATGTGATCTCATAAATGTCCAAACAGTGTCTCAGTCATTATTGTAATTTATATACAAATCCCAATTCATATAACTCAAATAGAGCGTGGGACTTATCTTTGCCACATTACGGGTTGCTGCTCAATCAAGTCTCCATTTCAAATAAATCTTCCTTGGAAGCAGTCCCCTCCAAATTACTTCATTCCACCTAATATCATGAAACTTGGTGTCCTCCGATGGCCATTCGAGATGGCGAGCTTAGACAGTGTAACTGTCGTTCTCTGTGCAGCAGGCCTTGTGACGAGGAGAGGACTCATGCAGTCAAAAGAAAAGCTGGTGAAGCACTGAAAGTAACCCAGCCGGCTGCACAAAGAACGCTGCACCCTACGCCTGGAATCAACTTCCTTAGCCCCTACGTCTTGCCCCATCCTTGGCCACCTTTAAATGTAGACTGAAAGCCCACCTCTTAACGTTGCTTTTGACTCGTAACCACTCGCCTCCACCTACCCTCCTCTCCTCCTTCCTGTACACATTAATTGATTTGATTACTTTATTTTTTGTCTATTAGATTGTAAGCTCTTTGAGCAGGGACTGTCTTTCTTCTATGTTTGTGCAGTGCTGCGTACGCCTTGTAGCGCTATAGAAATGCTAAATAGTAGTAGTAGTAGTGTTATGTTGTCCAGGCTCACCAACACTAATGGCCATCGGAGGGCACCAGGTTACATGAATTTGGCAAAGAGAAGTCACCTGCCCTATTTCAATCATGTGAATTGCATGTATTTAATGAACTGAGAAGGCATCCCTGTCTGGGATTTGTGTACAAGTCATAATTTGTACATATATAATTTTTTTTACCTTGTTTGTTGGTAATGTTGCACTCCACCTTGTGTAAATATGACCTAATTTTGAACACTGTTTTGAAAATGATACTCGGATCCAGGGCAATTAAAGAGAAAATGCCTACATAATTAAAAATTGAAACTTAAATTTGTCACCAGTACAGGGTGCGTATTGGTAACTATAGCAGCTATAATAAGTGGTGAAATGAGACACAATTTTCAGCAACTGAATCTAGGTGTTGCCCTGAAGAAGGTGACATTAAGTCAATGGCAACCTTCAAAGGCCTTGGATCAAGAAATCTAAGCTCCTAATTAAAGCTTCTTAGTATTACTATGGTTATTTCAGTTCCTAAACAGGGATCTTCTCAGGATGCTATACAAAGTATGCCAGTATGCCATCTTCATTGGCAGCAGGTAACAGTTATACCCAACGGGCCAATAGCAATCAGCGCAACTATCAGGTAAAGTGTTCCCATCACTTTCAATTCACAGGCTATTCTAGCAACCTTATCAGGGGCATAGCCAGACCTTGACAGGAGGGGGGGGGGGGCACATTTTGGCCCGCCTCTTCGCTGTTGCCCTCCCGCCTCCACTTCTGCCCTCCTGCCGAAGCTCCCCCCCCCCCCCGGCCGCTGGAAGGTACCTGGCTGGCGAGAGGTCCCCAAACCCCATCAGTTAAAGCATTTGTCCCGCGCTGGTCTCACGTTGCCTGGCACCCTGTCTGTTTTCAGCACCGTGGACACTCGTTTTAATGAAACTGACCATGTGCAAGCATGGCGCTGAAAACAGGACAGGGTGCCAGGCAACGTGAGACCAGCGCGGGACAAATACCTTAGCTGGTGGAGGTTGGGGACCCCGCCAGCCAAACCGGGGGCCCTGGAGCCAATTTGGTGGGGGGCAGGCCCCCATGACCCCCCCCCCCCCTCGTAGCTACGCCACTGCTTACAATATCTGTGAGACAGGGAAAGAAAATCTAATAACTCCCTTGAGGCTGAATGAGCTTCATATATTGTACCCCAAAGGTTCCCAACACATAATACACATACCCCAAGGGGTACATGAAACATTAGCAGAAGCTATGCGGTGCGCCAGCAGCACACTGGAGCCAAGTGCCACATCTCACCCTCCTTCCTTCCTTCCTTCTCCCCGCCCCCGGTCCAGCAGTACCTCTCCCTCCCCTCCTCCCAGTCTGTCTTAACCAGTGTTGCCAGGTGGGCGGTTTTACCGCCCAATTGGGCGGTTTTCCGCGACCGCCGCAGAAACGTTTTGCCCTCAGGCGGGTTGCGGTTTTTGGGCTTCTTTTTTTGGTCTTGGGTGGTTTTTTTTGGCGGTTTTTTCGGCCGCGGGGGGGCGGGGTTAGTGACGTTTTGGCGGGGCCGATGACGTTCTGGGCGGGGCCGATGACGTCTGGGCGGGGCCGATGACGGGGGAGGCGGGGCCGATGCGGCAGGGCGGGGTTGATGACGGCGGGGGCGGGGGTGATGACGCGGGGGGTGGGGTGTCGGGGGCGGGGTTTGAGTTTTGGGCGGGTTTGGGGCTGGATTTAGGCTGTTTTGGGTGGGAAAAAAATTTCCACCTGGCAACCTTGTCTTAACTTGCCTCGATTGCTGCCGATAGCAAGCAGTGCAGTGATTCAAATTGGCAGCCTTGGGACCTTCTGCTTCCTCTGATGCAACTTCCTGTTCCTGCAGAGTGGGGCACAAGCCTAGTGAAGGCCCCAAGGCTGCCTGTTTAAATTGCTGTACTGCCACTGCTACTACCAGCAGTTGATCTAGACAGTTGTAGGACTATGGGAGACGGGAAGGGAGAGGTGTTACTGGGACCTGGGTGAGGATAAGAGGAGAGGTGCTGCTGGCTTGGAGTGAAAGTTGAGGGGAGGGATAGGGACCAGAAGGCAGATGCTGAATATGGGGGGGGGGGGGGGGGGGGGGGGAGGGACAGGACCCAGAGGGGAGGTGCTGGATGGAGAGAGGGACAGGGACACAGAGGGGCAATGCTGATCTAGGAGGAGCGATAGGGACCCAGAGGGTAGATTCTGAATAGGACAGCAAGGATGCGGAGGGAAGAGGATGGTGGACATGGTGAGAAAAGAAATAGACAGGAGATCGTGCAAAGACTGGAAAAAAAAAACAGAGAAAAGCCAGCGAGAGACATTGGGACCAAAGCAAATGGAAAAATAAAATGTTATTACTATTAGCTTTCTATAGCGCTACAAGGCGTACGCAGCGCTGCACAAACATAGAAGAAAGACAGTCTCTGCTCAAAGAGCTTACAATCTAATAGACAACATAGGAAGAAGAAAGCATTTTAATTCTGAATTTATTTATTGGAATATTTCAGCCTTTGGAAATGCACATCTGATATCTTGTATTTCAGTTTCTATTTCTCTAGTATTGCTGTACATGCTGAGTCTGACTTTTTGAGGTTTCCAGTTCTTTTTTTTTTTTTTGCCTTGCTATCTCTGTTGCTATCTATAGTCCCTTGTTTCATATTTGTTGAGGGTCTGCGTTTTGCACCTGTGAGCAAAGTGCAGCATTCACTTCCAGGCTGACTCAGGAATAATGTCAGGAAGTACTTTTTCACTGAGAGGGTGGTAGATACCTGGAATGCCCTCTCGCGGGAGGTAGTAGAGATGAAAACGGTTACGGAATTCAAAACATGCGGGGGACAAAGGAATCCTGATTAGAAGAATCGATACAAAGAAGCTTAGCGGAGATCAAGTAGGAAAGCCAGTGCTGGGCAGACTTCTACGGTCTGGTGCCCTGATCGAGGTTGAATAGATTTGGATAGGCTGGAGTGGAGCTATTCAGGGGCTTTGACAACAACTTCAGAAGTTTTAGAACAAGGCCAATGCTGGGCAGACTTCTATGGTCTATGCGCCCTAAAAAGGCAAGGATAAGTCAAGAATCAGATATACATATGATGTATCACATCATACCATATATAATGAGTTTATCTTATTGGGCAGACTGGATGGACCATACAGGTCTTTATTTATTTTTATTACATTTGTACCCTGTGTTTTTCCCACTCATTGCAGGCTCAATGCAGCTTACATATTGTATGCAGGTACTTATTTGTACCTGGGGGCAATGGAGGGTTAAGTGACTTGCCCAGAGTCACAAGGAGCTGCTTGTGCCTGAAGTGGGAATTGAACTCAGTTCCTCAGGACCAAAGTCCACCACCCTAATCACAAGGGGCCACTCCTCCACTGTTGCTACTATTTGGGATTCTACATGGAATGTTGCTATTCCACTAGCAACATTCCATGTAGAAGTTGGCCTTGCAGATCACCAATGTGGCTGCGCAGGCTTCTGCTTCTGTGAGTCTGACGTCCTGCACGTACGTGCAGGACGTCAGACTCACAGAAACAGAAGCCTGCGCAGCCTTCTACATGGAATGTTGCTAGTGGAATAGCAACATTCCATGTAGAATCTCCAATAGTAGCAACATTCCTGTAGAATCTCCGATAGTAGCAACATTCCATGTAGAATTTCCAATAGTATCTATTTTATTTTTGTTACATTTGTACCCTGCGCTTTCCCACTCATGGCAGGCTCAATGCCGGCTTACCATGGGGCAATGGCGGGTTAAGTGACTTGCCCAGAGTCACAAGGAGCTGCCTGTGCCTGAAGTGGGAATCAGTTCCTCAGTTCCCCAGGACCAAGTCCACCACCCTAACCACTAGGCCACTCCTCCACAGTTGCTACTATTTGAGATTGTCCCTTGCAGATCATGTGTTCCACTAGCAACATTCCCATGTAGAAGTTGGCCCTTGCAGATCACCAATGTGGTCCGCGCAGGCTTCTGCTTCTGTGAGTCTGACGTCCTGCACGTACGTGCAGGACATCAGATTCACAGAAACAGAAGCCTGCGCAGTCTTCTACATGGAATGTTGCTAGTGGAATAGCAACATTCCATGTAGAATCTCCAATAGTAGCAACATTCCACGTAGAATCTCCAATAGTATCTATTTATTTTGTTTACATTTGTACCCTGCGCTTTCCCACTCATGGCAGGCTCAATGCGGCTTCCATGGGGCAATGGAACTTGCCCAGAGTCACAAGGACCTGCCTGTGCCTGAAGTGGGAATTGAACCCAAAGTCCACCACTCTAACGACTAGGCCACTCCTCCACTACTGTCATCTACTATGTTACTATGTAGTTTCTGTGTATAGAGATCTTACAGCAGTCCCTTTGTTCTGTTTTCTCACTCGATGGTATATTAGCGTTTTAGGGCCCACTGTAATATTTACAGTGCTATCTTTTTCATGCATAAGGTTGTTGCTCTTGTGTCCCTGGTAGTTAATGCTCTTATGGTATGGCAAGGTTCCAACTCTGGTTTTGCACAAGTTTATGTATAGCAGAGGGATTGGGGGTTGGCCTTACTGAGGTGATATGACCAACTAAAATTATATTAACGTTTTGATAACATCAGACAGGGGTTTAGGCATTTTGCAGTAACTAATACATGTTGAGGTACAAGGAGAGCCTGTTGACCTTGCCTAATCTCTCATGAGACAGCAAAATCTACCAAGCTCTGAGAGGGAGGGGTCAGACTGGCTGAGGGCACGTGGGATGAGAGAGATATAGACTGGCTGCAGGCCTCTATGGAGGCATAGGCATCATCAATTAAGACTTTTTAATCTGCTTTAATTTAGTTGATGTCTCAGGCCACTCTGGGGCCTTCTATCTGCTGCGCTTATACAGTGCGAAATATTACAGTACGTTGGCAAATGCAGAAAAGGAATAACCACAGCTCACAAAAATGGCTCTAGAGAACTTCTTTCTTTCCCTTCCATGTACGTCTCTCATCTAATAGTTCTCAAAAGTAAATGAGAAACCACTTGTGTCCAGAACTGACCCGATTGTGGGAATCAGTACACCGAAACCAAGATTCAGAATGCTTACTTCATCCAAAAAAGCCCAGATTGCTGATCGAAACTGTTAAAGCAAACATGTGAGCTTATGTTTCACCATATTTTTTTTTTAATGTTTCAACGTTTTTATTGATGATGAAATAAATATGGTATAACAGATACCATAAATATATAAAACTTCAACAGTACAGTGGAACTTCAAATATATATTGAACAGACCATCATCAAGATTGTAAGCTCTTTGAGCAGGACTGTCTTTCTTCTATGTTTGTGCAGCGCATGCGTACGCCTTGTAGCGCTATGGAAATGCTAAATAGTAGTAGTAGTAGTTTTTGTATACTTCCCCACTCCCCTCCTCCTACCCTCTATTCCCCCTCCCTCCTCCCTTACTTCTGTTTCACCCTATTTTAACAGTCCCACACTTTCATTTAACTGCCTATAGGTGCATTCCTGTAATGTTTTAAAGACAGCACACAGAAGTAGAAACTGTTTATTTTTCAAGTTTCACTTGGTACGTGCATAGAAGGTGCCTTGGTTTACTGGGACCTATTTCTAAAAATCAAAAGTACTTCACAAACTGGAGAACTTTCCACAGCGATCATCAGATTTCTCGTTTCATTTTCGTAGAGAAAAAAAAAATGAAACGGATTGGTCACCATGGGGAACGTTGTGGAGAGCTTTCTTCTTTTCTCCTGTTCCTTAAACACGGCCCATCTAAGACTTGTGCATTTTCACTCAGGTTGTAAAGAACACCACGCCATCGTCAAGCGGCCAATCAGTTTATATCGGGAGCATAGCAGACCTCAATGGGAGGGGGGGGCCAGAGCCCAAAGTGTGTGTGTGTGTGTGGGGGGGGGGGGGGGGGGGAACAATTTTGGCCCACCTCCCAGCCACTGCCGCTTCTGCCCCCCACCGCCACTGCACGAAGGTACGTTGGCTGGCGGGGGTCCCCAATCTCTGCCAGATGAAGCATTTGTCCTGCGCTGGTCTGGGCATTGCTGGTCCCGTTCTCAGTCACACCGCACACGCTTGGTTTTAATGAAACCGAGCATGCGTGAAGTGTCGCGTATGCTCAGTTTCACTAAAACAAGTGTGCACAGTGTGACTAAGAGCAGGGCAGTGGCGTAGCCAAGGGTGGGCTTGGGTGGGCCCAGGCCCACCCAGTAGCAGCATACCTATGATGTGGCTGCAGGGATCCCCAAGCCCCACCACCCGAAAACTCCCAACAAGTGTCCCTCCTGCATACCTTGTAAATAGCAGATCTTTGCCTGCAGTGACATACATACTGCTCACACTGGCCCCACAGCCTTCCCTCTGATGTATTTCTGCCTAGGCGGAAACAGGAAGTTGCATCAGAGGGAAGGGTGTGGGGCCAACATGAGCAGTGTGTATTAGTTGCTGCTCGCTGCTGGTGAAAATCTGCTATTTAAAAGGTATACGGGAGAGGGGGGATGTTTGAGAGACCATATGGCGTGCAGGCGAGAGAAGGAGAGACCAAACCACTTGTGGGACGGGGCGAGGTTCTTCTGCCCACCCATCTTGGGCCCAGGCCCACCCAAAATTAGGTGTCTGGCTACGCCCTTAGCGCAGGGTAGGCAATGCAGCGCGACCAGCAGGGGACAAATGCTTCAGCTGGTGGGGGTTGGGGACCCCCGCCAGCTAAATTGGAGGGATCCAGGTCCCAGTGGCCTCCCATAGCTATGCCACTGGTTTATATGAGACTGAAATATAACAGATTATATCAACTGTGTCTTGGTTAGTATACCAGTTATGTATGTTGCTTAGTTAGGTAACTGCTTAACAATAAATGTGTTTCAAAATCTCTGCTGCTCAGAGCTGACGTACTTGGTTGAAATTTATTTGACTTAGCGGGTACTTGGCTTGAAGAACTTGGGAAACACTGCTGTACCCCGTACACTCATCGTCAACACCAAGGAGTGGGAACTGGATCAGGTTCTTCAAAACAGACCACGGACTCGCAATGTAGAGTTAAAAACGTTTATTTAAGATGACTCAACACAGTACCATGTTTCGGCAGTCACGTGCCTGCCTCAGGAGTCTTGATGCATATGTTGGACAAATCACATATATCCTTGAAAATATGTCTTTCAAACCAAACATAAGCTGGTCTTTAAAAAGACCGTTGAGGAGATAAAAGTGTGTATAGCAGCATATAAATGCAGCTGGAAGGCTAGGAAAAATGTACACTCACGCCAGCACCTGACCTACAGAAAAGATGCCTGTGTGATTTTTTTTCTTGAAAGAAGCTTCTGTTGGTGATAACCAGAAGCAAAAAAAAGTGAGGTAGATCCAAGGAGGATATCAAGT